>NC_140274.1:2311347-2505441 GCF_964030765.1 Micromesistius poutassou | reverse complement strand
GGTTACGACAGGCTGCAGGTTACGATGTGAAGAGAAGAAGAAGAGTGGGAAGAAAGTGACATGCTGAAGAGGCAGTGGGGTGACTCCCCTCGGTTAGAAGAGTGCACGAGTGAGGAGGAAACGGGGAGAGGGGAGGAGAAGGAGAGGAGAGAGAGAAGCCAGACGCCTGCTGTGGTGAGAGGGAGGGCGGGCTGGGGTTCGTTCCAACTGTTTCAA
The DNA here is from genome assembly GCF_964030765.1 of Micromesistius poutassou. NCBI lineage: Eukaryota > Metazoa > Chordata > Actinopteri > Gadiformes > Gadidae > Micromesistius > Micromesistius poutassou. The sequence continues at coordinate 2,505,225 of NC_140274.1, read as the reverse complement.
GGCGTTCAGAAGCAGGCAGCAGCCAACAACAACAGCAGCGTCTCCTAGCCTGACCTGCTAACGCTACACGGAAACAGGAGGTGGTGTGTGTGTGTGTGTGGGTGGGGGGGGGGGGGGGTCATGCTTGTTGCGACTGCAGGTTTAATGGAGCGTGAGTTAGGTTGGTTGTGGACACCGGTTGAGTTTGTTTTATGGTTGGTTTGTTGGGTTTTGTGCGCGCCCTAGTTGCTGAAGAATTAAGTCAATAAAAAAACTAAATCGGGTCAGAATTACACAATGTCCTTTGATCAATTCAAGTTACATTTCACATCATGGCGCGTAATGGAAAGCTAATCTGAAAGAATGGTGACCATTCTTTCAGATTATCTTGATCATCATTTAAAGAGATATGAGGCCTTTGCCCTAGTCAGCAGTTCATGCCACCCTATCATGCACATGCTATCATGGTACTTAATCAAAGACAGAACTCTGATTGAGCCTTTATAGCTCAGGGAGGCACGGCCACTCCCAGGGCGAGTTTGGTGCTGGCCTGGCGCTAGCGTTGCTGTCCAGACTGATGTGATTACCAGGCCTCTATCGATGGGGTCCAGGGGCCCAGCAGGCCTTTCATTTAGAGTAGGGCTCTCTGCGGACTGCACCCTGGGGAGACTACGGGCCGGCTGGCGTTGATGGATGCTTCATGATCATTCATACGGCGTCTGGCTGAGAGCATACCGCTTTCTCCAAGTATGCAATTTATTATTAGTACACACGGGAGGAACCCTAGAATTGGGATTGGACATTTGTGATCAACTCCATACCAAAACGATAGACGTGGATGCCCAGATCGTATACCAAACGATAGCACCATCTATTATAGTAAGGCTGAAACGAGAGCTTTCTCATCACTCTGCGTTCACACACAGTTGGCTCTTTAGTCAGGGTAACGGTTCAGCGTCTCACCCCATTCCCCGTGACAACACAAGACCATCACTGACACCAGCAGACCCTTTGCATTCCCTGAGGGTGGGGAGGCGGAGAGGAGAGTGGACCACTGAGGTGTGGCTAGCTACAGTTCTAGCTAAAGCACTAGCTACTACTACTAGCTAGTGCTAGTGAAGGTGTATGAGTGTAGACCAAGAAGCAGCAAGAGTGATATCGGGGGGGGGGGGGGGGGGGGGGGGGGGGTCGGGGGGGGCAGGGAAAAGGAGGAGGAGGACACAGTCACATGCAGTTTAATGCTAATCATCACTCCTCCAGAACTACAGACTACCGGGAGAGGGAGGGGCCAAAAAATAATGACTGGAAATGGATTCGACTTTCACCTTTTCCTTAATCGCATCAACCTGAAAGGGAAGTTCAGAGAGGCAACTTAAGGAGGAAAAATAAAAACAAAAAGAGCCTCCCGCAGTGGAGAGACAGAGAGAAGAGCAAGCAAACAGAGGAATCATTGCTTACCAAAAAAAATGATAACAAAGATAGATGCATACAGCACTACTTTTTATACAAATGCATACTTTGGCTTGGTAAAATTCTGACGGCTCATAGTGATGTATGGAAATATGTATTTGGAATTAAAGACATTATTATAAATGCCTAACAGTGGTCGCACAACCCTCAACTGTTTATAAGAAAGTCTGATCTAGTTCAATTTCAGCATATGGCTTTAACTACTTTTACAACTTCAACTATTGTATTGTACGACTACTATGGGGCCGTATCCACCTAGAGGCCGTGTTGGGTCAGTCTTGTTTCTAAACACTATCTGGTTGAGCTGTTTGCGGCCGCATTCAGCTCAACCAGATAGTGTTTAGAAACAAGACGGCTGCCGAGTGGAGGAGGCTCACTGAGTCATTAAGACATCAGAATAAATATCAATCTGTTTAATCCATCACCTCAAAGCGTGATTATGGGAGTGCTTCACTCTGCTGAGTAAAAAGAGAAATGTGGCGTGGTGACAAACATACCCACACAAACCTCCTCGGGCACACATTTGTATGGAAAAGTAGCAGCGAATAAAAGGTCAAAAAGGGACAAAATAAAAAGTAGATAAGGCCAATAATGCCACGCATCATTGAGATAGAGGATGAAAGCATATTTAAAAAAGGAAATGGGCTTTGCTCTCAAAACGTCCCCCATGTGAAGCTATACTCTGAGGACCTCAGATAACGTTGGGATGAAGGGTCCACCGAATGGCTATATTATTCACTATTTTATGTAGAGTTTGAGGTAAAACCTAATAAAATAGTAATGTATAGATATATTTGCAATGGCAAATATTTATAAATAACCGTCTTTTTCAGTACCAGCAAGTTCTGGGAGCTTCTGGCTATGAAATATACTTCTGCAAATTTAGTTTTTTTTCTATAGAGAAACTGCTGATGTTACCTCATCAATTATGCATTGTTTTGTCTCACTCAGAACACTGCGTCTAAAGCCCCGTGGCCCCGGGGCCCCGGGGGGCCGCCCACCTTGCTGAGGTACTCCCTCATGACCTGGATGAAGTAGGGCATGGAGAAGTCCATGAGGTTGTGGCGCCAGGCCGTCTCCAGCACCACGTCGGGCCGCAGCAGGTCGTAGCAGGTGAAGAGGCAGGCGGCAAAGCACTCCTTCTTGTCCTCCTCCAGGAACCAGGCCAGCAGCTCCTCCGCCAGCTCCGTGTCCTTGGACTCGGACGCGTACTGCATGGCGTCCTGGGGAGGGAGGGGAGGGGTTAATAGTACCAGGAGGACGCGTACTGCATGGCGTCCTGGGGAGGGAGGGGAGGGGTTAATAGAACCAGGAGGACGCGTACTGCATGGCGTCCTGGGGAGGGAGGGGAGGGGTTAATAGAACCAGGAGGACGCGTACTGCATGGCGTCCTGGGGAGGGAGGGGAGGGGTTAATAGAACCAGGAGGACGCGTACTGCATGGCGTCCTGGGGAGGGGAGGGATCGGGGTTAATAGTACCAGGAGGGGGAAAAAGCACTCCAAACATATTGTTACGCAACTTTTTATACGATTGATGTAGAAAAAAAAGATACATCCAAAAAAAAGAAGAAACTATTTGAACAGCCTCGATCGATTTATTTTTCACTCCAAACTCGGGAGGCTACCAGTAGTCATGACCTCTCAGAAAACACACTAATCCTCTATGACCAACACTTACAGGGGTCAACTGGGTAACACACCAACAGTCTGCTAATCATTTACTGATGGTGTTCATGTTAACACCTATGTAACGCTATATAATAATGCTGAACACTGAATGAACTAATGTTAATGAACTGTTCACTAACGTGTTACCTTCTACTGTAACAGGGTTTAGAGCATGTTATTAACATGTTACTATAACAGGGTTTAGGGGTCACCTTGTAGAGCATGTTATTAACATGTTACTGTAACAGGGTTTAGGGGTCACCTTGTAGAGCATGTTATTAACATGTTACTGTAACAGGGTGTAGTGGGTCACCTTGTAGAGCATGTTATTAACATGTTACTGTAACAGGGTGTAGGGGTCACATTGTAGAGCATGTTATTAACATGTTACTGTAACAGGGTGTAGGGGGTCACCTTGTAGAGCATGTTAACATGTTACTGTAACAGGGTTTAGGGGTCACCTTGTAGAGCATGTTATTAACATGTTACTGTAACAGGGTGTAGGGGGTCACCTTGTAGAGCATGTTATTAACATGTTACTGTAACAGGGTGTAGGGGGACACCTTGTAGAGCATGTTATTAACATGTTACTGTAACAGGGTGTAGGGGTCACCTTGTAGAGCATGTTATTAACATGTTACTGTAACAGGGTGTAGGGGTCACCTTGTAGAGCATGTTATTAACATGTTACTGTAACAAGGTTTAGGGGTCACCTTGTAGAGCATGTTATTAACATGTTACTGTAACAGGGTGTAGGGGGTCACCTTGTAGAGCATGTTATTAACATGTTACTGTAACGGGGTGTAGGGGTCACATTGTAGAGCATGTTATTAACATGTTACTGTAACAGGGTGTAGGGGTCACCTTGTAGAGCTTGTCCTTCTTGCACAGCTCCACGCTCTGCTTCCAGCGGTTGTTGCCCTTGAAGAGGTACGCCGCGATCCTCCTGAACTCGATCAGCTCGTGCTTCTCCAGCCCCTGGGCCAGCGAGATGTTGTCAAAGTTGTCGTAGGCGTCGATGGACGCGCGCAGGGCCTGGACGGGAAGCACAGCGCGCGGCGGGATTAGAACGGAGGAAGGAGAACCAGGCCGAGGCCTCTCTGAACACTGCATCACTACTGTCCGCAGCAGCACAATAATCATGTTTATCGGGTTTCTCGTTATGACCGTTAATGATATGCCATACTGCATAGTCTTCCTCTGTGATGAAGAGGTTGTTCAGCGCCTCGTTCACAGACTTGTTGTTGTGATTCTGGACCGACCGCAGGTATGGTTTCACCAAGGGCAGCTGCTTGACCTGGAGGGACAAGTAGATAGCCAACATTAATGATTTACACTTATTATAAGTTAGGATAGGAGCAGGCTTCACTCAGTGTGTATTAGAGTGCTGGCCTGATTAGTCAGATCAAGGTGTGTTTCGGTGTGTGTGCCTTCTTCAGTGTGCATACACACTTATTTATTACATACATTTATTATACCAATATATATAACATAAAGGAACTATGTAAGAATCTGAAATTCCTTCTCATTTCTGGCCGGTAAGTGAACTGCAGCCTGCTGGAGCTTGTGTCACTGAGCTTGTGTAATCAGAGCCCTGGAGTGTGAGCTCCGTGGGATGAGACAATAACAATCACCAGAGGTGGGACAAGTCATTGTTTTGCAAGTCACAACTAAGTCTCAAGTCTTTGCCGTCAAGTCCCGAGTCAAGACCGAAAGGTCTCAAGTCAAGTCCCAAGTCCTACAGTTTGAGTTTCGAGTCCTTTCGAGTCATTTTAACAACAGAGTAATAATATTTGCACAGATCATGTATGCTTTTAAGATCTGTATTTATTTAACAAATCATTTTGTGCAAGAACATTTTTCAAACACATTTGAAAAAAACAAATGCAAATGTAACTAGAAAGCATTTCGTCCTAACGAAATTCCGGGAGTGTGCTTGCTAAAATGTAAATGTCAACGCTAAAGTCACCGCTAATGTCACCACTAATGTCACCACTAATGTCACCGCTAACGTCCACGCTAACGTCACTGCTAACGTCAGGGTTAACGCCAGTGCAAACGCCAGTGCTAATGTCAGTGCTAACATCACAGCTAACATCAGGACTAACGCCAGCGCTAACGTCAACACTAGTGTCACAGCTAACTTCAGCGCTAGTGTCACCACTGCCTGAACGTCATAAAAAGTAGTCCAATTTGGTAGTCCAAAAAGTAGTCCAAGTCCAAACCGCCCAATCCGCCAACACTGCCTGCACGTCCTCCGCGCTCTAACCTCAGCGTGAATCAATGAGACCAACTGAAAACAAAGCCCATATGGAACTTAAACTGTGATTATGAATATAGTATAAAGGTAATCAAAATTATTATTTTTTGATTATTGAAGATACAAGTGTGTTGATTTGTAAAATGGTTTGAACGAAGGATAACATTGAAAATTGACCAAGTTACGATGTATGAAATAGTTGAAGTGTTGAAAAAAAGAAGCTGAAAAAGCGTAATAGTTTAAAAAGTTGAAAGAGTTGAAAAAACGCAGAGAGATGGCCATCATGTCGTTAAAGAGCTGGACGTTTTGAGAACAGTACACATGTTAGGAGGTGGTGCTGCGGCGGTACCTTGCTGAAGTAGTTGACTGCGCGCGTGTGGTCCAGCCGGGGGGACAGGACGATGAGCAGGTCGTTGAGGCACAGGGGCTTGAACTCCAGGTAGAACTGAGTGGCCTTGTAGTACAGCTCAACGTTGGCCACCTGCCAAAGACAGGACACTTTTTAGACACCGGGATTAAAGCAACAACAACATCAAGTACACCCAACATAAAAAACAACAACAATGGGATTCTTGCACGTGAAACCATCACTCAGTCAACCCGTTTCTGTGACCGCCTTGGGCCGGAGAAAGTCCTCTGGACGGTAACCCAGTCGCCCCCCACGGCCACGTGTGAGGGGGGCTGACCGAGCCACCCGGAGGCGGTCGTGTGAGGGGGGCTGACCGAGCCACCCGGAGGCGGTCGTGTGAGGGGGGCTGACGGAGCCACCCGGAGGCGGTCGTGTGAGGGGGGCTGACGGAGCCACCCGGAGGCGGCCGTGTGAGGGGGGCTGACGGAGCCACCCGGAGGCGGTCGTGTGAGGGGGGCTGACGGAGCCACCCGGAGGCGGTCGTGTGAGGGGGGCTGACGGAGCCACCTGGAGGCGGTCGTGTGAGGGGGGCTGACGGAGCCACCCGGAGGCGGTCGTGTGAGGGGGGCTGACGGAGCCACCCGGAGGCGGTCGTGTGAGGGGGGCTGACGGAGCCACCTGGAGGCGGTCGTGTGAGGGGGACAGATGGGGGGTCGGCGTTGGCGTACCTTTGTGACGATGTCTTTGAACTGGCCCTCCTTCCAGGCGTCGGAGGGGTGGCTCATCATGGTGATGATGGCGTTGTCGTACTCCTCGTACTTGTCGTACAGGAACACAAGCTCCGCCCACAGGTGGGCCTGCTCCGCCGCCCGCAGCACCTGAGCAGGGAGACCAGCGAGAGGTCACGGGGAGGTCAGGGAGAGGTCACGGGGAGGTCAGGGAGAGGTCACGGGGAGGTCAGGGAGAGGTCACATGGAGGTCAGGGAGAGGTCACGGGGAGGTCACACGGAGGTCAGGGAGAGGTCACCGTTCTGCATGTCCGGCGGGGCTTCCCTTTAGAGCCTATAGTACTTGGTAGAAGTAAGATAAGGGGTATTTATCTCGGACGAGTAATGTAAAAAAAAATGCTAAAATGAAATGTAAACATATTGATGTACCCGTCACATCAGTAGAAACGACATCATGACAGCAGACGGCCTGCAGCTTTAGCGGCGGTGTGGTTTAGGGCCATGCTCACCTTGGGGATGTTGACGCGGGACCAGAAGAGCTCCAGGTGCTCCCTCATCTTCTGGGGCTTGAACTTGGAGTAGAGGATGGCCAGCTCGGTGAACATGCCCATGTGGGCGCGCTCCAGGCCCAGCGCCGCCTCCAGCATGGTGATCAGCTCCTCGAAGTAGCCGCGGTCCTGGGGAGAGGAGACGCACCACAGGCAGAGGGTGTCACAGGCCTGCACATCGCCATCCTCCCCTAGCGTATGCTCTTTACACGCATGTTGTTACACACACACACACACACACACACACACACACACACACACACACACACACACACACACACACACACACACACACACACACACACACACACACACACACACACACACACACACTTAACCCAATCAACAACCGGCCAATCAATGTCCCTTTGAATGCATGTGCCTCACACCAATCACCAAGTGATTAGTAGCAGTTTACTCGTGGCTACAAATACTGCCCGTCCAGTCCAGGACCATTAAGCTGTCGTCCTATACTGAATATGGGACCTTTAAGAGACCTTTAAGAGTCCCCAACCGCATACAGAGACCAAACAACACTAGTTAGGGTCTACTGTGGACCTCTGGGAACACGAGGATGAAGACTGACAGAGTCATGTGTTCCTGTGTCTCTGGAACAACGCGGGTACCTGGTAGTAGTTGATGAGCTCCTCCAGCTCGTCAGCGTGCACCACGATGTGGAGACCGCACATCTGGGCCAGCCGGAACTCCTTCCCATCCACACAGGCGAAGCACACCTATGGAGCGGGGAGAGAGAGAGAGAGAGAGACAGAGAATATATGACATGACTTAATCTATGACTTGTATGTCTTATGGATCCATTCATTACCAACTTGAAATACAATTCAACCATGTTAGCATTGTTAGCCAGCCAGCGCTAACGTCAACACTAGCGGCCTACCTCCTTCCAGGTGCGGGTGCTGTTGGCCTTGCGCGCCCCGTCCACGGCGGCCTGGAACTCCCCGAGGTGCACCAGCGTGGAGGCCAGCCGGCCGAAGTTGGACACGTTGTTGTACAGCAGCTTGGCCGCGTCGTACATCTTGTCGTCGTAGCAACGGTCGCCCACCTGAGGAGAGGATGGAGAACACGGGTCAGGACTAGGGGGCGTGTGTTCCTCAGGGGGGTGATGATTCAGTAGAGTGCAATACAATGTAATCCTACCAAGACAACCATTGTTAAAAATGACCTGAAATACACAACTACACTCAACCATGAAGTCACTATTATTATTTGAACTCAGTATTGTTAAACAAAACATTTCAATAGAAAGTTTATTGGACAACTATTATTGGACGCCCAATAATGTGTGAGTGAGTGAGTGAGTGAGTGAGTGAGTGAGTGAGGGAGGCCTGCGACGGACCTGCTGGATGTGGGCGTTGTTGGGGCCATTGATGAACTCCTCCAGCTCGGCCAGGCGGTTGGTCTTGGCGAGGGCGAAGATGAGCTCCGTCTCCACGTAGGACTCTCTGGCCTTCTTACGAGCCATCTGGAGGAACTTCACCAGGTCCTCCCAGTTACCTGAAGAGGGAGCTCACCATCAGCACCGACACAAGGGCTCACCCAGCATAGAAATGACATAACTACACGATAACTAACACAATACCGATATAGCTAAGAAATCGTTTCAAGTAAACCGAGACACGGATGAACAAATCTTCATTCAGAAGAGATTCTGAAAATTCCCTCTTCTTACATGAATTCTCCTTCATAGAATGCATCATGTCATACAAGTTGTTCTGCACACTACACACTTGTATGGTCAGACTCCACAACCAGCCCTGCTCTCACTGACACACACACACACACACACACACACACACACACACACACACACACACACACACACACACACACACACACACACACACACACACACACACACACACACACTGTTGTACATAGTCTGTTATTTGTATTATTTGCATATCTTTTTTATTGTATGTTATTGTATTTTGCCTACTGTCGTCTTTATTTAACATCGTCTTTGCTCTTTGCTGCTGTAACACTGCAAAGTTCCCCACTGTGGGACTAATAAAGGATTATCTCATCTCATCTCGTCGTTTCCCCGCCTCTGGATCCACCTGACAGTGACAGACCCCGAGCCCGCGGCTCCTCTCACCGCTCTGCGCCGCCGCCTGGCCGACCTCCATGTAGGCGGAGGGGTCGTCGGCCTTGATGTAGGAGTCGATGGCCTCCTTCACCAGCCCCTTCTGCAGCTGCGCCTTGGCCAGCTGGCTCCACACTGGAGGCTCGTTGCAGCGCTCTGCAAACTCGTAGGCCCGGTCCAGGTTCCCAATGTGCTCGATCAAGACCTAGTGGGGGGGAGGGGGGGGAGGTCAGGCGAGAGCGAGGTGAAGAATATATTTTGATATGACAATACGACAGCTGCGTATTGGGGGGGGGGGGCTAAGTGTATACATGCTGGTGGTATGCTGATGTTAATAATCATGTCACCATCATGTCATGTACGTAAATTCCATCACTAACTGGAGCTCTTCCCCTTACAGAATCAGTTCATCTTGATTTGCTTATTATTATTTCTCAAACTATTTAATTAACACTCACTCCAAGCTCGATTCTTCAAAGCCAACTGAAAAAGAGCTTTTTCCCCCTCGCTTGTATGAGAGTTACGACGTTTAAAGCCTGCCCCCTGACACCAGCGCACGCTGTCCCGTTGCGGCCCACCTGCACGGCCGAGGTGTTGACGTCAAACTTCCTGAAGATGGCGAAGGCCTCCTCGAAGAGCTCGTTGCTGATGGCGATGTTGGCGATGTCGGGGGCGTCGTAGTTGTCCAGGCGGTTGATGTACTCCATGACGCGCGTGCGGTCCGCCTTGATGGCCGTCAGGATCAGCAGGTTCTGGAGGTTCCTGGTGGAGCCACAGGAAGCGGGGAGATGAAACTTAAAATAAAGGTAGGGCTGCGAAAACACCAATACATCTCCATAGCAACAGAATAAGTACAGTTATAATGTATAAGCATGTAATGTATAACGCGTGTTTAGATCTGCGGTAACATTGTGCGTCCCCTCGCACAAGCGAGGAACATGCTCAACCCGTGAGGCGAGAGAGCAGAGGGTTCTGTCCAGGACAAAGACAGAGGACCCATGGTGCCTACGGCGCTCGTGGAGACAGAAAGAGCTCTCCCTACCGGTGCTCGCTGAACACCGAGTTGTCCAGGACGATCTTCTCCAGCAGCTCGATGAGCTCGTTGGGCAGGTCGGCCGTCATGAAGGCCTTGACCGTGACCGACACCTCCTCCGGGTCCTGGGTCTCTGAGAGGGCGGTCTGCACCACCTAGAGAGAGAGAGAGACGAGAGAGAAAGAGAGAGGATTAGGTGCAGCAAGGTCTGGATCGGATTGGACTTTAAAAAGGGGCATGTAAATATGTGTGATGGACCAAATGCAGTTCATGTCGATGTTTTGTTGCTGCTGTACAGTTATGCAATTTATAGATGGCAAGCGTACGTAACAGCTTACAAATATACACAGTGTGGTTAAAAAACATCATCTATGATGTATCCAGATAAAAGGTGGGGCGTACCTGGTCGATCAGCGGTCTCCGGTAAGGGTTGGTCTCCAGCAGCACGCTGGCCCACAGCTCGGGGTCTTTGCGACGCACCAGGTAGCGAGACAGACTCTTGAACAGAGAGTTCTCGTTGCAGACCTGGGGACAAAGTAAAGCGCACATGCGCGACACACACACACACACACACACACACACACACACACACACACACACACACACACACACACACACACACACACACACACACACACACACACACACACACACACACACACACACGTTATTCTACAGTCTAGACCAACACTACTGGGATTGGCTGTCCCAAGCCCTCAAAAAAAGGGGCAGCATTTATGACCCAATTATAAATGCTGTGGCCAGTATCAATTCAAGGACCATGAATCACTTGGAGTCGCCACATTAATATCACCATGAGGGGGAAAGAAAGTTAACTCTTCTCACAGATAAAACGTCAACCGTGTTCACGCAAACAACGTACTTCCACCATGTTTGGCGCCAGGGTAAGGGAATAATGAAGTGTTTAATGCATCCACTCATAACAAACACGTCATCTTGTCCTCCTTACGTGGATGAGCTCCTGGTCGCACTGGCCCCTCTCGTAGGCCACGCACGCCAGGTGAGGGTCCCTCTTCTCGCAGTACTTGCCCACCACCCGGCTGTCGTAGAAGGGGTTCTCCCGCAGGAAGCGCTCGGGGTTGTTGTTGCTGTCGATGTAGATCTTGGCCAGGGCGTTGTGGGTGGCCGGCTCCTCGCAGCCCTCGTGGATGCGGGCCTCCAGCCAGGGCAGCAGCAGCTTCAGTCTGACACACACACACACACACACACACACACACACACACACACACACACACACACACACACACACACACACACACACACACACACACACACACACACACACACACACACACACGTTTGCCAGGTAAATAGGGTTTGATACACTCCTAAAAAAAAAAAGACCCAGATACACGAGCTCCACCCTCGGTCTCACCGGTTCCTCTTCTCCACCTCGGCCACCAGCTCGTCGGTGGAGAACTGTCCCCGCACCACCATGATCAGGTTCTTGATGACGTCCTCGGCACAGTCCACGTCCAGCAGCCCCCCGATGACCACGGGCAGCCGGCTGGGGTTCACCTGGAGGCCGGAACCAACGCATCAACTCACGGTCAAACAGCACAGCGGCAAGTCTTCACTATGAAACCGTTTAGCAAAGGCTTATCAACAGTCAGCTCAGATGGACTGTTTGGTAACACTTTAAGGGTACGTGATTAAACCATTAATGAACCAACAAACTCGTGCTGGGAGTTGAAGCCCCTCACCACCACCATAAAAAGCATATCTCGTCACATACACATTGTGAACAAGGGAGGACCTGGGAACATGTCATTATCTGATATAATGCCTGCTTTGCCATCAGTAGTGCCACGGCATTGAGCATAGGAGTTTGTATTTTATTTCTAGTACCTTCTGCACGTAGATCTCGATGTACTTCTGCAGGCTGTTGCGGTAGAGGTACAGCACCAGGTCGTGGACGAAGTCGAAGCGGTCGCACACGATGATCAGAGGCAGCTGGTCCGTCAGCTTGGCCTCCTGGAGGGACACCACGGGGAGGAGATTCAGAAATAAGTCCAAACACAAATCACAGCTGGTGACCAGATCCCCATCCACATTCACAACAGCAACGCTATCAAAGAGACGGCGGATGACAATGAAAAGGTTTTTAACATTTCAAACAGAGCTCCACTCGGCAGCGGTCCCCAACCTTGAGGAAGTTCTTGACGCGCTCGGGGTCGTAGCAGTTGCTCTCGCGGCAGATGCGCTCCACCTCTTTGATCTGGCCCGTCTTGCAGGCCGCCTGGATGTACTTGAAGTGGACCTCGGGGTCCTGGCTGAAGTTCACGATGGAGCCCAGGAAATAGAACAGGCCTGTGGGGCGAGGAAAGGCGTTTAAAACAGTGATTAACCCCACTCTAAAGGGCTGATTATGGTCCCACGTTCACGCAACACAAGGGCGTTACGGACCCGTTACGTCCTTGCGGACCCTCCTTGCGTCCACCGCAAGGGCCCGACGTGCGCCTCCCAAAAATTGTAACCTTCCATTGAGGCGACGCAGCCGCAAGGCCTGTGATTGGTCCGCTCACTAAAACCCGACGCAGAACCATAAAGGTTCACGACTGCGTCGGAGCATCTGCGTGGTCATTGCGTTGCGTGAACGTGGAACCATAATCAGCCCTTTAGGTTTACGTGTGAGTGGTAGCGCTAAAACAGATGGACAGCGACTCGGGACAAATGGACGATGATGGAAGTTTAAGAGGACGAGGATGCTTGGCTTGTAGGCCTACCCTCGAAGCTCTTGAAGGACTCAAAGAGCTCGGTGAGGGACTGCGTGGAGAGCTGCTCGTGGTACTTGGAGGCCACCTGGACGCAGATCTGCAGGTTCTGCCGGATGTTGGCCGACAGCATGGCCCGCAGGCACTCCAGGGAGTCCTCCACCGACAGGGAGCCGAAGAAGTTCACCAGCCACTGGGGGGAGCCAGAGAGACAGAGGGGCATTAGGAGAGGTCATTATGAGCCACAGTAGGTTGGGAATTAATGTTTTGGAAACACCTTTCAGTAAAGGGTATATTAATTAGCTGTTATTTAACATTAATGCAGTAACCCCCAATGGAATCTATACCAGGGAATCTATACTTCAATGGAACTACTAACTATACTACTAATACTAGTGTCACGTAGTTGTTTTAATGAGTGAGCACCAATTCAAAAACCCATTCCTAAAACAAATGTCATTTGTTTTAAGGATGTGCCAGACTTTTGAGAGCTCACATGTTCTCTCAGTCAGACGCCTTTGCTCTCGGTACAAACACGTTCCACACTAATGACACAACGTCGACTGATGCGTCTGGCTCTCCGGGGTGGAGCACCGCCCCGGGGCCCCTACCTCGGGGTTCAGCAGGTGCGTGTGCACCACGGCCCGCTTGATGTCGTACAGGTCCGTGTAGTGCTCCAGCGCCCTCTGCAGGAGGCCCGCCTTCTCGCACAGCTGGGCCACGTGGGCGCGGTCGTAGTGGGTGAACATCTGGTTGCCCAGAATGGCGTCGGCAACCTGTCCAAGGACATGGGCAGTGAGTACATACACAGATCGGAACAACCAGTGGTACCAGACCGGTCCCTTCGTTGAATGGACCCACAGGACACACACACCCTCTGCTTGGAGTGAATATCGATGGGCAAACCGTTGATTAGTTCATTCAGAGCCACCGTGGGCACCCATAGCATTTTAAAGACAACTATTCAAGGCAACAGACGTTCGTCCGGAGCAGCTAGTGAGTCGGTCGACACTAAGCCTGGTAACCACCGAGAATCAACCCAGCAACCCTCTCAACCAGCTGTCTGCCGCCGCCCCGGACCCACTGCCGTGTTTCCCGGTGGTGAGGCGGAGTCTGAAGCTACCTGCGGGGCGTGCACCAGGTTCATCTCCAGCAGGCGCGTCTGCAGCGGGCCCTCGGTGGGCCGGTTGTTCTTCAGGGCGTCCAGCAGGAAGGAGGTGCACTGCTGGATCAGGTTGTACTCCATGAACACGTCCACGATCTGGGGACACACGGACGGCGACCAGCCACGTCAGCGCCAGGAGGGATTGGAGGGAGCTTGTGAAACCATGACGACTTCAAAAAGGGGTGATGCACGGCGAAGCCCCGCCCCCTGACCTGTGTGATGTCAGCCAATGGCTCCTCGTCCTGGACCAGCATCTGGGAGAACTGCAGGCCCTGCTCCGGACTGATGCGCATTACGTTCCTGAGCAGGAAGATCCAGTCCGGGGTGTACCCCACCTACACACACAGACGGACACCGTCAAAATGGATGTGTTCTGTGTTCAGTATTATTCGTTCTTATTCTGAATCAGTGGTTTACATGTTATCATTTTATTTTGCCGGTCTCAAAGACGGGAGTAGCCAGAGCAGTCGTAGGAACAGATGGACACCAACCTTCTTGGCGTAGAGGACTATCTTCTGGAACTGGCCCGTCTCTGCAAAACACTGGATGACCTTGTTTGGGACGTTGGCCCTCAGGTAGACGCTGAGGGCCAGCGTGGGGTCCACAGACTTCACCAGGTCCCCCAGTTCCTCCGAGCACTCCAGCTGCGCGCGCACACACACACACACACACTTTTAGGAAAACATTTCATACTTTTGCTAGAAAGAAATGCTTCCAAATGTAACCAGTTTGTACTTCAAGTACTAGTACTACTAATAAGTACTAGTACTATTATTATTATTAGTAATCTAAGACCTTCCATGTCACCCTCTTTGGTGATAATCATGGCGATGAGCGGTTATTACTGACTGACTTGGATCACTTCCCAGAGATCCAAGTCAGTCAGTAATGCACGTCTGTTTACTGACTAATGCTAGCATTGATGCAAACGGGATAAAGCAGCACGCCGCTTCACACCCAGGTGAGTTGAAGAGCGATCTGCTGCCCTAGCTCCACCTCACCTCTCAGGAGGGACGACCTCTGCTGGCTGACGTAAACACACGTCCCTCACTGAGCTCAGCTTGTGACTATTCCTGTGAGTTTTGCCACCCGGTTCGTAACATTCATCATACTACAAACGAGTGACCGACGTGTTTCCTCATTGGCCGACGGTGACCGTGAACCGTCAGTCAAATCCAACCTCTCTAAGTGAGGGGTGGTCGCCCACCTTGTCCTCCTTGAGCCACTTCTCCAGCAGCTGCTTGCGGCCCTGCTGCAGCACCGGTCTGCACAGCTCCAGGGACTCAAACTTGTTGAGCTGGCCCTGGTCCAGCAGGATGCCAAAGTACTGCAGCAGGGGGGACGTCTGGCCCGGCTGGGCGGGCACGCTCTGGAAGCGCCGGATGGTGTCCGGAGTACGGAGGATGCCCTGCGCACGCACACGCACACACACACACACACACACACACACACACACACACACACACACACACACACACACACAGCGTGAAATGGAGAAGAAACCGTGACGTTGACAGTTGAATGGAAAAGGTTCTTGTACACCAGAAAAATTGCATAAAATGAACTTTGACCATTGTCCCAACATGCTGCGCTGTGCAGTGTGACAATTTCTGTAAAGAATCATTGAAATTCCTGCAAAGAATGTAATGCATATTAGTATCCCTTAAAGCTAGGGTAGGCAATTAATAAAATGTAATATATAATTATATTTATACTGAAATTCTCTTCAGCAATTCTCATCCCAACAGCAATCAGTAAATCAAAGGCTCTTAGAAAAATATATATCCAGTATCTGTGGCTGTGGCAGGCCTGTAATAAGCCCATCCAATCATTTCATGCCCTAATGAACTGATTGGATGGTTTGCGTTTCTGTCTACCTTCCTAGCCGGCTACTTGGGTGCACTCTGCCCGTGCTCTCACAACCAGAGTCCTCCACAAGGCTAGGCAGACCTACTGCTTAAGCTAGCCAGCTAACCACGTGTTGTTGGGGGCGGGGCTTTGGAGGGAATAGGATTTTCCTCGGTTGACTACTATCAAAATCTAGCTCCCCCTGGCTGGTGTTCCACATTGCCTACCCTGGCTTTTCCCTCCCTAGCTCAGACAGCTGAAGACGGAGGTGTCTGAGCCCTGCATTAGCAGGAGCTCTAGGGCGGCGGCGGCGGCGGCGGCCTAGCGCTGGCCGTACCTTGGGTGCGTTGGCCGCCACCTTGGCCGCCTCGGAGTAGTTCCCCGCCGCAAACAGGGTGTTGAACTTGCGGGCGAACAGCTCCTCGGCGCCGGCCAGGTTGTTGCGCACGGCCATGCGCAGCGCCAGGTCGGGGTTCTGCAGCACGTTGGTGATGTACGGGATGATGTTCTCCTCCTCCACGCACACCGACAGCACCTGCAGCACCACCACACACAGGCAGGGGGGGCCCACGGGTCACTCTCCCTGGGGCCGCGAGAAGGGCCGCAGGGCCCATACGTTCAGAGATGTATGTGCGGTTTGGCCAAGGAGATGTGTAAATAAAGCTTTTTGGAACATTTGAACAAAGATTTGATTTGATTTTAAGATTACAACTGACAAAATTAAATACCGATATCTGAACAACTTTGAATGGTTAACACAGAAATTTGAACTTTGCATTAAAAACCACTACCCAACCACATTCTCAGAAGTGACCTGGCCACGTCCCTAAAGTGTGTGTGTGTGTGTGTGTAATTCTAGATTGTTTTAGATAAGACCAGCAGCAGGGGTCCAAGAGCAGTAAGTAGGAGATTAGCAGGCCTAGCCTGTCGGACATGCTCTGCTTATGTGCCAGTCCCGTGCTGCTCCACACCGCTGGTGGGGCCAACCCAGCTGACATTCACATGGACCCCCTGGGCTTAGAGGCGACTCACACAACAGGAGATGGTGACTCAAGGTGTCAGCAGTAGTATTCAGAACACACACACACACACACACACACACACACACACACACACACACACACACACACACACACACACACACACACACACACACACACACACACACACACACACACACACACACACTCTTCTGGGACTATAACTCGAGGGTGTTATTCATTATCAACATCTCTATGAAACCTTTCTAAGAAATCGACAAGTAGGGGTGTAAATATTAATCGATTTGTATCGATGTGTAATCGATTATACAGTTGACGATTCAATGCATCAATTAATCCGCAAGAGTAGTGATTTAAAAAAAACATTTATATTTATTTATATAATATAATATTTTTATTATTTATAGTGAATAGGCTAATTGTCATACTAGACCTGCACAGTAAGCACTAAAGTGTGTACAGAATACTGTTTCTGTATTCTCAATAAAAGGTCAATGATAATTTTTTTTGTTGATTTATTTGATAGACATTATGTTAATAGATATAATGTAAAAAATATTGAGTATCGAATCGAATCGTGGGGAATTCTGAAGTATCGAAAATAATTGAATCGTTGGCTTAAGAAATCGATATTGTATCGAATCGTCACGAAGGCTCCGATTTACACCCCTATACACAAGAGAGAAATAATTACAGGGAGGTCATAAACATTACATAAAATAACTATAATAATAATAATCACTTGGCAGTTGCACAGACTGTTTCACACACAATGACATTCATTCATAGAAACCGACAGCGTAATGAAGGTTCTGCTCTGTTGAAAGCGCTTTGATTGTACATCAGTGGTGACGGTCAGTGTGCCACTGACCGCTGCAAACCAGCAATCACACAGGAATACAGGCAGCGAGCAGAGAGGGCTGGGAGGAGAGGGCAGCTGAGGAGGACACGCCGAACGCAAGACACAGCACAGTACCTGTCCTTTCCTGTTGACCCCAATGATGCCCGCGGTGGGCTCGTGGGGGGCGGTCACGAAGATGGTCTCCCCGCTGATGCGGTTCATGTAGATGCAGGTGCCGGTCTCCAGGTCGTACAGGTGGATGTAGCCGTACTTGGTGATGAGGAACACCACGTCCTGCTTGGAGCTGATCTGTGGATGTGGATGTGAAATCTTATTGTTAAAATAAAGACACTGATTTACTTCCGACTGTTTACTATTTAGGATTTTATTTCGCTGTATGGATGCTTAATGCACAATGAGAATGTATTAGTTTTACCCTGCCACATACTTTCACACCATTACTCCTTAGAAAATCTGGATGTATATTGTTTTTTATTATCTCTCCTGAAGGCAGGTGCTAACTGCAGAATTACAGTCAGGCCCGGTTGGTGCTGAGAAAAGCACCATTAAAGTTGATGTCACTGTTCAAAGTCCTATTTTGCAGAACGTATGAAGTAGATTAGATTGGATATTATTGTCCTCATAAGAGATACATTTCAAGCCCTCCGCCATAACAACACTAACATCACAGATCACCAACAAGCACTCCCCCGACCCTTCCTCTACCAAGCATGCTTACTAGCCTGGGGGCATCAATCAGTTCAGATGACCTTGAAGCGCTCATTAAAGGCCACTGAGCAGAGCTCATGTACCTGCATGGTACATGGTACATCAATCAGTTCAGATGACCTTGAAGCGCTCATTAAAGGCCACTGAACAGAGCTCATGTACCTGCATGGTACATGGTACATCAATCAGTTCAGATGACCTTGAAGCGCTCATTAAAGGCCACTGAACAGAGCTCGTGTACCTGCATGGCGACGGGGAAGTCGTTCTGGGCCTCCGGTGGGAAGAACACGTCCACGGCTTTCTTTGGGAACGGCTGGTTGCCCGTCGGCGGGGTGCCCACCTCGATGATGTGCAGCTAGGAGGAGCAAGCATGTGTTGTTCCCACAATCAATACACGCATCCACGATATTCTACCAGATTAAATCACGATAGCATGGTGTGGACATGGTTAATATATTAATATCTAATCAATATTGGACTACCCCTGAAGTGATCTGTTGAGCCCCTCCCAGGGGAGATCATTTGATGATTGGTGGATATTGGACCGGGGTGACTGTTACATATTTAGCAGCCAGACAAAATGCCTGCGGGCCACTCCCCCCCCCCCCCCCCCGCTGAGCGGGAGGCTGGGTGTGGATGAGTCATACCTTTCCTCCGGCCTGTCCCCGCACGGCGAAGCAGAACAGAGTGGACTCCTCTGTGTTGCTCTCCATCTTGAACTGGGCGAAGCCGGCGGCGTGGCCCTCGATGGGCTGGGACACCTTCCTGTCCACCGAGTACAGCTGCATGGCCCCCACCACGCGGTTTTGCTGGAGCAACGGAGAGAGGGAAAGGAATTGGAATCCAGGGCCCTTCGGTTTTTAAATTGCAGTACGAAACCTCTCATCCAGAGATTGTTTGACGATATGCTGGTTTCCACAATGATTATTAAGTGTCTGCATCCGGTTTACATTTTAACTACATAGAAATGCCCAAATCCTAATTTAGCCGTTTTCTCTTTGGTGGTTCATCCAAAAAACCTTAATTGACACTACAAATTATTTTTAAGAACCAATATAATAATATCTAAACTAATGCACAGCCAAGCTGGACCAGCTGATAGACTGAACAGGATGAACTGAAGAAATATAGCAGGTCACAAGCATTTTGGATGATGCCTTTAAGCAAATACCTTTTCAAACCATTCCGCATTTTCAGTTCGGAGGGATTTAACTAAATGAGACCCATGCCCTGATTTAATAAACACCACGAGGGATTCCTACCTGTGCCGAAATACCGATAAGCAGAAGCCATTTCTGTTTGGCATCGGTGCGGTAGTTAATGATCTGACATCCGGCCAGGCTGGAGTGACGGTCAAAGACTTTGATTGGCTGGGAGTCTCCCTCCATGCTCCAATGATAGACGGCGTTGTCTGTGACCAGGGCGACCGTGTTGAGGGAGATCCACTTCCAGAATGTCACGTCGTCCGTCATGGTGTGGGCCTTCATCTTGCTCTTCATCTCAATGTTAAAGATCTGTAGAGTCTTCGCAGCTGAAAACAACATACAGGATGGGTTAAGGCATGCAGGTCAAGATGATGCTTTTTATAAAAAATAAAAAAAGCAATACAATACGTAGTGCAAAATACTCTGACTACTACACACACACAACTACCAAAATCGGGCCAAAAATACAAATAAATAAAATTTAAAAACCACACCAGGCTTCGGGAATAAATTAATAGAAAATATAAAAAAACTTCACACTCATGGGAAAAGTGTTAGCCGGGGCTAGACGGAAGAACCACCAAAAAGAGCACACAACAAGCTAGTACCAGTGGCAATGCAAAGAAGGAAGTACGGACAAACCAAATAGGTGAGGATCTGCATTCAGGTAAGAGCTGGTACAGCAAAATAATTACAGGTGAAACAATCGTCACCATCCACATACAAACCACGTGCAGAGCAATGAGCACCATCACTTGCACCCCACTGAGATTGGTGGAAATAGTCTGTTCATCATAATTTGATGCAAGCCTTTTTACATGCGCTCTAGTGGTGAAATAAGAGGGAAACTGCTGCTTAGGCACCAACAATTGATGCTCCTTTAACAATATCCAGACACATGAAATGGTTCAAAGATGCTCAAAAGGTGTTTTTTTGGCAGGGCACCTCATGCATGCTTGCTATGGTATGGACAGTGTTTAAGTGTATATTTGACTACAAATTGTGGTAAGAAAGAGGAGGCAACAGCAAAATGCTGTTCTGCCTTGGAGAAAAATGTCACAGATTGGACACAACCATCAGAAATGACCGACATCTGAACTCAAGTGTACTGCCATAAGAACAGGACGGTCTGTATAAATGTGCTGAAAAACGTGTCAAGACCTAGACCTATTGTGTTATTCAGATTTGTATAACTGAAATATTTCTATGCCATAAAACATGTATACTTTGACAATGACACTGTTACCTTCACTGACCATGTAATGTGGCTCATGTTACTCAGGAAACAGATATTTAAATACTTTGGCAAGTAAACAAGAGAACAAACTAAAAAAGTGTACTAAAGTCTGTACATATCAGTTCCCATTAAAAATTTATTTCCTAGTATTTTCGACAAAGTCAAACAAACATCTATTAGCAGCACCTGAAACAAGATCAGTAGGAGACAATATCTTTCAGCTAAATATACCGCCTTAGTCCATAGTCCAACTCCTAACAAAATATGTTCACCCTCATAACAGGGATGCAGGACTTTCGGTTGGTTCTGAATACAGATTAGCAAAGGAAGACCACAAAGCACGCAGCACAGACATGATGTTGGGAGGGTTGTCAGGCACAGGGGGAGGGGGTCCAATACTGCCTTGAGAAATGAATGGATACGTAATACTCCAGACATTATCCTCTTGGTTCTGCCCTGTCCAAATAAGTCCCTTTCTCAAAAAATGATTGATTCAAGTCATTATGATTTCAAATAATATTGTCACACTTCAAATACAAAATATACAGATAGTAGGTATTGAGGTATGGTAATCAATTAGTTCCTCCACAATGCTTATCCAATCATATAAAGAACCCATGCCAAGGGTTTGTAACACAATGCACTCAAACACTGTCAAGCAATGTAAGGTCACGGAATTAGACCAAAATATAGGCCATTATGTGTGAACGGATTTCCCCTGGCTACAAGACCTTAGCAATGTTTGCTTTTACAAGGGCAGTTTGAACTGCACAACCAAGTTATCAAATATTAAATTAATGGTTACAATATATTCAATGCTGTATTGTGATTATGCCATTATCTGCGACAAACCCTTTCCAAAATACTGAGCAATATGCCATTACAGCACGTGTTTACCCTGGCAACTTTGTAGTAACCTGCGGTCAGCTGGGATGTGGTTTACTGCCATCCCAACAACATGAATCATGACTGTCACCAATTTACGTGAAACAAATCCAAATAAAAAGTATATTATTACTAGGCAAGCTGATGGGGTTGGTTAAGTCAAACACAATTACTGAGGCTAATTCTGAGACCTGTTGTGAAGATCAATTGACACAGAGTTTCCCTGCTTGGCTGCACTACTATCGTGCCGGAAGTCGTACTCAAGACCAACATCAATACTACGCAGACATTTCAACACGGCGTACACAGAATAACACTTTGACAACTCATGATAGGTAAAATTCAACTCACCGTCTGCAAACATAAGAAAGCGGTAAGAAATGAAAAAAGAGCAAAAACAAGCAAAATAGACAACGCATTCATGATTGCATGACATTTTTAGTAGCATTGCTACATTCTCTCATGTTCTATACAAGTAACATCAATGCCATGTAGATACTTTACAAACAAATAGAGTAATGCTGGCTGTTTAAATGATTTACTAAATGTTGATTGATGATTTGGCCTGCATATGAACACCAAAATGAGAAGCGAACACACAACTAGATAGACCAATCAACAAACATAGTTTACACAAATGGCCTGATACATTAGGAACAGGGAACGACAAAGTTCACAAATGAACACCCTATTATTTTTGTTAAGCTGTGTAGATTCACTCATTCACTCATAGATGTGTAGTTCACTCATGCCGTGAACTGGTGCGAAGTGCTTACCTTTGAGGGCGATCACTTTACTGGCCGGATTCATGATCGCACTGTCTGCAGAGATGGGTCTGCGGATGGGAGTGTTGGGGTCGGCCATGTCAATAATAACCACTTGGGCCTGTTCGCCCACCTTCTCTCTGATGCAAATGAACTTATCCGACTCCATGGTCAGAGTGCTGAACCCGATGTTGGCTGGGTTGATCCCAAGGTTCTGCAGCTGAGAGAGGCACAGAAGGTGAGCACAAGTTATTCGAGTTTCATGGAACTATATATTGATTTTCAACCAAACTGCATTTTGACTTTTTAAAAAGGTAGGCTAGACTAAAGAAGATATTATACAAGTTAAGTATAGTCCCAAAACTCCAAACCAATGGTTGGTAAACATCCTTTAAATATTTTATATCCTTTAGATATAAAAAAAAACAAAAGGGGATTGAAAAACCAAAAGGGATTGGAAATGCATCACATGATACAAACGTACTACTGCCCTTATATACCTTATGGTATGTCCATCTCTTACGTCAGAAATAGGGGGCGTGCGAGCGTACTAAACTAAGCTGAACGAGCACCTTTTCTTTTTATACACAAAAAAGCAGTCCAGGATTGACACTTTGCACGAATGAGTAAATGGTATAAATACGCTACATTTAAACCAACGGGTCTTGGCATTAGTATGCATGGTCAATCAACATGGAGCTGTCCCTGTGTGTGCAGACAATCTGCATCATCAGACGTGACGGTCTGCAGGATTAACGTGAACCCTGCGCGGCGCGGGGGCGGCGCTGCGCGTCGTGATGCTATTGTGTAACGTGATACATAAACACAACCATCACACCAACACAACCTCTAGTAAAGCCACAACAATCAACCGTACTAAGGGATGAGAATGATCCCTCGGGGAAGTCACTCACGAACGGGTGCGAGCTAACATGCCCACAACACGTACCGTCGTCTCCAGCAGAGCTCGGACCCGTCCCGTTACCACACGCACTGAAGGTCAAGGCGCCTAGCAAGGTGATGTTACAGAGGATGACCTCGTTAGGGTACAACCCCGGGTACCGCCGGACCTCATTAGGGTACAACCCCGGGTACCGCCGGACCTCGGGCATCACCGTGTAGCCCGAGGCGCTACCGTTAGCGACTAGGCGCCCCCCCGGGGGAGGAGAGGTCATCCGCCGCGGAGGAGGGGGTTGATATTCGGCGCTAGGGCTAGGGGCTAGGGTTATCAACATCGGGCATCACCGTGTAGCCCGGGGCGCTACCGTTAGCGGCTAGGCGCCCAGGGGGAGGGGAGGTCATCCACCGCGGAGGAGGCTGTTGATGTTCGGCGCTAGCCGCGACTAGCTGCGAGCTGTCAGACCGCCACACAGAGCCGGAGCGGGGGGAGAACACATCCTCTCGATCAGTGGATAAACCAAAACAAGAAGCCCCCCTTGTAGTTCCTACCTGCAGGTGCTCCTGGAAGCGGATAGGCAGTATTTGAGCCATGTTGCTGGAGTTTGGTCCCTCAGTGGTGCTGATGTTGTAGCTCTACAGCTAGCTGGCAGTGGGAGTAGCTTAGCTAGCTACGACCTCTCCTTATCTCTGTAGGTCGGAGCCAGGGAGGAGATAACGAAGCCGGATCAGGGCGGCAAAACGGAGTGTTTTTGAACGTTTGAAAAACAAATTCCGTTGTCAGAAATGTCAAATAAGTCCCCCGGTCCGTGCGTTATATCCACCGCATCGGAGAGGAGCAGCGGCTACGGCGGCACAAGCTTTACTCCGAAAACCGCAATGGCGGCGGAAGCGGCGCAGAAGCTCTCCAGTCCGGAAGCCTCTGGGGACAGACTGGGAGGACGAGCTGGGGCTGCTCCACCGCCTCAGAACCCGATGGTTCATTCAGCAAGGTGCTGCTCTACCAACTTAGAACCCACTGGTTAATTCATAATGCTTATCATTATTATTATTTTATTTTTATTTTTTACAGAGCTATTGGGTCAGTCTCCCGCAAATCTTCCCGCACCTGACAGCGCCTTTTTAGTTATTTAGGATACATAATTTGCCTACTGAATGTAGGCTAGTTCCTCACTCTCCCCTTCTATTAGTGAACCCTTCGGGCTATTAATACCAATTAGAATGGCTGCCTAAACACTTGTCATACGTCAGACTTTTGACAATAACCACGGATTGGGGTTGTATTATAGAGAACAATTAACCTATTGAATTAATGGGCTAAATATATACATCACTAGGTTAATTGGCCATCAATGTAAGTCTGTATACAATACAACATGGGTTGGGAACTATTAGCCTTTGTGCAGTTCATTAGGCGTGCAATACAATTAGACTAATAATGTAGTGGAGGTATAGGCTGGCTATTGCTCGGAACAAAGGAGTGTTGGTGCAGGTTGTAATAACATGCCCACATAAAATGCAATTGATTACAATGAATACAACTCATTATTTTTGAACAAATAATGCAAGCTTTAATTGTATTATTTGGTCACAGGTCTTCCATACCATCGACTGGAGAAAAACCCTCTCCATTGGCCTGTTGAGGTGCAGAAGTCCTGGCAGGATCCCATGCAGTTCCTGATGATCATTTTGTCTATTCGACTAGAAATACATTTTTCAAATTGAAAGAAAGACTCAACAATAATGCATTTCAAGAAGCAGCTGTATTTGACTATAAAGGCATTTCTAATCCAGTGTCTCTAAGCTGTTGTCTTTATATTTCAAGTGTAAAAAGTCTATACTCTATAGAAAAAATGAAACAATAGTAAACCCAAAACATTTCTTAAGAAAACAATCATCAAAAACCCATTCACCAGTCATCAATTAAAATAGAAACAGCATTTAATTCTTTGATAACAATTTCCCTCAAAACAAATATATATTTTCCTTATATATATATTTATAGATTTATTCTCAAGGCAGTTGGTCTTGGCCAAATTAATTGACCTTGTCATGGCCAATTTCATTTCATGTTTTAAAGTTAGAAAACATACCCAGAATTCAGAAAAAACAAAAAGATTGTACAAGAAGCACAGTTTAGGGGAACTGCACTGGCCAACCGATTCTCTCTGAGTGGGAGGGCAAAGCTCATGTGTCAATCAGTATAGCACGCAGACACACACTTTCTCTGAAACAAGTGCAACGCAAAGAAAACCGACTTTCCAAACCCTTTCCAACTTACAATACCCACTGCTCTGTCCCAAACTACAACACGCGACGCTCTTCCACAGCACTCTGGGCGTCGTGTTTGTCGTAATCCCATTCCCTTTGCTTTCCTCTCCTCCGCCATGTGATTCCTCTGTCTTGTGGTGTGGCAGGCTAGAGCTGTGTTTAAGTGCCAATGGCCAGTGTTTTGGGAGCTTTACAATCCATCGGACGTAGGGGCGGGAACCAAGCGCTTGTCACGTGCCTTTAGACCCGCATGCATCGCGGCAGCCCAAAGCCATCGTCGTAAAGGTTCTCTGATTTCCCGGTTCTCCGACGCCATGTCCTTCCTTTTTCACTCTGCCATCAAGGCAAACATCGTTTTGTTTTGTTGTTGTGATATTGGGGGGGTTGGGGAGGGTGTTTGACCAAGCTCTCTGTAGAGGCAGTGTCTTGAGGATGAAGAAAAGTGTGTCACCAGAGAGGGAATAGAAAAAAAAATGAAAGCGAAAAAAGTTGATTGCTTACAAATCCCTGCATGCCAATATGTCACGATACAGTACAGTAACCAAAGTGAATGACGGTGAGGATGACGTCCCCGAATACTGAAGGCCGCCCTGTGGATAACTGGCGTGGGCCGAAGACCAGCGCGATACTGAAAACCACCCCGTGTCATTCATGTTCATAACTGCCGTGTTTCGAGGTCGAGGCGGGAGAGAGCGATCGGTCGGGGGAGGGGGGAGGGGGGGGGGGGGGGGGAAGACATGGTTGATGGACCACACAGAGGGGACGGGGAAGCCATACTGTGCTCAAAAGTGGTTCTAATGGAAGGAATGATCAGGAGGGACATGGACATGAGCGCATTCAATGAGTGGATGAACGGTGGGGTCATGGCTACAACAGCAATGGTTTAAGATCATCAAAGTCCCTGATGGCATAGGATGTGAATAGGATTCCCTGGGGTCTGTTAATTTTTCTTTTTATATTTTTTTTCTTCTTTTAATAAAGTGAATATGTACGGTGGGACATATTAAGCAAGCGTGCTTACATGTGCATGTGTAAGAGACAGATGGCATTGCCGTGTGTGTGTGTGTGTGTGTGTGTGTGTGTGTGTGTGTGTGTGTGTGTGTGTGTGTGTGTGTGTGTGTGTGTGTGTGTGTGTGTGTGTGTGTGTGTGTGTGTGTGTGTGTGTGTGTGTGTGTGTTAGAGGGAGAGATAGATTAGATTGAGAGGCTAGAGATAGAGAGGACAATAAATCCCTGGGCTGAACAGCAGGGGGCGGTGAAGGAGAACCCATGCAGGTCCCAAACTCAATCCTCTGCTCCTCATGTGCTTCTCTTCTGAAGCTCCTGAACAAAGGCTGTGGAAAAAAACAAACACTCGTAATCAATCATACATAATACCCAACGATGTTCCTCATGTTCAAAGCTGTAAAGTAAGCCAAGTCACCTCCAATGATCTCCTCCTTGACTTTTTGTAGCTCCTTCCTCACCTCCTCTAGGATTTCCTGGAGAGGGAAGAACATTTGGAAGTGGTGAGGTTCCCCTCGGTGCACAGTAGAAGCTCTAGATGAACTCCATGTTCACTCACTCATCACAGATCGATAATGTACCTGTTTCATTTTCTCAAGATCTGTGTCGTCGCCTCCTCCGGCATCATTACCATTACCAGCACCGCCCCCAGTCTTCACCCTGCCAGAGAGATGTGCACTTAATACAAATATACACACACACACACACACACACACACACGCAAACCAGAGCATCGAAAGCAACGAGCAAGGCCAGCCACGTTGAAATCCCCCGCCATCCGTTGCTATGGCGCCACCAGAGTAAAGAAAGAGGAACCAGCATCAGGGTTTTCAGGGAACACAGGAGAGAAATGCAGAGCCAGCAAAGGTTGACCATCCTCCTTCATTTGTGTATAGTATGGAGGCACTTTAAGACAATAATTGATATATTTCTGTGGTGGCATTCCGAAGCACTACATTGCTTGTCATTGATACGTTTAAAGCAATGTATAGCTCTTAATAAAGTCAACAATATTTGAATGGAAAAATTAATGCATGCTCTTCCTTGGGAGGACACAAGTGCATTTGCTACTCAGCCCCCTTGCCTGGATGTATAAATGTATACAGAAATGTGGAGAAATCAGAACAACCAAAAGTCCCTTTGAGGAAAATAAAACCCAAAGCCCAAGACTACACACACTAGTGCTCAGAGTTGCCAAGTATGCAAGCCATAGTCCATGTATCCCCAATAACAGATTTAAGTTGAATTCAATCGATACCTATAACATTTTAGCTTTTGTCAGCTGTAGTACACCCTCCTAGGTGGCTTTTCTATGACATGAACATTTGGATTAGAACATGCTTCACCACACAGACCCAGACACCAGTCAGAAGCTGTGAGGACCTGAACGAGATGGAGAGGGAGGGGTGGGGAGAGAGAGAGGGGGGGGGGGGGAGCTGTTGACTGAGAACACCGGAGAATGGGACAGCATTTATACCTGGAACCCTGGGGCAATGAGGAAGTGGAGTCCATGTTCTTGGAGACTGAGTTTATCCTGTTAGTGAGACAGACACACACGCACGCACGCACAGACACACACAGACACAGACACACTCTCCACTTAGAATGGAAACGCTGGGCGCGCGTGAGCCACGCACTGCGCTCGGGTGAAGGACGGGTGACCACTTGCAAACACAGACACACGTGTACTACGAACACAAAGGGGACCCCGCTAGCTCAGACGAAGAACACAGAGGTGGCCAAAATGGGCGGGAAGGCGGACGTAAATGGAGCATGGAGACAGGAAAACAACCTCGAATTACCTGTTCATCGACGACTTCTCCCACGGTTTACGAGTGTCTGTGGAGTACAGTGCACCAGAACATTAGTGTTGAACAATGTGACGTGAACGACGACCCAAGGGATGAGCTTATTGTACATTTGCATTTACATTTAGCAGACACTTTTATCCAAAGCAACTTACAATAAGTACATTTGTCATAAGAAGTGAAAAGATCGCAGTCGCTACAGTAAGGATGTTCATAGAACCAACCAACTATCGCTAGGTTAACCCATTCCCTGTGTACAACAAAGTTAGCTAGGATAAGATGCTACACAACTAAGTACTTTTATTTATTGTTATTGTACGGAAACAGGTGGATGGGCCTTACCGTTCTGGCTGGCAGACTCATCATCCTAGAGGTGGGAAAGAAAACCAGAAAATGCAGTTTCAACAATGAACCAGGTTCAGTATATTTTTATAAATCCGGGATCACTGTCATGTTGCAGCACAACGCAAATTCCACTTTTTAAAATGAAAACCCAAACAATATGCTTACATTATCCTGTGTCTTTGCAGGCACCTTCTCCCCAGTGTCTGCAGCTTTTCTCCTGGAAAGAAATATTCAATTACAATCCATTGGCAATGACATTCAGCTGGTAGTCCATTTAATGTAGTGAACACAACCACCTGTACTCATGATGGAACCCATCCCAATGGCTCCAAGTATCACCAAAAAAAAAAAACATGAAATTTTTTAAAAAACTCACCTCCGTGCCAGTATGGCACTCATCTCCCCCATCAGACCTCCTCCTCCTCCTCCTCCTCCTCCTCCGCTGGAAGAGTTAGAGCTACGGCTGGAGTCGGTCCTCCCCAGAGCACCCCCCGCATCCTCCTGCTGAGGGCAGCACACAACAACACATCAGAGAGAGAGCGAGCGAGAGCGAGCGAGAGCGAGAGAGCGAGAGAGAGAGAACAGGACATGTGTCCTGTGTGAAGACACACAGGACATTGTGTGATCATACAACATTGTGTGCGATGTTCCATGTGTGTTCAAATGCACATGTGTGGCACAAGAGACAGATGAACCTATGTCCAACAGCTCGCCCCCTTGTGTTCTCACCTTGGATGCTTTCTTGAGTTTAGCCGCTGCCAGGGCTGCTGCCAGGCCTCCCAACCCGCCTCCTCCTCCTCCATCCCCTCCCAGCACACTGGAGGGCAACGGCGGCGGGGGTGGGGCACCCGCCCCGAGTTGTGGAGGTGGTCCTGGAGGGGGAGGGATCCCGCCACCAGAGGGGGGAGGAGGCGGGCCAGGGGGTGGAGGAGGGGGCGGCGGCGGCGGGGGAGCCCCCGCGCCCATAGGGGGAGCTGGGGGCGCTGGAGGAATGGAAACTGGAAGACATGAAACATAATAAGAGACGTAAGGACCATCGATAACCATGAACCAGCCAGGCTACCAGACTGTTTAGCGCGGGCCGCATAGTTTACAACATCAAGCCTAAGTATTTGGAAATCGATAAAAACTGCTATGGGTTGTTATTATTATTTAAATTTAAATCTGGCAGTTTCATTTAAAGATGAATAAATTTGTTATTGTTGATATCCTCGGTGGCAGCATGGACAGCGGCAAGAAGGTATCGAGCGATTCTGATGTAGCCCGGCGGACCAGACGATGACTGACCTGCAGCAGCTTGTCTCTCCCGCTCTTGTCTCTCTCTCTCCATCCTCTCCCTCTCCAGCCTCTCTCTCTCCAGCCTCTCCTTCTCCTGGCGCTCCCTCTCCTGTTGTTCCATCCTCTGCTGCTCCGCTCTGCACACACAGGGTGGGAGGTACAGACCCCCGCTCAGACAGGTGGGAGGTACAGACCCCCGCTCAGACAGGTAGGAGGTACAGACCCCCGCTCAGACAGGTAGGAGGTACAGACCCCCGCTCAGACAGGTAGGAGGTACAGACCCCCGCTCAGACAGGTGGGAGGTACAGACCCCCGCTCAGACAGGTAGGAGGTACAGACCCCCGCTCAGACAGGTAGGAGGTACAGACCCCCGCTCAGACAGGTGGGAGGTACAGACCCCCGACAGACAGGTAGGAGGTACAGACCCCCGCTCAGACAGGTAGGAGGTTCAGACCCCCGCTCAGACAGGTAGGAGGTACAGACCCCCGCTCAGACAGGTAGGAGGTACAGACCCCCGCTCAGACAGGTAGGAGGTACAGACCCCCGCTCAGACAGGTAGGAGGTACAGACCCCCGACAGACACAAGCACTGGTCCGGACGTCGCAGAGCTAGGCCAAAACAAGACACACTGACCACGGAACATAACAGCCAGCTGACAAAGCATTAGTGACACACACAGGCCCACGGTGATGGAGAATGAGTGTCAAAACAACATAACTAATAAATAAGGATGTAAGAATGTATGTGTAATACAAATGCATTGTAAACCTGTGGCTTCCCACTTGGAATGAGAAAATAAAAAGGTGCAGGCCAGGTAAGAGTTATATCCGTTTTTAGCCTACCCTAAATGTATTTGTAACCCCCTGGTAGACGACTACACTATAGAGCAGACGCCGATAGTTTCATAACACTTTTCTAAACGGGGGCACACGGGGCTTAGTAGGAGAATGCGGGAAGTGGATGGAAGGTTCCTCATTAACCGCCAGACTCAAGCTAGTTCCAGAACTGGAACGTTTCGGCTTCATGGCAGCTTTGGTGTGCATGCACAGAATACACCTCAGTGCACAAATAAAGCCAGCGCACGTGCCCAGTACACACTGCCACTGCTACAGCCTCAGTGTCCTGGGAGAGTTGAACTCCAGCAGGTCGCCCTACGCCTTCACCGTTTGTGGCAGCTGTAAATCCAACACTTTCAGCCTATTACGAGGCCTCTTCCACTGGGCAGGCTACCATACAGTCCCACCTCAATGAGATTAAAGAGGTCAATCCCTCGGCCTCGACCTGAGATGGAAAGACCCGGCGCGACGAAAGCCTGAATGGAGGTAAATGTGCTGAAACATGGGAACATGACGGATGACGACCGCGGAACCAGAGGGCGTTCAGACGGGAGAGCTGTTCCCTTGGCTCTCTGGAACCTTTGACTTGAAGAGCAGGATTTAGGGTTAAGCAGTGGGAGGCTAATGCGCTCCAATCCGCCCGTGCGTGCGTGTGAGCTATTAGTGACGCGGTGCCAACAGAAAGACGCCTTCGACGGGAAGCCTCGCCGCGTGCTGCTCGTGAGGCAAGTCAACGGAGACGTCACTGATGTATCAATCTGTGAGCCACCGCCTAAGCGCACACACACACACAACTGCACAGCACGCCGGTGCTGCATTTGCCACCATCAGTTATGCTGGGCAACAAAGCACGCCGCTAGGCTAGGCCGCATAGCATTGAAAGCCCCATGTGGACAGGTGATAGAGACCCACTGAGAATGTTGGACGCCTTGAGCCCCGAGTTTATCATTGAATTAGCGCTCATAAATGTTACGTATATTATAGAATTCTGGAGATTAGAGAGTAACCAAATACTGAACCACAGGGACGTTCTCAAGTGAACCAGCGTTTCCGGTTGACTAATGCCGGTATCAAGTGACTGATCTGACACACACACACACACACACACACACACACACACACACACACACACACACACACACACACACACACACACACACACACACACACACACACACACACACACACACACACACACACACACAGGTCAGTCTGAAACAATTCAATGAGCCCAGCAGTAACCCCTGGGTGCCCCGCCCCGCCCCTGGTACCTCCGCTGCTGCTCCAGCTCCTCCGGGGACGGCCCGTTGGACACTGGGCGGGGGAGGGTGGCGTAACCTGGGGAACAGGAAACAATGAACAACCTTTTTATTTACTTCTTCAGAAGGCTGATAACAAGGCTCATGCAGTCGTGAGCCTGAACACACGGCAGTGTGTAAACACATCGCGGTTCCAGGGTCCCTAGTCGCAGTGGGAGTCAGCCTATGGGCCGAACTCCACGGCAACGGCAAACATTTTCATGGAAGGCTCTTTCAGTGAATAAAATAAATGAATGACAACGTAAAACAACACAATCATTGCATAGCAAGCTGTAGTTCAGGATGATAAGCACCCGCGGAGACAACACTATTTTTTAATGGTAGTGTAATCTGTGTCCTCCGCCAGAACACAGATTTACAATACATTTATGGTGGTGTAATCTGTGAACTGGCCCAGTACACAGATTACATCCTCATAAAAAGCCATGTAAGCTCAACAGGTGTCTATAATGTAAATCACCTATTGGTACACAAATGGCTTCAAGCAAATTCAAATCCATGCGTTTAAAAGACACTCCACTGAACAGGAGGCGCTGGGTCAGACCTTATGGGGCCGTGTGACACCAGCCCCCTGTGGCTAAAGGGACGACACGGCTTCTCTGATTGGCTACCTGCGTCTGCCATGGAGCCCAGCACCTCCAGCGCGTGACTCATGCCGTTGGCGAACAGCGTGGCGTCCTCCTTGCTGCCAAAGTTCAGCCCCCAGACCTGCCGCGCGTCCCGCCACTGGTGGAAGTTGGGCGTGGCCTGGTTGTACTTCAGGCCCTTCACGATTGGACAGTTGATGACCACCTGACGGGACGGGAGAGAACAAATGGCGGGCACACGTTGAGCGGCCGGGGGCTCCGGGAGAGAAGCTCTAGAAACAACCAGCTCAGACACAATTGGTGTTTTTGTACGTGCTATTGAAACGAGTAGCTCACAATATACAGAAACACACACGCAGCAACAACAGCAGCAACAAAGAGAGAAGGGTCCAACCAAAAAATAGCTAAGGAGCAAAGAAGGACTTGGTGAATAGGTTTACGGTGCGCCCAGCAGGGGGCATGCACCCGGTGAGACAGGGGGCAGCGGGAGGGAGGCTGCTCTCCACTAGACCTGAATGTGCTGACGCGCCACTTCTGTGTTTGTTTTACAGCCACTGAATTCCACAGAACAGAGGAGCGCAGAACACAGGAGTGGAGACGTGAGGGGGAGACAAGAGCTTGTTAGGGTGAATATCGGACGGGGACGGACACACGGACACACACGGACACACGGACACACACACACACACACACACACACACACACACACACACACACACACACACACACACACACACACACACACACACACACACACACACACACACACACACACACGTTAAGGTCAGGCAATAGGGGAGTGAACCGATTGGTAGAGGTCCACTGAACCAACGCAAAATGCTCACCCATGCTCAGAAATATACCTCATCAACATAGCCTAACAAATATTGGCAGTTTGCCAATCCTATAAACAATGGAAATATAGTCCAACTTGGAACGATACACATTTCCCTGGGAATCCCGAGTTGCATATATACACACACGAGATCATATGTAATCCCTCCAGTGAACTCTCTTCTGGCTGCTGATGAGGCCTTTTTACCTGGTCCAGGTACTGGAGCCGGCCCGCGCCTGAATAATAAACTCTCAGACGCATAACCGATGAATGAATGGGACACCCTACTTAGACATGTGGACACCTGCACACATGGTGCAGACAGACGGAGAACCTTGATTTATCTCAATATGAGACACAGACAGACAGACAGACAGAGACAGACAGACCGACAGACAGAGACACAGACCAACAGACAGACAGACACAGAGATAGACACAGACACCCAGACACAGAGACAGACAGACAGAGGGCCCTAAAGTGTCACAGGAAATGGTTGGGTTGGCCAGCTATCTCACAGGAAGCACGGCCCACTTTAGGCTCTGTCTCGGGGGAACACTTGGAGGTCTGAATGTTTTAAGGAGGAGGCGGCCGCCGCGTCCAGAGAGCGCGCCCACAGCGCCACCGCCAGACTGAGTTCTCCGCCACAAACAGCATGGACTATAAGAGCGCCGCGCAGCAGACACTAACCGCTGTCCGGGATTCTGCCCTCACACGAGACGGCGTCGCGATAAGGAGGGGGGCACAGTCCACTCCATGTGTTTGATTACGGTTATCCCAGAAAACCAGCACAGTATAAAGTGGGCGACGCTATCTGTGGTCCATTGATAAATGGGAGAAGATTGCACAACGGTCAGCGATGAGCAGCCCCGCCCACACCGCGCCCCGCACGTCAAGCTGTGCACCAGGACACCGGGAAAGAGTCACTGGTCCCAATCCCAGCGCTGGCTGAATGGAGGACGTAGCCTGAGGTTTAATGACCGTACCAAGAGTCCCCCCTTCCTGCAGATGTGTTTTACAACCGGGGTTTATCCTGAATGATGCGTCAACAGAATGTCGTAAAAAAAATAAAAAATGTTTTTAATGATCCAACAGTAGGTGTATGAGCTCATAGCGGCGCATCACTGCAGATCTAAAGCCTAAAATCGGTTGCACACGAAAAAGCAACCGACACATCCACCTACACTCCACCTACACGGTGTGAATGAGTGAGCAACGGTCTCACTTCTTCATACGCTTTCGGAACTCGACAGGAAACCACACGGGTATGCACCTCGAGACGAGACGAGGTGGCGTCGAACTCGCTGTGAAATCACAGTTCACACTCACACTCCTTAACCAGCGGCTCCTCAGACAGACAGACAAGACAGACAGACAGCCGACCCTCCCCCCCCACCCCACCCATAATCAAACGTTGAGTGCGTCTACCTGTTGGTCCGTCTGCATCTTGCGGCCCACCACCCTGAAGGCGTTGGTGGTGGGGTTGTGGTAGATCTGCACCCTGCTGAAGGCCTGGGGCCCGCTGCCCGCTGGCAGCCACTTCTTGTTGCCATCGTCGTAGATCATCACCGTGGCCCGAGCCTGGCAGATACTCGACTCACTGCGGCGTCCCGGGGAGAGGGAGAGGGTGGGGGGTGGGGGGGGGGAGACAGAGTGTTAAACCTCATTTATCTTCGCCGCCAGGAACTGACAGAAAAATGTAAGTTGTCTCGGACATTCTGCCCTGCTGGGAGAAGAGGAGTCATGGCACAGCACCGCTTAGTTGACAAAATGTGACAAAATGTTAGATCAAAGTGAAAATAAGACGGCAAAGTCAAGTGTAGCCACTTCACCGGTGCACTGGTTGCTATAGTGACATCAGTTGAGATAAGGGACAAAGAACAGAAGGGTGGTGGCCCAGAAGGTAAAAAGAAATAACTTATGCAAACAAACAAGTGATAATTAACGGAAAGGTACGAGGAGAATGTTTGTACTGAGTTGGAGTAAAAAGAGGTGGAGCAGGACGGGAAAGGAGGGAATGCAAGTCAAGTCAATATTGAATAAACAAATGAATATATTAATAAATGAATTTAAATATATAAATTTGTCAACATTGTTCTCTAAATGCCATGTTTAGTTATTTCAGGGGACTTTTATTTCATAATGCCACATTTATTAGCCAAGCTCTTTCTATTTCCATCTGTAATATACAAATGAGTGGGGCCTGGTTATCTCACCGATTCAGACCAAAGCAACAGCACCAGAACAGCACTGAATCCCTGAATATACGGCAGCACTGAATATACACGAAGCCGCAACATTTCTAGCAGATGGAAGGAAGGCTACATGGGGTGTTCCTCTCATGGACAGACCTTACTGTACCACTCGTGAATAGATGAGCAGCACAGCAGTCATGCGCTCTTCTTCTCCTTGTGTAATGGATGTTTACCGACTCCAGCAGTACACACTACACAACCGGGCCTGAACAGACTTGCATGCTGCCGGGCCGGTGGTCCACACTGGGACTAGGTGACTGGGAACATGCGAGGTGTACGTTCTACACACATGAAGACCATTCCTTCTGATTGTCCACTCTACGCACTCACACACTTTGTAAGTCTAGCCCGATATCAAGCGATTTGAAAAACATCCTTGCCCTCCCGACTCGTTGAGGGCCGGCAAAAACTCACGTCTTGAGCGCCGCAAACCCACACGACAATCAGAGAAGCTTACGTTTGGCAGGGTTTGTCCAATGCCCGACCTAGTCAGTGCTGTTACGGTGCTGTTGCTTTGGTCTGAGATGACCACTCCCCGCTCATTCGATACAACAGATGGAAATAAATGTGGAATTATGAAATAAAAGTCCCCTAAAAAAAAAGAAAAAAGGTCCTTCTAAAAAAAAACATACGTATTTATTTATTAAACTATAGTGACTATATATTTAATTCAGGATTTATTTATTTCACAGGCATATTCATTTCTTTATTTTTAATTGACTTAAATGGCATTCCCTATAAAAGCACTAAGAGGGACCTGAAGCTGAGCGCTCGCTGGGCTACATTCTCCGCTGACTTGTGTAAACAAGCTGCGGTGGGAGATGGAGCCAGTGTTTCTAGACAGGCCGGGCCTCATCTGGTGGGACCCAACACGCTGTCACAATACACCGCCTCTGATGGGCCAGGGCATGCTAATACGCACAGCTGAGCGCCATATCTGGGTCAACTCGCAGTCACCAAACAATCCCAAACCTTTGGTAGAACTTGTTTGTAGCCTGCAGAGCGAGGAACACGTCAGTGAACTGCCACAGGGAGACTATCAGCGTACGGCAGATAGCGGTTTGAATGCTTGCGTTTGATCGTTATATCGATGGCATTCCTTTTATTGTTTCAGAGGGAAATGGACACGGTGACAAAGGCCGGTACTGTTAAACATTTTTAAAATGCAAAAGCTATGCATTATCTATAGATTCTATAGATTCCTGACCCACATCTAGAAAGCTGTAGGGTCTGGCAATGAGTAATGAAAATGGCCCGACTCCAGGGGCGGCACCAAGCGTGCATTTGAAAATATCCCTGCACGCAATTGGATAACACTACGACCAATCAGAAGAATACAAGGGGTGACGTATCCAGACCAGCGGAGCTAACCAATAGATAAGACTCTTGCTGTATCCGGTCTGTAAAAGAGCAACGCTTTTGACCCGCCTATATCAGATACACCGATTTGATTGGTTAATGTTCGGATCCGGGGGGGGAATCGGGGAGTGAGTATATTGCTCGTTCCCACTCGCTGAGCAAATTCAAATTGTGCTCTCGCACAATCCTCCAAAAGAAAATTATGGATTTACAAAATCAAAGGAAGTAGATAATGTGGTTTGATGCCAAGAAGGAAAAAGGAAATCATTGATTTGCTAGAGATTTCAATTACTATAACAAACAATGGTCAATCAGGATGCTGCTCACACTCTTCCTGTCTGTACACACGTTGGGACCCGGGTTGGCCCGATCAACACCTACAATAAATAACCTTTATTTGCAAACAGACGCAACTCCTGTAGGAGTCATGAAGTCACAACTCCCTGCTGCAGGTCTACTGTAGCTGCTGTAGTGAAGGTGGAACAGCGACCTACAGCTAGCTTGGGATAGCCCTGGCTGGTCACAACCCTCAGAGCCATTGGCAGTGATGCCTTACTAGTGTGCCAAGTCTCTCTCACACACACACACACACACACACACACACACACACACACACACACACACACACACACACACACACACACACACACACACACACACACACACACACACACACACACACACACCTTAAAGAGAGCTGAATGAAGAAAAGCACACAAAAGATGAGGATGTTAATTTGTAGCCAAAGGTTGGACTTATAGAGAGAGAGGACTTGGAAAATGGAGAGACCGAAAGAAAGTGCATGAGAGTCCAAATGTCCCCATGCCATTCAGTTGCATCTCTTTCACGCAGGCTGTGCTCTTTCCACTAGACTCAACCTAATCCATAACCCGTCACACACACGCACACAAACACATCCATCTGTCCTGCCTGTGACACAATCTGCTACTTCCTGTGACATAGTGGCAAAGCCACAACCCACTTCCTGCCACCTTATGAAGGATGCCATTACCTAAACAATGACAATAATTGATCCGTTGTACATCCTATCTGTCTCTCTGTTACATCCCTATCTGTCTCTCTCAGAGGTTATGGAACAGAACACTCGCAAAAGATTTTTTTTTTTTTCATTTTCTTTCAAAAGAAAAATAAAAAAGGTACCCCACTACGACTAAATGTTAGATGTCATTTAATGGCATCAGAAAAAGCGAACTACATTCAATCAATAGATGCATGCGTGTGTTTATGTGGACACCAAGAGCACACAGTCAGGTTGGTGAACTGGTACCAATACCTGCACTAAGCGTGCTGTTGGCTCAGAGGGGGTGAGGGGTTATGGGAAGTCTGAGGGGACGGAGAGAGAGTGTCTGGGAAACGGGCTGCATTTTTAATGAGAGGGGAAGCTGGTCCGGGGAGCCCCCCCCCCCTCACTGGAGAGTCCTCGTCTCCAGCTAGAGGGCTTGAATTATGGAAGGACTGCAGACACCGAGACGGAAAAAAATCGGCGCACCCACCACCACTCTCGCAACCTGCCGAATGCCAACACAGGATGCCTCCCGAATGTTGAGCAAACTGTCTGAGCTATGGTAAGGGGGGAGGGGAAAGAGGGCAGAGTATTAGCACTGCAACAGACCGCCACAAGCTGTGGCCATAAACATGCTATTTCTGGCCCTGCTCACGGCTACAGACTGATACTGTCCGCTAGGCTAGGGCGCACACTGTGGTGGCTTGTTGCGCCAGGCTAACTAAGCGACTAGTTGACTTAAGAGGGTTTTTAAATGGGCAAGCACATATAGGTCACTGGCCGGTACACTCAGGGATTTTGTGCCTTCAGGATTTTGATAGAGATCCAAGTATAAGATGTACATTTCCTTACTGAACAAGCAGCAGGACTCAATCGCAACAGGCAACTGGATGTGGGAAGTAGGGCCACTCGATTATAGAAAGATTTCCCCGTAAGAAATACAAAATGTTCAAATAGAAAGTGTTCAAAATATGTATCCAGCTGTTCTGTAATTTCTATAGAACATTTAATGAATAAAATAAGTGTTCTTAAAATAAATAAAAAATTAGCGTTTCAAGTTAGATTATATTAGTTTGGACATCGTTAGTTTGGACATAATTTCACAGCCCTAGTAGGAAGTTGTCACAATGGTGTGGTGTTGTAATCATGAACATAGAAAGTGACATGTGTCAGAAAATCTATGCTTACAGACAGGAAATACACAGCTGCAACACGCAGAAAGACAAACCAGCCACTTGTGTATGTTAACCTCCTCATATGAGCCTAAACAGGATACTGATCCACTAGTGTATCTTAACCTCCTCATATGAGCCTAAACGGGATGCTGATCGTGCCACGACTTCTTGGTTGGGGAAGGGTTAACAGGAAACTGCAGTGTGCAGCTGGGCCACAGGCTCACTTGGAAATGTCTGTATAAGGCTTTGCTTTTAGAGATTTCCCATAATACGCTGACAAGTACAGTCAGGCTCGGTGGCCCTCTTTTCTCCCCTGCTCTTTTCGTTCTCTCCCTCATGTCCTCCTCCTCCTCCTCCGTTCACCTGGCCCTTCCCCCTGCTCTGCTTTGCTAATGTTGTGTCTTCCTCACCAGGCCCAGTGCCTCAGAAACCAAACGCTGTGGGCATTCCTGGCTGACACACCACGGCGCACTCCGGTCAGGTCCCAAAGGGGTGATTTTGCATATTGTCCAACTAATATTAGGTTTATTTTGTAGAAGCTTTAATCTTGAAGAACTTTTGATTGCAGATACAAGGAAACGGTTAGCGTTAGGCATCTCAAGGATGCCAACCTTACCTTCAAACCCCCTAGCCACTCACCTATCATTCCCCTACAAAACATCATGGAACGACCGTGGACAAGAACTCCCAGTGAGACATAAGAGAGACATGGTATTCATTCAACACATTGCAATTGAGCAGACAAGGTTATGTTTGTATCCTGCATAGAATGAATATAGCAGTGAGGTGTACGTGCAGCCACCGTGCCCATCAACCGAGCATTCCTTTAATAAGAATCCTCCTGGGGGGGAATTAATGAGGAACATCACAGGCTCCCAGGGCTTAAGCAGTGAGCAGAGAGGGCCCACTGGGCTGTGAGGGAGCCACCTAACACAGAGCAGAGAGGGCCCACTGGGCTGTGAGGGAGCCACCTAACACAGAGCAGAGAGGGCCCACTGGGCTGTGAGGGAGCCACCTAACGCACTGCAAGAGCCTCCACATTCCTCCTACGCCACTACTTGCTGTTCCATTCCAGGACTCACAAAAAAAAAACTAACTTTTTCTGCCTCCAAATCTCGATAAACTGGCATAGATCTTACTTTAACTCTGATGACTCAACTTAAGGAACTCCTTTGTCCCTTCAAAAAAGAATGAATTTGCAGTTAGTTGACTAACAGGCTTATGGCCAGAAAAGGCGTTATAGTGAGTCCCCTTTGGTACAGAAGTGCTACTGGCTAGACTATGAAAGACTAACAACGTAGTCAGCGCTACTAAATACAGAACAACATTATTCACTGCAGCAGTTTATCCATGAGACTTAGTCATGGATGACTCAGACGAGATAGGAATAATGTGTTGGCGGAAAAGGGGTCACCATTTGGTTTCCTTTCAAACCTCAGGAGGCCTTCTAATAATAACAATAATAGTGCATTTACATAATATCTCGTTGGCCTATTGCTGAAATGTCACATTAACACTCAAGGGGCTGTTGGGGTGGGGTATAGGCAGGAGGGGACGATAAAAACTAACTTTTCACACCGCCTTCTTTGTGACAAGTCCAGCGCACACATGTTGATACATTGAAGCAAATATCCATTTGCACAAGGAATGTGACCTAAAGATTCAGTTTCAGGTCAAACACGTCATGCGCCAGGTTACTCTAGTTCTTCAAATGTAGAACGGAGGCGTCCTCCAGCAGGGATCAGCCTCCTTTAAGATATGCTGAAGTGATAAGAGATACCGTTCCCCACCCCCAACCTCCTCCTACTTCGCAGTGGGGTTTGTGATTTGCCGTTATCAGATTCCTGGTGCCACTAATAGGCGGCACAGATTCCCCTTCAACGTTGAGGCGAGTGAAACCAGAGGACACAGTTTGATCATCCCATGCCACGAGCGCACCCCACAGCAACTGCAGGACAAGTGAGAGAGGGACATGTTGCTTATAGATGTGGCAAGGGGGTAGGGGTGCACCCAACACCCCATCGTATGGTTGCATCTTCAGCATGTTAGGAGAGAACATGCAACTCTTGTACACCATTGGCGGGCCGGAGTCAACTGGCCTCGCGTGACCCCACACCAACGCATGAACAACTCGGAAAGGCAAGTGACACTTCTGCCGTTGAGAGTTTCAATAGGGAAGCCATGGCCAAATGTTACACGTGAGAAAGCTCAAATTGAGCATGTTCCTGATTCCTTCATTACACTGTACACAAATGTGATTTCCAGCTAGGGAATGTTCATGACCGTCAAGCAAAACAAGCACCTTTTTTTCATGGAAGAGTAATACGAGTCTTGCCTCAATACACTGCAACAGCACAAGCACAGTAAAATACTCAGCATTACACGTGCGGAACTAAAGTGTCTAGACGAAAGCATGACAACCACATTGGAAGTATGGTACTGGTGTGAATACATCAACCCATGGTACTTCCCTGTTGCCCTGTGTGTGACCCTTGACCTTCTGTCTTTGAAAAGGAGTCCGAGACCATCCTGGTGAGACCTTCACGACCTCCCAGTTCATATTCTGTTTCTTCCGGCAGATTGGTCTGGCCTTGATACCGTTGAAAGTCAATTTCAATGCTAGGACCGCATGGGGGAGGTTCAGTTCAGTTCATGATGAACAAGGAACATAACAATCTGAAATAGACTGAATAAGGATGTTAAAAGATGAACAGAAATTTGGCATTTGTTCTTTATGTTTTTGCTTTACTTCCAACCGGGTTCGGCAAGGGCAAAGAGAGCACGATCATCCTGATTGGCTATTTGAACAACTTTTGGAAGTTTTGAACAACGTTAGGCCATGTCCATATTTGGAAATCAATTGCTGCCCAGCCAAGGCCAGACTGATTTTCATTGCAAAACACAAATGTGGATTTCATGATGGTCTCATGAGGCCAGACAAACTTGACTCTCACAGCCCTGTCAAGCTATTTGATAGAAAAACAAGACAGGATTCAGGTTCAGGTTCAAGCCAAGACTGTCCGTCTATTGCAGCCCTGAAAAGTAACATGTGGTCAGGAAAACCCAAACGTTTAACGTGAGCCAACATTGGTTTGTCAAAAATGGGCCCTAAAACCTGGAGAGAAGCCTCCAAGTGGTTACAGAGCTGGGCTGCTCACTGTTAATTATGATTCATATAGAAGAAAATAAAGAAGCTTAGCAAGCTCTCCATGGCCTCATTAAGTCTAACTTGAAATTCTCCTCATTAGATATGGTCCTCATGTCTATTGACCACAGGTCAGAGCCTGCTGCCAACACACAACCTAACAAACGCACAAATCACACAAATGCAGCCACGCACACACACACACATGCTGCGGGCTACTGCCTTGTGCCTCCC
The DNA here is from genome assembly GCF_964030765.1 of Micromesistius poutassou. Taxonomy (NCBI): domain Eukaryota; kingdom Metazoa; phylum Chordata; class Actinopteri; order Gadiformes; family Gadidae; genus Micromesistius; species Micromesistius poutassou. The sequence continues at coordinate 2,462,304 of NC_140274.1, read as the reverse complement.
CAAAGCAGCTACACAGAGAGGCATGCTAGACATCTTGACCATCCCTCAGCTCTCTTTCATAATGCTCTCCGTCACGATTAAGCCAGATATACAGAAAAAGAAAACATGGTTTGAGCCCTCTCAATTCTGGCCATACTTTTCAGTAAGGCAGAGTTTGACAACTCAAAACCTTCTCTCCAGATCCCTGCCCCCACCCTCTACACATTCTTTGTGCGCTGACTCATTACTCGCTTGGATCCCCTGACATCACTGGTAGCACATCCTCCTCCACGTTGAATGGGCCGTGTGGCAGAGCGAAGGAGAGCTCCTTCTGCATTGTGCCGGACCACTTTAAGGAAGCGCCCACCAGAATGCTTCCTGCTTCTTAAGTCGTAAGGCGGGAGGGAGGGGTTGAGAAAGGGGGAGGGAGAGAGAAGCTGCCACACTTCGTGCCCTTATTTGGAATCCGCCAAATCACCTTTCTCCTCCTCGCCGAGTTCAATTCCTTTTACAGGTTGGGGCACATCCTCCCTGTCTCGGGCCGGGGAAGAGGCAGGGCGAGAGAACGACTCTGGAGAGGAGAAATCTCTGTCCGGACGCAGAGAGACTCCCACTCCACCGTCCTGACTTGCACACGATCCGTTATTACTGGAAAGGGTATGTGGCATAGACCGGAGCCTCGGGAGAGACTGAAAGAGGATCCTGGGCTGCTGCTCTGTAGAACGTGCTCATCCATAACAGAGCAACACGTCATGTGTTGTAGTGAAGACATCAGAGGCACAAGAGGTAACAAAAGAAAACGGATCATTCTCCATTGTTGACACTCCCAGTCGGTCCAGTGAACTTTATTCAAATGTAGAGTTCACAGAATTAACCCACGACAGTGAAAACAGAGTGGGGACAGATGTCCAAGTGTGAAAAACAAGAGGCTAAAAACGCTCATGAATAATGTCTGCCATGCAGGAAATAGTTCTGACATAACCAAACATGCCACAACTGAAAAGCTATTTTCTGCTCTTTTGTCCCCCCTGCCGAGTCACTTCTAGTTCAAAAGCCCTGTGCGATATAGGAAATACAGGAACATCCAATACTTCATTTTGTCAGACATTACCCCTTTTTCCCCCACCACGAGAACTTTTAACCGCCCCCCCATCAAAAGCAGGCATGCTGTATAAGCTCCTATCAACGTTGCTGACTACATTGGTAGAGCCAAGGTCAGGAAACATGAGATAGTGTTTAAGATGGCTGACATTATGGAACCAGTCCTACACAAAGAGGCATCCATTATGCTCCATTATAGAGGGGAACTCCACTGCAGTCTTATGTGCATCTCTGGCCATTAGCAGTGGCCAATGCTGATCGTATATTACCCCATGATAGCATCTCCTCTGACAACCATTATTCTACTCTTCCTAGACATAACACCCCGAATCCCATCACTTACCACACACCGAGTTATCAAAAAATGAAATTAAACATTAAAGCATATAGAGATTACAGCTATAGCAGCAGTCCACTTTGTGAATTGATGGATATGTTGATCCAGGCAGTTTCTCTAAAGACTTTATGAGTGATGATGTCAGTGTTGCATGTTGTCATTGTTTTCCATAAAGCACTCAGGATAATAGAACATTACAGAATTGCCACCGGGAGTCCAACCAAAGCCCCGTTTCACTTCCCGTTAACCATCCAGTCCTTCCATCTGCAACATTCAGAACCCCCCCCCCCCCCCCCAAAAAAAATGTTAAGCTTGTGGAACGGCTAGTTAAGGGGATTATGGTGTTTCAGGCTATCAACAACACGCCGGTCATGGTAAAGGTTATGTTGAGGGAAGGAGAAGACAGCCAAAATAATCTCAAGGAGACGGTGAGAGAGAACATAAGAGCCTATAGACACAATAGCTACCACTGAGGAAACTTGATTTGTCATCAAGGAGACAATGGAAGGTTTTGTGCATTGAGCTACTCCTGTAGCAAAGCGTCTAATCCTCGAGGTCGGCGGCCATAAAGGCCTGTTTATTATGCGTGTGAGGTGGGAGGACCAAAGGGGGTGAATTGTTACTGAGCGAGGGGCGGGGACACTAGACATGATTAGGTGTTGTAGCAAAACAAGGCAAAGGCATTTAACTAGCGCACTGCCTGCGCTACACAGACGGACATTGTTTTAACCTATGCGTTACATTGCTGCCGTTCAGGCAAATCTTCTTCCCGTTTATTTAGAGTCCCTTTGAAAAAAAAATAAAGAGCATGATATGAAACTTGTTCTTAATATAGATTGGAATTCCCACACAGAAATCTACCGCCTCAAACCATGTGATGGCTGACTACGTGTATGTTGACCAACCCTGCGAACGAACACACACACACACAAAATTTTGAAGGGACACCAATAAAGAGGATACAGTTCTAATTTCGGCCTGTGTGAACAAAAAGCAGAGATGGATGCAAAGGTAGACGTGAGGGGGTGGGAGCACATTCCTGCACATGATAGATTTGCTGCTGCCCTCTTAAAGCAAGGCAGCTCTGGGACACGCTAGTGGGAATGGAGACAAACAAAGGAGACCAGGACCGGGCGCGTCGCTCTTGCTTTTAAGGTGGATCAATAGTAAAGAGTAAAGCCCTTTCCTCTATCTGCTTCACGGGCCCACTCCAGCTGCCATCGACCCGGGGCCTGTAGAACACTTAGGAGATCTCAGCGTCAGGGTTAACCAGGGTTAACAGTATGTTAACCAGGGTTAACATACTAACTGCCTGTTAGTATGTATGTGTATGTGGGGCCTCAATGATTAGTCAATCAACCAATGCAGCAAATACAATTGATAAACTAAAAATAACAACATTTTCTGCTGTTGCAGTTCAATTCAAATATTTGGTTCATAGACGGGTTATAAAAAAAAGTGGAGAGTTGTTTTCTTTGCCACCTGTCAAATAAAAAAAGCACATTTAAGACATCACTTTGGACTGATAACTTGTGATGCATTTGTGATCATTTATGAAATGTCAGACTCAATTATTAATAAATGAAAACAACATTATATTGATTGACTGATAATCGTTAGCTGCTGCCCTAGTGTTTTGGTCCCAGAACCCCAACTTTAATGCCCTTCAACGGGCATTAAAGGAAGGCTGACAGTCAGAGCATAGTCATGGCAGGAGTCACCCCCCTGACCGTAACTCACATAGCATACCTTCTGTTTCACTGAACAGGAGAAAATGAGAAGAGATGATTGTGGTTGGGGAGGGGGGGGGGGGGGGGTCAGCAGCTAAGCTTGGGGAGAATACATAACATAAAATAAAACATATATAGGTCCATGTCACCGAAATGGCCTCCCGGTAAATCATAAACTGCATGGATAGAGTTGCTGGTTGAGATCCTAGGCCATGGAGGCATTTATATAAACTTAAGTGGCATGTTAAACTTACACTATATGGGATGGCCTGGTATCAACTCCCCTCTCAACTGGGAGATTCGTGCCGACTTGAAAACAACAGTAAGCCATTCTGTAATTGTAGAAGGTCTGCACCAGTCGAACGATTTGGCTGAAGGAATTAAATAAAAAATAATTGATTTAAACCAACTACTGTCTATGCCAACTACCAACTCTGTGAACATGCCATGTTAGGGCAGATAGATAGATAGATAGATAGATCATTGCATATGCACATTTAGTTTGAGGAAAGTGGCTTGAACATACAGGCCAAAAGCCCTCCTAACACATGCTGTGGCTTTTGCCCCAGTGAATAGAGGGAATTTGTACAAAACCATGCAAACCTTGGACCAACCCATGTCTCGTTGGCATTGTTTTGGGGGTGAAAGTGGTAAGATTGCTTTAGGACAAGGAACTCCTCAACCATCCACACTTGTATAAGGGAAACTGGAAGTGTATCTGGTGAAGTAGCAGGCCTACGTTATCGAGTCAATATGAATAGGGAGCGCATGAATAGAAAAGAGTAAATAAATATGTTTACAAAAAGATGTAGCCAGAAGTGGTGGTTCAAAACACGTAATTCTAACCTGCACAGGCTGTGACAGGATGTGGAATTCGCCGACTTGGGTGTTGCATAGAGCACTTTTGTTCCGGGTCCGACCCTCCCTGACAATATCTCCAGAGCTGGGAAAAGAAGCCGAACTACACGTTGTTCGTTGTGTGGCTTTAGAAAACTTTCCCCACCATGGTTGGTGGGCTACCAACCGTTAATATGCACCATAATAATGACAAAACAATCACCACCACACAGGGTCCACAACGATACACGGGGATCGTAGCAGAAATGTGTCATGTGTAAACATCAAAGTGAGCATGGAGACGGAAACTATGTGGTCATCGAGACTGTACCTAACCTAGGAGCATTGCTTCTGGATCCGTCTGAACTTGGAACACCGGGCATGGGTGGAGGAGATACCCACACACTTACATGGGTGGAGGACACACACACACACACACACACACACACACACACACACACACACACACACACACACACACACACACACACACACACACACACACACACACACACACACACACACACACACACACACACACACACACACACACACACAGGTGGAGGAGATACACACTTACATGTCAGGTGTCGGGACACGCTGACACCCAAACATCGTCGGTTAGTGACCGTCAAAGCCTGGATAAAAGAGCCCCGTGTATAAAGATGTTTTCTGCGGGTTTATTGTGGCAAAGCCCGATCGCCATGCGCTTGACTGGTTCACTGTGTGAAACATGGTCACAACCCCAAATTGACTCATGTTTTAAAGCAAGCGATTCAATCTGTTTTAATTCATTTAAGTTTATATGGGTGGCTGCATTGTTCGTAAAAAGAAAACAAAAAAAGTTAAGCGCCTGTAATACGTGGGGGAACTATTGTGGAGCTGGCTGAACACAAAGTGTAGCACACACAACACACAATGAAGCCGCGGAGAGCAGCGGTCCGCTTTACCCACCTCATTGTTCCGCCGGGGTGGAGGTCCTCTCCTCGGGTGCAGTCCGGGTGTCTTCAGATCAAAAGCCCGGGGTTAAAAAGCAACCGGATAACGTAAAGAACCCGACAAAAGCCCGTCAACGTACATCTAACACCCGTAGAGGGGGAGCTACAAGCCGGATAAAGAAGGAGCACACCTCGGCGGTGGATTTCCTGGTTGTGCGGAGAGCTTCGGGGAGGAGGAGGGGGGGGGGCGACAGAGTGGATACAGTAGTGGAGCGGCTCGTCAACTCCGATCACTATCCCGCATTGGTCTGAAATCACCACCGAGCACTGAGCTCACGGACAAAGTGGAAGAAAAAAAACGCACATCCGAAGCGCAACTTCTTCTTTAATTGGCGCTAATTGATCTGCTAGTTCCGCGGACACAATGGCGTGAATGTTCGCCAGACTGTTCTCCCGGCCACAGGGCTGTGGGTGAGTTCACTGGAGTCTGGCCCAACCCGAGGATATTCCCTCAACCAAAGCCCTCAGGCGCGCTTAACCTCGCCCTGGCGGTGGCTCCTATATTATCCCAGTTTGATATCCTACTGAGATCATTATTCACTTCATTTTTTATTTGTAGTTAGTACCTAACCCTTTGTAGTTATCAACTGGTGGAAATTTATATACTATTTTATATATTTTTTTTAATTCTGCACTTCTAGTTGTAACCGAGGGAGCTTAATACAAAGTGGACAAAGTAGACTATCATCGCTGTGTCGTGCAAGTCATTCTTGAAAGTGCTATTCTTCTAAATAGGGGGAAGTAAAAAAAAAAAAATAAGGAATCCATTAGGCCTACATATGCACACAGTATGTGTAAACATTCAGACATCCAATCTTTCTCTGTTTCACACACACACACACACACACACACACACACACACACACACACACACACACACACACACACACACACACACACACACACACACACCAGTTAACCAGTCTGAACAGCTGCTATAGGTTTTAAAAGCTGCACCCTGAATTTATTTAGTCGGAAACTACAGTGGCACACTGGAGCCATATTTGAATAGGCTTTTTAATCTGTTAGATCAACTAATCTTCATATTAAACACATGGGGGAAAAAGTTGGCAGTGATTTGCAGATAATTATTATGTACATTAAATCATATCATAATGATTTAAAAAAAATAGTTTTCAAAAGAACTAAAGGAATTCTGCCTAAAAAGTCGAAACTACAAAACAGGGCTGGTTAGCAAAATCTATGGATAATATAGAAATATAATGGATGTCAACATAGTCACATTCATTTCTAAAGAAGCAGGCCTTAAAAATGGAAATGTTCGCCTATCTGTATACAGATACACCTTTATTTGTTGACTCAGGTCAAATACGAATGACAACAAATACTCTGTTGCTATTGCTCTTCTTGCCTTTTGCATATATGCCTTTGCCAGATTATTAGAAAACAGCACTCATAAAATACCAAAAAATCGGTTTGTTCCTCTTAAAAGCTAACTGCCTGATTTCTTCACATATGTTGGTTCATCTGTTAGTAGAGAGAGAGAGAGAGAGAGAGAGAGAGAGAGAGAGAGAGAGAGAGAGAGAGAGAGAGAGAGAGGGAGGGAGAGAGAGAGAGAGAGAGAGAGATTGTAATGCTCATACCAGAGTTTAAAATACAACATTTAAAAAGGAAGGCAATCGTAAAAACGACCCAGAACGATATAAATACATAAAGGAATCTAATATTAAGTACAACTGGGCCCTCTACTGGGGTAGATAAGCTGTTTCACATATCGGGTGGCTTCCACTAACTGCCACTAGATGGCGGTATATAATCGCAGTGATTTATAATGCACACGATATCGCTGTTCTGACGTTGTTTTTGAATCGTTAAGCAAACATAAAAGAAACTATGCAAATAAAGATAAGCAGTAATACATTAAATATTAAGAAATTATACGTTTACCTATTTCTTTTATCAAATAAGCACAATCACATCAGAATCACTGTCGCATAAACCAAACATAATGAAACTAATTAAACTCGACCCTGGAGATGTTTTCACCTCGTTGTGTGCTACTAAATAGTCTGGTTCTCAAACTGTGGTTCGCGTGCGCTATTTAGTGGTAGGCCTACGCAGGGGAATCTCCAAAGAAAAAGAAAGTGATATAGGCTATAATTTATTTTAAAACATAGGCTAATATCAAAACACTAGTACGATTAATTGCATTAACCATGAGATCATTCAAATGGGGTTTAAATAAATAAATTATAAGTTAAAGGAATGAATGTGCCGCCTGCGTGAAATGTGCATTGCTGAATAGGGCAGGCCGACGCTGCTGTATTTTGTTATGGGGTATAACATCGGTCATAATGGTGGTAGGCTACTTGGGGAGATAAATATTTTCTGAGATGGTACGCGGTATAAAAAGTCTTAGAACCACTGGTCTAGGATGTCTTTGTCTCGTCACATCAGTGCATGCATCATTTGTTTGCCAATAGAACCAGACACCCCATCCTATCCTATGTCTGCTTGGTGTAGGCTACTTGATCTTTTCTGTTTAGCCCTCAATGCACTTGTCCTTGAAGCATTGCACTTTGTAGTTCACTATCACACACGAGATGAGTGTGAGGGGTAAGTGGCTTGTGTTCACGGAGCTGATACCTTTTACTCACTTCACCTGACCTCCCAGCTCTGCCCCCGGACCACCACCACCACGGACCTACGGCCGCTCCGGTTACCGGGACCGATCGATGGGTGTGAACCGCGCGTGAAGCTGAGGGTGTCGCGTTCCTCAGAGGGTCTCGTATAGACGAATGGACGATCGCTATCATAATCACACTTCCCCTCTTATCGCACCCTCTGCCCCTTGCCTGCTGAATAAAACATCTCCCTTCCTGCCATGAATCACCCTCCTCCAAATCTGGGGGGAGATGGACCCTCCAAAGTATCTCTTCAGCGGGTGAAGAAACATGAGAAACAGGCTATGCATGGCACATTGGAGGCAGCAATTCAAAAGAAGAAAGAAAGGGGAGGCTCAATAATGATGTTGGTAAATCTACATTTAGCTTTACATATAAGTCCACATATAAATGTGTCTAGGTGGTCTTCTCATACCTACCTTTTTGGTGAATAAAACCTGGTTTTCGAATAGAAACCTGGCAGTGAGGCCTGGCAAGATCCAACATCAATCACTAGGGACATCTGACAGTTCCCGGTTCAGGCAACTTGATATTCCTCCCAAACATGCAAGAGAAATCAGGAGTTGCCGTAAGCGATACAAAGTACTTTTACAGTTCACCAGACAACGTGATTGCCAACAGGCTGATCATGTTGTAGCCTATGGTCTACATTTGTACGCTGTTGATTAATGACTTAAAAGTTTAGCTCTGATTTGTCGGCTTCCTTACTCATGCCAACTGTATTGTTTAATTATGAAAGACGATACAGCTGCCACTCAAACAGGTCAGATATGGCATGTTTGTTTATAGCCGAGGGTATGACGGCTAATGATGAAATAAGAGCTTAGAAGGCCAACTTCCCATGCTGTAGGCTTGTTTGAAGACTTCTTATAGGCTACCGCTTTCACATAAAGCAGTCCAGAACCATAAAATGAGAATTTAGTGAAGAAAGTCGTAATCGGAGTATCGGACTATATAAAATGTAAAAACGAAAAACACCTGTTCAAAATACATCAAATACAAATAACCCAAAATATCAATGTCACCGCTCTCAGAGAAGCTCAGAACAAGGCATTCAGTGTTGGGTTTTTCGGTTTCCGTTTTTTGCGCTCATGGAGAGGGTCGCCACGACACCTAACCACTGAAATGGATAGTTTTAGTTTGAAGAGATTAAATACAATTTGAGTGTTCAGGACAATTAACAGAGTGGTCAGGAGGGCAAGAGTGTGATGAGTGGCAGCATGAGACGGAGAGAGCAGGGTGTGAAGTAACAGTCAGCACATCTGCTCCCATCAATAATGCAGACAGCCTTTAAACGGCAGTTTGTCGCCTATTGAGCACTACTCGCTGAAATCAACCCCGACACCAAAGATATGGTGGGGGTGGGGGGGGAAGAGTAAAAGGATGACTCGGAGGAGGTGAAGGGCTGACAGGAGTGTGGGAGGAAGTGAATTTGTATTTTAAAGTTAACACCATGGAGTAAAGCTAAGTGCCGGCTTTGAATCTTGACTAAGGGGTTTAAGGAATATGAGAATGTCAGCCTGACTTTCTGGAAAGCATCCAAAGGCTTTGCGTTCTTCTCGTTAGTGTCAGACCAGATAATTAAGGGGCCGATTTTTTTTTACACAACTACGGTTGAGAAAATATATTCAAAGTTAAACTGACTTGGTTTTAACATTTTATTATCAAAATGAAAAAAGGGACAGAGGAATAACACCCCACAAAAAAACTAAATCAGGTCATCATGTTAATCAGTGTACAGAGAAAATGTCTCTGCACTCTGTCTTTTTTGTACAATGACAACAGGTTGTTCATACATAACAAAAAAAGCATTCCAACAACAATTGACTGTCAAGATCTAAACAGCTTCTTTGACTGGAGACAACAGAAGAAAAGAAAAAAAAAGACCAAAAAGCTCAATGTTTATTTCCCTGTGATGAGCGGGTTCCTCAGCACAACAATGACAGAGTCTCCCCGGAGGAACATCTTAGAGATGTACCGGTCCTTGTTCACAGGTTTAGATTTCTTCTTCCCTTTGCCACTCTTGGGGACTTCCGTCCACATCTCCTTCACATTCTCCAACACCATGTTACAGTGTCTGAAAGAAGAGACAGTAAAGCATAGAAAACATGTTTATTGCAAAATTCCCAACTTCTAGGACTAAAAACACTGTTCAACCTCTGGAAGAACCAGATACTTGCTCCCATTAACACCACCACCACTTACACCACCGTTACTGAAGCCACTGGTTCATTTGAGTCGGTCACAACCAAGTCACAGACAGCCTCCTCTCAGCCACTGGTCATTTTAGTTAAGCGTTACAGATTCTTAGATATTAAAACAAAGTTATGCGTGTCATGAAGCATACTATTGCCAAAACGTTCAGAAGAGTCTCAAATGTCCTACCACTCAAAACAGACAGAGCTTTAACAATATTTCTTCTGCAGCCTTCTCCGCTGGTTCTACATTTCCATCTGGGTCTAGTGAACATCAGTGGGATTTATTCACCATAATCTGTATACTCACTTCTTAGTTATTCATGTAGCTTCACTTAGTGTATAATGGATTCCGTTGCGTCTGATGGTGGTAAGGAATCATTGGCTTGAGGAGCGCACCTATGAAGCTTTTAACACTGACTACACATGTTGAACTGGCTACTACGACAGTAACAGATGAGTGGGTGATGGGATGGGAAGGAGGTGACCAAGTGTAACGGATGCCAACTAGCCTGGGCTAGCTGGCGTTAGTGCGTTATAAATCCTCACACCCCTAGCCTTAAGAACGCTTCTAGCCGCTGAGTTAGAAGCCGGGGCTTTTGGCTCAGTGGTCAGAGCGTTCCACTCCCGTGCCGGTAGTGTCGTAGTTCGAGAGGTGGCAGGTTCGAGACCCGTGAGCGGTCGAACCGGCCTCTGCTACACAAGGGAAATGCGAGGGGTAGAGATGGTCGTACACAAATATGATTAAAGTTGGGAGATGCCAATCACATTGATGATTTTTTTTGTAAAAAAAACATTGATAAACAATTGTTATAAATAAATGCGTTGTTATTTTTTGTTCATTCTGAGGCAGGGCTAACACCCTCTTCCTTTCAGCTTCAATAAGCTGAGGACAGTTCTGTCACGTCAACACTTAGTCAGCAGGTTAATGTACGAGTCGAGGTCATCTACCGCAAACCAATCTCAAGGGGTGTCCATTTCATCTTCATACAGAGATGGGTTCAACTTATGTTTTTAATGCACACGATTATGATACCTGTCAAAGGCTTTGACTCTTCCGAGAAGCTTCTTGTTGTTGCGGCAGTTGATGAGGACCTGTGTGTTGTTCTTGACCGACTGTGTGAGCACGGACAGGGGGCCCGTGTTGAACTCCTCCTCCTCCCTCTTCTGGAGCTCCTCTGGAGTCATCTCCGACTTGGGCTTGGTTAATAGACTCCTGGGAATTAACACCACATAACAAGGTCCATATACATGTTTGGAACAGGCAGTATCAACAAAACTGAAAGACATCTTAGTATCTTATATTAAAGAAGACAATTTGTTTTTTTATTCTGTTCTTTAATTAATTAATACCCCCCTGTAGTGACACACAAACACACACACACACACACACACACACACACACACACACACACACACACACACACACACACACACACACACACGAAAGTGAATGACTATACATTACGAACGAGCCTATGTGGAGTCTGCTATCCAAGCGTACACACAGTCATCCCGTTAATAATAATAATAACAATAATAATAATAATAATAGTTTCATTCATAATACTCGTCCTAATGCTAGGCTAGCCATCATGCTACATGCTAGCAGTGCATCATGGCTGCTTGACGTGGTAGCTAGGAGCTACAATTCAATAGCATTTCATTAAAGGTGTTTAACTGTTTCAGAAAACACGGGTATGATCTATTGCACTTACATTTTTAGGGCTTAAGATCAATCTGAGGTCCTGTCCACCGGCTTCTTGTGTTCTCAACGAACACCCAACGAACTCGTGCTGCTGTGACTACTTCCGGGTCTGGATATGGGCGCTCAAAGCTCTCCAACCAAACCCGGGTCAGCAACAGTGTTGCCAGATTGGGCCAGATTTCCCGCCCAATCTGGCAACACTGGCTGCAGCAAGCTTTCCCATTGGTGTTCTCCGACCTATCCCATTAGGTCTTGATCGCAAAGCCGAATAGGCAGGTATAGGTATTATATACACTTTAATAATATAGCCTTGCGAGGCGTACAGTGTATCTTCTTGATTGTATATAACACATAATCCCACTACATTTACAGAGGGTCACACACACACACACACACACACACACACACACACACACACACACACACACACACACACACACACACACACACACACACACACACACACACACACACGCATACACACACACATATGTATGAAAAACAATTATGTTGGATTTATTATTTATTATTATTTATAAAAATAAGTATAACGTTTGCATAGCCCAAGGACAATAAATGCCCTAGATGCTTGCTTGGGGATCAAATGGGTCGTTTTTTATTCTTTGAGTCAAAAAGAATGATGGAGAGGTGTGTGAGGAACCAGAGACGTGCAACATTTTGTTCCTCAATGAAGCATTGAGGGATTGGCTTTCTGGTTGGAGACAGACTGACGCCTAGGGCTGCACAACCCACTCACCTTATTTCACATGGTGGCAAGCATACCTGTGGAGCTCACTTACAAGAACATACATTCATCCTGTATGCTCCCGAGAGAAAACAGTGTTCAGGACTCATTTCCAGAGAAAGGCTAACTTTAGAAAGTGGCATTCTCTTAAGATTGTGTAGAGCATAAACCTTTAAAATGCTTTCATGTTTAACAGAAAACCCATTATTTTTATCAAAGCCATTGTATTCAGAAGCCTGTTAAAGTGCCGCTCATATTGTGATTAATTCACATGAACTGATGTATATGATATATTATTGTTTTGTCAGAAAGCACACACCTTACAGGATTGTTTTTTATTTGAAAAAAAAGAAGCAAAAAAGATGCACATAGAGGAAAATACACACCTCAATTTTCTAATATACACATGGGCCTATAGCATACATAACAACAGAACAAAACATATCATTTAGTACAATATAATAGGCCTATATAGCCATGATAAATGTTTACAGTAAATTGAAGAAATAAGTATGTTTTCATCAGTTTTCCAGACTGTATGTGGGAGATAGTCGCCCCGTTTCTACTCAAGGATCCCTGTGTTGCATGTCCAGATGTCGCTTTATGCCCTACTCTTCTACTACACGTTCTGCTCGACTGGGGAGGATCCAGAGCTGTTAGGATATTAGTCCATGTCAAATAAAGAAAGTTATTTATTATGCCAACAACAGTATCCCATTACACTAACCCAGGACACAAAACTTGATCCAGACCTGTTGATTCACAACTTGGTTCGCCTGAACTCCAAGTGGTACAGCCACAATTACTCATGCAGGGGAAGAAAATGCTATATCTTTGTATCTATCTAGACCTGGAGTTTGCCAACACACGCTGCTGCTGGTTACCCGATGCCTGCCGTCTTGTTTAACCACGGGCGACTGTGAATGTGAGTGAGCAGGAAGACGTTGACGGCTGACAGACTGAAACCTTTTGATGAAAGACTCTTTTGTTTAAAAGAGGCGCCTTTCCACGACAAAACAAAAATCTAATCTGTGTTACACAGACAAACACAGACTCATAATCTGTTCTCCCACCACACGTCTGATTTTATTGACACATACGACACCATCAGACATGCAGACAAAAGCTGTGCATCATTGTTATAATGCTGCATATAGTCTGCATTGATGTTGTTGCACTGATGACTGGAATGTGAACTGTGGATGATCCCTGACTCACATTAGACCTCTACATGTTCCTGCAAATGGTTAAGCACAGACAAAAGATGACTTCCTTGTTCCCATAACTCCTATTTTGTGTGTCTTCAAAATACGTTCAGAGACTTGTTTCCTCTTGGATGTTGACATTTGGAGCACATAGGTTAGACAACAGAATAGGCATTCAATCATTTGATTAATATATTTACAGGTTCATTATTGGGGCTATTATTTGTTTTACTTTAAAACAAATAATAGCAAATATTTTTTTCTTAATTTGGTGTTACAATTTTATTTTCAACAATGCACTGGCCTAAGAAGGTTGAGAAATCGCCTAATCCATCAATTATATTACGTCCGAGTCCAAATAATCAACAGGCAATAACAATAAAATACTTTACATCTAGCCTCTAAATATTTGCTCAAAATGTATTTAAAAAAAAGTTAAAACGAATAACAAACTGTAAGTCTGTCTGAGTTAATCGATTGGTTTATAAGAGGGTGATCTTTGACTTTTAATGTTATTGTGTTATTCATAATTACATATAGCTATAAAACAGTTGCATGCATCAATGCAAGGCAAATACATCAATGATTTATATACATATTGTCTAAGAGAGGGCATAGGCCTACAGACATATAAAATATCAACATAAGCAAATCTAAATTAAACAGCAGGAAGCTTTGGTTTAAAAACAAACATGGTAAAAACAGTAAATAGCCCCCTGATACATTTTACTGACTTAAGCCTGCCGAAATGAAATAGACTATAGCATACTGATTAATACATCTAATATAAGCAAAATAATGTCATATTAGGATTAATAACATTTAAAAACGTCCGAGTGTATTTTGGTCAAAAAAAGGCATTCAAAATTGAAATTAGCATTTATAACAGACAGGGACAGGCCTACTTACTGGTTAGTCTAAGAGCGCGGAGGATTTGCACTGTTTAGAAAGTGTCCTCCATACTTTCTCGATTTGAGCAACATAAACCCTGGCCCTCAAACGCAGCGTGTTCCTCCGACCGGGGGTCGGACGGAGCGGACGTGTTCCTCCGACCCGGGGGTCGGACGGAGCGGACGTGTTCCTCCGACCCGGGGGTCGGACGGAGCGGACGTGTTCCTACACCCCGGGGGTCGGATGGAGTGGAGGATAGTAACTCGGGAACTCATAGGCGCTCACACACTCAGACTGACCGTTCTTACACAGCGCGCTGCCCTGGAAAGTCCTAGAGAAGACCCGCTCCTCTTGGCACGGGTTAAACACTGCGCTATAGGGCATTTGTTGCGAGTAGAAGTAACTGGTTTGTCCGGAAAGCACATTAAACGGCCCGGGGTCGGACAGAGACAACGGGATCATGGACGCGGAGAACGCGGCGGTTGCGCTGATCTGATGGCGGCTCGACTGTGCGCAACTCACTCCAAAGTAAGATCTCTCCTGGGTCCTCTCCTGGTTCCTCTCCTGACTCCTCTGCAGATGCGCGGATTCCTCCTCCATACACGTTGCGTTCACATGGCGGCGCGTACGCTGCGACAGGACCGACGTGGCGTAACCGGAGTGGTGGTGGGTCCTGGGCCCCAGAAAGGCCCCAGTGCAGAACGGGGGGCGCGCGGGCTGCTGGAGGGCCAGGAACGACTGCAGGGGCCAGTAGAAGGAGCCCGCCGCGGCGAAGGCGAGGCTGGTCGCCGTGGTGGACGTCAGGCCGTGGCCGGCCCTCTTGAGGGCCAGCTTGGCGCCCCTAGTGGGGCCCGACGACGCGCGGCGCCGGAGCTTTCCAGATGTGCCCCCGATGAACACGTCGTCGCTGGAGGGGTCCAGCATCCAGTAGTTGCCCTTGCCGGGGTCGTCGTAGTGGCGCGGCACTTTCACAAAGCATTTATTTAAGCTCAGGTTGTGCCGGATGGAGTTCTGCCAGCCCTGTCGATTCTCCCGGTAGTACGGGAAGTGGCCCATGATGAACTCGTAGATGCCGTTCAGAGTGAGCCGCTGCTCCGGGCTCTGGCGGATGGCCATCATGATGAGCGCGTTGTAGCTGAACGGGGGCTTCTGCGGTTTAACCTTTTCTTCTTCCTCTGATTTCTTCGATTCGGACTTATTTCCCCCCAGTTTGTCTATTGGAAGAACTGTCACTTTTTCCTCTTTGCCTTCTTCCTCGGCGTTGTTGAAGATCATCCAACCACGGCCGTGTTCCGTGCGGTCCTGAGGGTCAAGTGGCGGCGTGCCCGGGTCTCCAGAGCTGGGTCTGCCTCCGTGCGTAATGGGGACTCCAGAGCAGGGTCTGCCTCCGTGCGTAATGGCAACCCCTTGCAGCGCGTCGACCTCTCCACACATCACACCCTCTCGTCGCAGTAGGCTGCTGATGCTGAACGGGGATTTATGGTAAAAATGTGCAGGGGTTTTCAAATCCTCCACGTTCAACATGACCCGCGTCCTTAAAGTTTCAGTCTGCATTCTGACTGCGATATAGCCCTTGATGACAGGAGAACGCGACGCGCGACGCGGATACGACGCGCGGGCGAGCCGAAAACACCGCGCGCAACACGTGCGCACCGTGTCACCACCACTGGAGAGCAGTGGCGCGTCGTTCCTCTGGAGCCCGGCCCGCTGCACGGCGCACTGTGTCCCCGCCACTGGAGAGCAGAGGCGCGTCGTTCCTCTGGAGCCCGGCCCGCTGAACCTCTCTGACTGATGGCTGAACTCTGCTTTAATTACAACACTTCCTCCCACTCCTGAAACTCAACACTTCACCTGCGTGGTGCTTCGCCCCCGGGACCCAAGCATCTCTCTGCTCTCTGAATGATCATGGTGTCATCATAACTCGTCGCAACCCCAACAGTTAAATTGTTTAAAAAAGAATAACACGTTGTAACCCTCTATTAATGCTTTATAGTTGGGTCGGGGAAACAAACATCTTTGTCAATAGGCCTTGCACGGTGGAGCATGCTAGATTTGCCCGGGAGGTTGACAGGCAAAGTGGGGTTATTAGACCAAGGTCAACGTATAGTACGCCAAGCATTTGACTTTAACCCATCAACTTTGACTCAATCTAAAAAAGGGTTGTCCATAATCCTTGGCCTACATCTACATGTGAACACTTGTGCGTTCTGGGAACACTGGCGGTTCACTACTTATTATTAGACTTTTTTTTTTTGTATTTTTGAGTAGGCTATCATTTGCAGTTTATTTCAGAGTCAAGTCAATAAGGGCATTGTTCTTTGCTTACGGGTGTACCCCCTGCGGTGTTAAGTGATGCTCTATTCTAACCTGTAAAAACAGATGGATGAACAAGATACACCTCGTTTAGGACAGAGATAGCTCTAAAGAACCACGGACGTTGAATAGTACTTTGGTCCCTCGAATAGGAGACTGAACCCAGCCTGACCCCCTGAAACGGTCTAGATAGAACCACCACTGACTGGGGACACAGGCCTATAGACCACAGTGGCTTGATTTTTTGATTGATAACATTATTTTACTTGTTTTGTACTTTTTCCTTCTATACCTCACAGACAGCTCAACATATGGCATTCCTCTTTGAATTAGCCTCTGTTGACTAGACCATTTCACGTAAAATGATAGGCCTTAAGTGGATGTAGGCCTATTTTATATTTCAGTCAATCATGCTAAGTTTATATTGTATATTGAAGTAGCCCCTACTAAAACTTGCCCCTACTAAAACTTACCTCTGCTTATCGCCTATATAAGGGTGCCTGTAAAAACAGTGTAAGCCTATAGGTTTGGGATTAATCGATGAACAACTGACAGTAACATAAAAAGTTAAAATCAATCCAAATAACCTATTCAAATCCATCAATTATATCTATAATCCAGATAAATATCAGGACACACACACACACTTCCCTCATGATTCGCTTCATGTTTGTTTGATTGCTCAGAGGGTCATTTAACTTCAATGGCGTTTGAAGCCCTAAGAATAAAACATGATGCAGGGCTGAACAAATACATTTGTCATGGCAATTCGACCTTATCCTTTTTGCGTATTCATAGGATTAATAGTAAAAATAAATATCTGAATATCACGATTATTAAGTAATGATGACTATAGAATAACAAATAAATAACAGATATATAACATTGTTGATTTTTTATTGTCAGATATGTGAGAGTGCTCAATCGTTTCAACAATGTTTTACATTTTGAGGAAACGCCAACTGAGGCAGTTATTTCCTTGCACATCCCTCCGAGACTAACCAAATCTCCTAGCCTGCTTAGTATTTGTCATTGTTTGCGTCATGGGATTGGTTTTGTCTATTTGGCTGTGGCATGTCGTTTGCTCGGCTGTAATTTACATTTGATCACTAATTTACATTAACACAGTAGGTATATGAGAGAAATTTACACTGCTCTTACACAGCAGAGCAATGAAAAATATTTCTCGTGAATATATATATATGGATATAAATAAATTTATTATAAAAAATATATACACATAAATACATATACAGTATATATATATATATATATATATATATATATATATATATATATATGTGGTTTCATCAGTGTGTGTGTGTGTGTGTATATATATATATATATATATATATATATATATATACACACACACACACACACTGATGAAACCACAACCAAAATTTACTTTGGTACCAACTACAAAGGTGTGACTGTTGACTTAATGTATGAGACTCAAACGGATAGTTTGATTATAGAAAAAATTGAGTTTCTTGAAAAATGTGGTATCTTTTTATTATCACAACGTATTATTACAAAATAAGAAAAAAAAGTTAAAAACTTTAAATTATTGCGTTTACAATGTGACGCCTGAAACAACTTAAGACACACAGATGGATGCCGGCTCTTGTTGCCCACCATCGGTTGTATTGAGACCTAGCAACAGACTAACTACCACGATAAAACAGGCATCCAATGTAGGTCAGAAATCAGACTCTAGAAGCTCAGACTCTTAGCTTCTAGAGACTGCACTTGCAACAACGCTTTTAACAACAAAGCTTCTATGCTGCAGAAGCCAGGGGGCCTGGGTGTGGACGGCAGACATCATAACCAACACGTCCTCTACTCTGTCCACCGGTGTCCGCAGTGAGGAGCAGTGCACACGTAGTACAGCCTCATCGCATCCTGTGGGAGAACATGAAGTGGAGGCATCAAAAAGTGTGATTAGGAGTTTTACTAGTCCGCAACACCCATGGTTATCGGTCACCTCATGCAGACCCTCATGCGTATGGATGTTTAGCCATTGAAACTTATTGACATGGACAGAGGAAGATATTACCTCAGCTTTCATACTGTGGGACTGGAAGAACACTGCCTCCTTGTGGCCACATCTGAGAAGATAAATGAATATAATAAATGTTACCAGAACATAGAAATGAATGGAACCAAATAGAACAAACGGATAGAGGCTAAACCAAATCGTAAAATTTGTTAACATTCAAAAATGTAAAGTAGAGCTGAGGTTAAGCAAACCAAAAGAACAAGTGGTGCGCCTCTGGGAAGAGGTCTGGATCTGTACTGGACATGGACACTTACTTGGGACAGGGATGATCCTCTGTTCTGGGTAACGTGGGATCCTGGGATACATCAGCTATGATCTGAGTCAGCTCACTAGAATATAAATAGGGAGATACCAGTTGAATCAGTTTACGATATTTGGCCATAGAATAAAATAACATAAATGATGCGCCAATACGCATTTCCACTTCTTTCACTGTGGTTATAGATACAGTGTTGTTTGATTATTATTTATTTACACTTTTCTGACCCATCTCTAAAAACCACTCCATAAGTAAAGTGTATTTTTTTTCCGAAGAGCAGATGATGCAACTAGCAACCCGTCACAGGACCGCAGCCGCTCGACCTGCTGAGTTACATACTAGAGAGGCAGCACGAGACTAGACCCACATCATTCACATTCTGAAATGCTTTGAAATGAATATGTATGGGGGAGTATATAGAAGAACTAGAAGCAATACTTAAATTAACCGAAACAAAAACGGCTTTGCCTGCAATCTCTTATTACTACAAGTAGGACACATTCAAATGGCAAAGCATTAACATTAACAACATTAGCCATTCCATGGACAATAAACCAATGAAACTATGTAGCATATACAAGTATTCACCATGTGTACTTACTCTACTTCATGAGTGATCTTGTTGACGTATATGCAGCTGTTGTCAGCCTCTTGTTGGTAGTCACAGTTTCTACACTGAGAGTTCAGGAAAGAGCATCAGTACAACTCGTGGGGAAAGCTCTAGTAACCAGCACTAGTGTTGTGATGAAGACTCGTAGTAAGGATATCACTGAACAATTACAATGTGGGCACAGCTCTCGGGTCAAACATCATCAAAATATGTTTAGATTGTGTCTCTCCATACGGAGACACACATTTAAACCACATCCAAAAATACCCAAATAGGGTACATAAGTAGCGGTGTTGTTGTGGTTGTTGCTGGTAGGATACAACTTGAGGAAAGAGGTTAAAGCATCATAATTCTAATCGGCTATGTTATGATACATCCTATCCTTAGGCCACAGTTTCATGCGTATTTCCGGGGAACATGATATCTCCTCACGTTACTTACTGCATAGAGGAGGATGCGGTTCTCCTTGTCTTCTTTCGGATACAACATGTTGTTACTGGGGAACAGAACAAGCGCAGAGAACACAGATTATATAAAGTTACGTGACTTGATCAGAACACACGTGTGTAAACGTCTGAACTGCTGGTCTCAGTCACTCTCACACATCTCATCTCATCGTCAAATCTGGTCTCAGTCACTCTCACACATCTCATCTTCAAATCGCTTATCCGGGGTCGGGTCGCGGGGGCAGAGGCTCTAGCAGGAGGGCCCAGACTTCCCTTTCCCGGGCCACATTGACCAGCTCTGACGGGGGGATCCCGAGGCGTTCCCAGGCCAGTGTTGAGATATAATCTCTCCACCTAGTCCTGGGTCCTCCCCGCTGGTCGTGCCTGGTAAGGATGCCCACTGGACGGCTCCCTAGGGAGGCGGCCGCCCCCAGGTGAACATCCTCACCAGATGAACCACCTCGACGGACTCCTCTCTAAGCAGAGGAGCAGCGGCTCTACTCCGAGCTCCTCGCGGATGGCTGAGCTTCTCATCACCCTATCACTACTAACCCTATCACCCCTATCACCCTCTCACACATTAACAGTCAATGACAATAACGTGATGTCGGCGCCGCATTATCTCCATCATTCAGTCCGGGGATCTTACCATTCCTGACAGAAACGGATCCCGACGAACCCGGGTTCATATGTTCCGCTGTCCAGGTCCATTGGAGGGGTTTATTGATGAGATCGATCAAACGATCCAATGATTATACTAGTTTGAGTTTCGTGAAGTTGGCGATGCGCTCCCATCAGTTTGGGCAACATACAACAGAACAACTGCGCATGTGTTATGTATAAAAAGGTGTGTCAGTTTGGAGACAGCGCCCCCCAGTGGACTGGCGTTTTGTTGTCACAGGTGACACTTGACACAAAGATAATCCAGTAGAGGGCAATCATTTTATTACTTTTGAAACGATTTACATGATCGTGTTAATTCGATGTACAACGACTCAATGACATCACTTATTACAACGAGAAACAATCCTTGCTCGGCCAACAAAATAGTTGCCATGTAAACCGATTGCAATAAAAACATTATCCAAAACGAAATCCAACAAAGATGCTGTCGTTATCAGGACTGGCAAAGAAGTCATTTCGACCAGGGCCCCAGGTAGAAACCCAGACCTGTTCATTTTTAGCTAATTTCACAACAGTGCTGACACTTGCTACTTGGCTGCATTTATCAGGCAGACTGGTGTGATACATTGACACTACAGTCTCAGAATTCTTACATATGGCACATTGGGCCCGTCCATACACAGACATGTGCACCATGAAGTGATAAAGGCCATCCAGAGGGCAGGTAAAGATGCCAGTTTCAGAGTTGTAGGCATCACCTTCGTTGATGCAGACGTTGGCAAACTTCAGCACTCCAGAGTGACAGGGGTAGCTGTCTCCCTGTGCCAGTTTGGCCGTGAAGGCAACCACGTGCTCTAGAATGGGCAGAAGATGTACACATGATGATAGATAACAATTGTTATCTAGACACAAACAGGAAAGGCCGGAGGCCAAGGACCAGCCTAGGGGTAATAAAGAGTATAAAAACACAGAAGTTACTCAAGAACTGACACAAATCTTACCGTATAGGTAGGCCTAAAGGTATATTTAAAGGATGTAAAATTGTAGTAATTTAAATGCAAATAAAGTGCAGACTTGAATCCAAGGACCTTGATAATGTATCAACTACAATATTGGTATGTCACGAACAATTAAGTTAAAGCAGCTGGTGGCATAGCTTGATGTTTGTAAAAAGTAGAAATAAAAATACAAAATAACCAAATAAAATTGGCTTCAAATTATGACTTTAAGTTGCAATTACATGATCAACAACTGAGCGGTGCTATTACCAGCATCAGCACTGCCTTCTCCTGTGCCCTCACTGTTGTCTCCGCGGCGTGAATCCATCTTGAAAGACTTCTGACAGCAAACGGAGGAAGGACACGCAAGTCTGAATGTCCGATTCTATGTTTTGCACACTGTAGATAATAAGAGCGAACCTGTGCCTTCAAAATGCTACTGACAGTTGTCTAGAGGTAGCAAAGTGCACATTACCTTGTGTCTGCTTGTAGAAGAATGCTGATAGCCCAGTCCCTAAGAGCCCCCTGGGGACAGGGGCGAGGGCTATTTCTTGGCGTAACACAGCTCTGAAAATGTTTGCTATCTCAACTTGTGTGCATCTGCTTCAGCACAAATATATTTAACCCAATTAACATCTGCCTGTAATATCAATGTCCTGATGAACATAATCGCATTGCTCTACTACACACTAGTTGTATTTTTCTATTGGCAATGAATCATTATGCAGTTGGTACGTATATACAGGTTGTGTATGAGACATTTAAAACAATTATATGGTTTATTCTTCAGCTTATGACAGCAATCTCTAGCGACCCCATGGGCACATCAGGCGACCCAAAGTGTGTTCCTGACCCCAAGGTTGGGAACCAATGTATTAACTACGTATACCATTTTGGTGGTTCGATGTAGTGATTACATTGTCTCCTTCTTTTTTAAAAGGACTGTAGTCTGAGAACCCATCGAAAGCTACCCAAACCAGTTGGACGGCTGCTGTCAGAAAGCTGTAAAAATTCCTTTCTACTCTATAATTAAACAATTCCTTCAATTTATAATCATAAAAAGTATGAAACATGAAACAGGCAATGCCACCTTTTTTGTCTCACACTATTCATTTGAATTTAATGCATCCCAATGCAATTGATATTGTCTCAGCTGTCTGTTCTGTATGAGAGTGGAAAGCAGGAGGCTCCTCTCTAATAGAGTGAGCCCTGTGCAACAGGGTTGCAGAGAGTCTATCAGGAAGTTGGTTTCCATAGGAAATGGCCTGAACGTCATCTTGGTTTCATCAGAGTAGATTGTCTTGTACTTGTGAAAGGGGAACTTGGTTGCATGCCTGTTAAAGGCAATGTGAAATGGCATTAAGTTACTACATCCTTAATATAACCTATATTTACAACAGAAAATACACACACACATAATTTGTACAATCTGATGATCTGCAGAAGGCACAGGTTTCCCTATAAAAAAACTGAATAATACTTAAATGGCTTATACAAAAGACCCCAGCGTTACTGTATTGTGACGTCAGCATGGACTCCTTAGTTTTATTTTTGCTACATTTAGAAAAGGCCTACCCCACGCATTTATCAGCAAATGAACCTTCCTTCACACCTCACGCAGTATGTTTCAGATATAGTTCAGACGATAACATCAGTCCTCACTGATAACCTGGTGACCACAGTGAGGTCAGGAAGAAGCAGCCGCAGAGCTGATGAAGGTCTTAGGGTTCAAAGGACAAAAAATGAGAACCATGCATAATCTTGACGTATGTTTGAGAGACAGTGTGACACAAAGATCAATCAGGTAAGGAGAAGGAAATTCCTTTATTCCCCATCTACATGATCAATAGGATACTTCTAACACACAACAATTCAATCCAGAAGACTATAACTATTATTATTATTAGTCCAAATGAAACCCAAAAACGCTCTCATCATCAGGATTGGTTAAGAAGTAATTTCCATTAGGGTCTTTAGATTCCCACACATGGTCATTTTTAGCTTCAAAGACAAAAAGTTCCTCCGGTCGACTTGTGTGGTAGAGTGACACTACAGTCTCACCACCCTTACAGATGACACATGAAATAAAAAGCCCCAGTTCCTCCTCACTGTGACATTTGCATGTCACAGTGAGGAGGAACTATTTTGAAGTAATGAGGTAATATTCATAAAAACTGATGTGCTGGCTTTCTACTGAGATAATGAAAATGGCGGCAAAATTGGATGTTAGTATACAAGACTTGAAAAATTATGTTAGTGACTTGTAACTTCCTTCCTGTCATATGTGTATTTGCTCCGTATGCATAGAATGAGCTTCAAGAACCTCTGTATATAGATTCCCTTGTATATTATGACAAATTCAAAGCTATATAAATGACTTAAATATGAATATGTTTCTACAAATGATGTCTTTGTAGTTCAACCTGCTACTTGTTCGACATATCATATGGTATCATAATTCTGCACCATATACATAATAATTTAGCCCAACATGGGGAGACTCTTCCTGTTGAGCAAGTGATAACCTGTTTATATTTATATCCCTATCCCACCACTGAGCCCTTGATCCAAGAGCTAATTCCCTGAATCGTCCAAATCCAAATCCACGGACGCAGTGGGAGTAAACATATTTAGATGCAGCGAGAGACGGTTTCAATTTTGAGGCAAAC
Source organism: Micromesistius poutassou (assembly GCF_964030765.1). Classification (NCBI taxonomy): domain Eukaryota; kingdom Metazoa; phylum Chordata; class Actinopteri; order Gadiformes; family Gadidae; genus Micromesistius; species Micromesistius poutassou. The sequence continues at coordinate 2,437,952 of NC_140274.1, read as the reverse complement.
AGACAGCAAAGGGGGCGTCGAAAGCTCTGGTTGGAGAGAGGCCGGAGAGACGTCTCCTGCCCGCGGTGTGCGAGCGAGGTCGAGGTGGGTGGGCCCAGGGGCGCCCGGGTGCCACTTGTGTGTTTCCTGGTCGCCTCCCTGGAGCGGTGGACGGGCGCAGCTGACGTCACCCGCCCAGCCTCTGTAATTGAAAGAGACGCTAATCCCACTCCTCCCCCAAAGCCTGGTTAGGGGTGGGAGGGTACGATGTGGGGAGAGACGGACAGAGAGAGAAAGAGTGAGGAGTGGGTGCCGGAGTGGATGGAAGTCGGGTCATCGCAGACAACGCGAGGCTGGCGCAGGCTGTCAAATGGGGGTGCCGTTGTTCTTGTTCTCTGTGCGACCGGACACAGCGGTGGAGATTTATCGATAAGAGGGCCAACCTGTTAACCAACCCCCTGTCCACAGCTTGCGGCTCCTGTGTCCCGTCCCTGGATAAGGGCCCCTCCACCCGAGCCTCGCCCTGGAGGCCAGCGGCCTGCCTGGGGGATCTGAGGAGGGGGGAAGCTGTGGGACCTGCAGCCCTCCTCCTGCTACTCTTCTTGATTTAGCCCTACTTGTTGCGGAGGTACCCAACTTCACCAATGTTGAGCTGTGTTCAGCTGAAGAGTGTTTCTACATGCCCTCGATAGAAGGGTAAGACATGGTTGCATTATCTCTCTCTCTCTCTCTCTCTCTCTCTCTCTCTCTCTCTCTCTCTCTCTCTCTCTCTCTCTCTCTCTCTCTCTCTCTCTCTCTCTCTCTCTCTCTCTCTCTCTCTCTCTCTCTCTCTCTCTCTCACCCAATAGCACAAGGAAAGTGTGTTAATGGGTGCATTTGCCGGCTATTTTCTTTCCTTTCTACCCAGGCACACTATTGCTACTATAACTATTCTCCTCAGTACTTCAACCGGTCTCAACTAGAGGAAGAAGCTATAGGGGTAGTACACTCTTGATTTATGCAGATGTCCACAGTAAAGAAACATAGTGACATGTGTGAGTGTGAATTGACCTGCGTGAGTAAGTGGAAGGCTTAAGGTCACTGCAGCTCTGATACTGCTTGTCTCATAAGATACAAAACACCATTACCCGGCTACCATGCGTAGCACATCATTTTTTTTGTCAAACTCCATGGGCGTACTGACAGCTCTTTTAGTATGCCCACAAAATTGATTGCATAATATTGAGAAATCTAAACCACAATTTCCTGTCGCTTACTTCATCTCAGGCCCACAGCTTTGACTCATCCAAAGAAATGCTGAATGCCGTTTTGCAGCAGTATTTGTTGTGGAGACATAAAAAAAAAAATAATAATAATAATAAAACAATATTTTTGCGACGGCTGTGTCTTGCAAAATTTTTATTGCACTCTTCTCGGGTAGTGTAGCCGGACAACATACATTGTTTTAACCTAGAAATGTCATAGCTAGGGTGAGATTTGTAGGTGTGAGAGTAGAAAAAGACTTTAAGGGAGGGGTTACAACAGGGCTTAGCGGCTCATCCTTATGAGAGCTGAAGGTTTCCATCCCAGGTGGCGTACAGAAAGCTTAACTTGACAACGCAGTTCTGTACAGAATTGTTAGGGCCGGGCACATTTAATACAAGCATCGCCACCAAGGGGATTCTGTTTAGGACAAGGACAGGGTGTACAGATTTATTCCACTTTGGCTGAATCTGACAAGTTAAGGAAAATAAGTGTATTCAACATTACCTTCATAATACTAAATTGTTTATACTACAATGTCAAAGAGTGTTATCTTCAAGGCGAAACTGTCCACTATTTAAAATAACTTATGCCAGGGTCGGATTGACCTTTAGAAATAATGGAGTGGAAAAGAGGAGTAAAAGAGGCTTCAGACAGATCTTCGCTCACCGTTAATCCCGAGTCAACGTTAGTGGAGACCACAGCCGCAACAGATTAAGGTTAAGCCTGGCCCGCTGACACATACAGCCGATCCTTTATGCAAAAATTAACATTTAAATATCAGACTTCTCTATTAAATTGATTTGATCTTGAGGCTGAGACTGAGGGGCAGCTAGGGTCAACACCATGCAACGGTTCATAATGTCTTGCTATGAGGGATTGGCAATGGTGGAGTAGGTGATGGATTGGCCTGCAGACACTGTGGGGCAGTCTTATATTTCCTCAGCTAATGGGATGTATTGAATGGAAAGGAGGAAGACAACATAATCTTGATGGAAGCAAATCTAAGATTATCCAATCTTGACCAGTGTGTGTGGAAATATACTTAAACATGCACACACACACAGAGGATGTAGATGTCATACAGCACGCGTGAGCTGATGGTTATCAAATACAAATGAATGATGTGAATTCATGGTAATGATTCTGGACAGCCAGACACAGAGGCAGAGGTAATACAAAAGCCTTTCAAAACCGTTTTTTAGGCATACTATTTAATTTGAACACCTAAAGTGCGTTTCAAATGAAAGAAATATATACAAAAGAAAAGACCCACCAATGCAGCTACATTTACCGTCTTTCCTTCTTTCTCATTGTCAGCATTGTTGTGTGCTGCCACTCCCATTAATGCATTAAAGTCATGTCCCTTTCAACAGAGAAATGGAAGAGAGCATCAGTCAGGATCCAAGCATCGAGGAGATGCAGAGGATGGACAATAGTCTGCGATTCCAGGTACGAGTAAGACCATACTATAACTGGGTACACCTGTAATTCATGCAGAAACATTTTTGGCGTTCTTCCGACTGGATTGTTAAACTGATTGGCTGAAGGAGGTCTCCAGGCGTACAGCAATAATCATCTTAACACCTATAGTTAGGTCATGGCAAAAGGTGTAGCCAAACAAAGAAAGAAACCTCAAAACTCTCAACAGGCATCACAAATGTATCGGGGTAGAGGAAGAGAGGAGACCCAGAAACACATAAACACAACAGACTCACGCAGAACAGACCACACGGGCAAGAGGCACTGGGGAGCTTAAATAACGTGGAACACACAGGGGAATATGATCAGCAATCCACGGAGGTGGATTTCATTTCACACACAGGGGGGGAAACAAGCAGGGGGAAGGGGGCCACTCATCTTTAAATCTCATCCTACACTCTCCTACTCACCTCCATCTCATCGGCAACCATTTGGCGCCAGATTTTCCCGGAGGCAGTTGCCATGGCGCCGGGGCCCGAGAGCTCCCTGCACTGCGGGGACTGGGACCACCAGAAGGAGCGGCTGCCCTCCATCGTGGTGGAGCCCACCGAGCTGAGCGAGGTGGAGAGCGGGGAGCTGCGCTGGCCGCCCGAGGGCACCGACCTGGAGGACGACGAGGAGGACCTGTTCCTGGAGCAGTGCATTCCCCCGGCAAACATCGCCGACTGGGGGGACGAAGAGGACGAGGAAGAGGAGGACGAAGGGGACGAGAGGTCGGTTATCCTGAACCATCAGCAAAGCCCGTCCCTCATTGGTAGGTTGTCCGTATGACACACACACACACACACACACACACACACACACACACACACACACACACACACACACACACACACACACACACACACACACACACACCAAAGTGTCTGCAATGTTGAAAAGATGAAGTGGCTACAAAATGTGGTTGGCACACACACAGACATGTATCATGTGACACATTCATTCATTTTTCAGACCTTCAGTCAGACGCCTTCAGGGATGACACTCCAACTCTTCCCCCGAGCAACGCACCGGCCCTCAACTGACCCCTGATGGCGGGGGAGGAAACCCCCAACATCAAGTATCTTGCAGTATGAATATCCCCAGTGAAAGAGGAAAGGAGAGGGCTGAGAAATCTGTGTCTTCCATCCCCCAAAATAGACGAGTCATTAAATAAAGTATTGCAAAAATCATCCCAACAACATTTAAGTATGTGATAGGCTATGTCTAGTCTAAGTAGTATGTATGAGAAGATGTGTCTCTTTCCTTAATTTAACCAGGTAAATAATTGAGATTAAAACCCTTTTTCAAGAGCAACCTGGCCAAGAAAGCAGCATAAAAGAAAACATCTGGTTACAGAGAACACAAATAAAAACAACAAACACACACAAACATGCATGCACTCACACATACTCATTGTCATTGATTTCCCTTGACTTATTTTTAGAGAGCTTGGTTAATTTAACAGCACATTAAATATACTTCATATGTGCATGAACACTATACAAGTTGCTCTGTTCAAAGAGAGAAGAGTCTCTCTTTGTTGTGCAGTGAAGCACTTAACTAACATAAAAATGGACGTGTAAATTAAAACTATGAAATTAAAGATGTTTTAAAACTTTTCTCACTATTTAGCCAACTATTTATGGATAATAATGAATGTTTGTTTGATAACCCTAACCCTAATTTATTTCTTATTTTTTATTTTGGAGAAACATTGGGATTAAGGATAGTAACTATGTGTAGCTATTTCTAGCATGTCTGTGGATATGGTGCAGTTAGTTTAAATTGTTTTCATTTGACCAGCAATTATTCTCCATGCAACAGTTTAAGCCATCCATGGATTATTTTCTTCTCAATGATACTACTGGCAATCCATTTGAATATACCCTGGTGCCTGAAATTAACTAACATAATGTTCAACAAGTCGCACAGACAACAGTTCTCAAGTGTGTGCGCGGTGCACAGAATGTGCACGAGGGAGTCTCCAACTGCAGCCAGCCGGCGTAGTTTTGGCACAATTCCGTTGTACACATCAACGTTGATGGCAGCTCAGTCTGGCACACGGCGACCAACTTTGTCGTTCAGTCATCCAAGCCTGCATCCTGAAAAAGATTCACAAGCCTGTCTGTTATGGCCTGCGCGGTTCGGTCGGCACTGAGTTTAATCAGCCCTAGAAACTCTCCGTTGCTGGACACGGACACAATGTAAACGATCTCCTGCTCAGTTTTTATGATGTCCTTTTATGATGATCCGTCAAAAAGCAGCCCCCAAAATTCAGCACACTTCAACTCGCTGATGGTTTGCGCGATGGTCTGCATTATCCGTGTCTCCCCTTCACATGAGTGATATGCGCACCAGACATTTACTCCTACCCGCTTCAGTAAAGGAATATCCTCGGCATAAGAAGACATGGGTGATTGAAATTCTTTGAGCCTGTATAAAACGCGCCTGTTTTGTTTGTTAGCTGTGGAGGCGAGCGGCATATTTTGCACCACATTTTATTGTGGTGCAAAATATCATTAGTTTCGAGCCACGGCACATCTAGGATAGCCTGGTCCTACCAGAATCTCGTACTTCATTTCATTTGCACAGAGAGTCTGGCCACTCTCCATTGACAAGCGTTAACTCAGTTGAAGGCGGGTGTCTGTTGGAGTTTGAAACTATTAGATCTGCCCCAGTGCCACTCTGGATCTGCCATAACCAATCGCTGACGTTTGACTACGACTCAAACCAGCGCACAATCTCACCGTCAATGTTCTCTCTGATTGGCCCAGCCAGAGATTTGGCTGAGAAAATCCACAAACATACCGCAGACCCAAACGTAGTACTGAAGGGAAATGAAAATTGAGCGGAAGTACAGAGGTGGGCAGAGCCAGGCTACATCTAGGAGCCACTTTTCAGAAAAAAATATTTTCTTCTGATCCGGCTCCGTTTGCCCTTTTTTACAGCAACGATTTCGTTTCGACATCTCCCACAGCAGTCTATTCCATTGAGTGATGACAAGACACAAGTGTATTTTTTTTTTTTGATGACCTGACAGTTAGTTACGCAAAAGCGTAGTAGTGACACAAGTGACTCTACGCATCCCTGATTATGGGCGCACATGCGTACTTGCGTACCAGTTATGTGCACCCCTGACTATATGGGACCTATTAAACTCCACCTCAGTGACGGTGGGGTTGGAGAACGTGTATAACACCGTCACTGGGATGTTCATGTTGATTGGTTAGGTGGAGGGTGTTTCTGTGTGTACTCCGTGTGTTAATAAAGGCAACTCTAGTCTCTCTACTCGAGCGGTGTAAGGGGCGCAAGAGTTGTGAACTGCTAAACCGGGGCTCCCGTCTCGTCCTTCCCGTGCTGCTCGCCACATTATAATATGAGCATGTCAGTGACAAAACCAACACTTTTAGAGGACGTAAACGACGGGGTGCTTTTGCCCCAAAGGATTACATTGCAGGCTATTTTCGCCGATTACGGCTGCAGTGTTCTTGCTCGATACTGGAACAGAGCTGCCAACTCTCACAGTTTCACCGTGTGACACACGCTTTTGCCTGTTTACACACGCACACACGCCACACATCTTGTTTGTTCCCTTCCAAACTCCCCGACGGTAGAGTGAGACAGCGGGAGAGACCCCCCGACAATTCCACCCGCGGACTCTGTCATGAGGTAAGCATTATAAGACTCTACAAAGTCTCACTCCGGCCAAAAACCAAAAGTTGGCAGCCCTGCTGGAACGATTTCAAAAATCTTGTGGTAAATGAGTTGCTTACAACCAAAACGATTGGAGAATAGGGTAAAAAAAAGGCGGGGGGGGTTAAAGTTCTCCTTCACAGGTCCAGTGTGTAAAGTTGAGGAGGCGGTGGCCCCCACACACACACACACACACACACACACACTTCCTATACTGTGTATACTGTGGCTAGTGTTGTGCAAGGTGCCAGTAGGTGCCAGTAGGTACAATAGGTGCAACAGTAGGTGCAATTGTCTATGTCCGCATCAAGTACAGGACACAATGATGAGGTTCTTTGATAACCACCAGGGTCGGATCTTTATATTACATACATAAATTACATATATTACACACACACACACACATTGCAATGTTCTGTCTTAAAAGCTGATTTCCCCTTTTTATTTTTAGGGAGCTTGGTTATTCTAATGACAGCAATAGTTCTTCCTATGACAGATGCACAAACATATTCAGGGTGGGGTCTGTGTGTGCTGTGTACGCTATATATGTACACTGTAGACGTTGCTCTGTTCAAAGAGAAGGGTGCCTTTGTCATGCAGTGCAGCACTTAACCAACAATAAATTGGACTCTGAAGCTGTAAGTTAAAACTATATTCAATTAAAGATGTTTTAAAACTCAGACAATTTCTAAGACAATGATTAATACATGATTGATTTGAATTGATTCCTTATTTTAGGTATTTATAGTATATTTATAGTATATACTATGTTTAGCTGTTTCTAGCCTACATGTATGTCTATGGATATGGTGCAGTAAGTTTTAATTGTTTTCATTTGACCAGCAATTCTTTTCCAACAGTTTACACCAACCATGGATGCATTCAATGATACCATGATATACGATACCGATCCATTTGAAGATACCCCGAGGCCTGAAATTAGGCCCATCCAAATAGTGACCCTGGTCTTCTACGGGCTTGTGTTTATCCTGGGCGTTCCCGGGAATGCTCTGGTGGTGTGGGTGACGGGGTTCGGCATGCCTCGCACCGTCACCTCCATCTGGTTCCTCAACCTCTCCCTGGCCGATCTTCTGTGCTGCCTCTTCCTCCCAATCCTAATGGTGCCATTGGCCCACGACGACCACTGGCACTTTGGCCCCATCGCCTGCACGCTGTTCAAGAGTCTGTTCTACCTGGTGATGTACTGCAGTGTTCTGCTGCTGGTCCTGATCAGCTTGGACCGCTATATGCTGGTGAGCTGGCCCATCTGGTGCCAGAACAACAGGAGCCCTAGGCTGGCGGCCTGGGCCTGTGTGGGAGCCTGGGTCCTGGCACTGTTGGCTACCATTCCAGAGCTGCTCTTCACCAGGGAGGTGGATTTGGACACAAAGAAGGAGTGCTTGGGAAAGCGTTCTCAGGTGAACTCCCAGATCATCGTTGGTTTCCGTTTTGTTTTCGGATTCCTGCTTGCCTTCATGGCCATCGTGTTCAGCCATGTTGTGGTTTACATTAAAGCCAGTTCATTGTCTGTTAATGTCCGCTCAAAACGCACCCTGAAGGTCATCATCGCTGTCGCCACCAGTTTTTTCATATGCTGGCTGCCGCTGCACATTACGGATATTATGATAACTTTACACAGTCGATCTTCTCCGCATCGGCCCAACATAAACGTGGCAAACGCTCTGGCTCGCTGCCTGGCATATATCAACAGCTGCCTCAACCCCATTCTCTATGTGTGTTTGGGTCGTGACTTCAGGTCCAGCATGAATCGAACCCTTCGCAGCCACTTCAACTTCATCAGAGAAGAGCCCACGTGCCGTGAGACCAGTGCCGCTGTCAACTCCAAGTCCAGTGGCACGGCGACTGCAGAGATGACTGCAGAGATGTGATAGAGTAACCCTAACTTAGTAGCCGACGAAGAAGCACTCAGGCTATGTGGTTGTCCAACCTGTCCAGATAAATGTTAAACTCTGTGATGGCCAATATTGTAACATTGATATTCTGAATTACACCCATTAGAATGTGTTTAAATTGTTGATTTTTGTATAAAGGAGTGGAAGAACTATAGTTGGAAAAAAATGCTTGCACGCATTGAACTGCACGCATACATTGTGTGCAGTTGTACGGCACATTCTAGAATAGCAAGGACGAATTTCAAACACACACACATCCTTTTTTTATATGCAAGGTTATGACACAACACCTCCAGCCATAGGGTGGGGTTGTTCGTCCACTTTCATGGGAGCAGACTGAAAGGACACTCATCACACTTTTGAAACCCCCCTTTTTTTTTTTACTATAAATAACATTATTGTTTACCTGACTGGCAATATAATTTGGGCTCCTAGTAGCTCCAAAACAAAACAAACATACGTCATTTTTGCTATTAAATTTGCAATGAGCTCGGAATTTGAATTGTAAACGTAGCGAGGGGTATGGGCTGCTCTCATCAAGGGCAGAGGTTCTGGATGGGCTGCTCTCATGCATTGCTTGTTGGAAGAATGATGATTGGTTTTCAATAAATATTTGCTTATGTTGTTGCTGTGTTTATTTTGTAGTCCATCGCAACCAATTTAGTAAACGTTTTATAAAAGTTAGAAGTCACTTGTGGCTGTGAATTTTCTTCCCCTAAGCTGTCTTTAGGACATTTATTTATTTATTATATATTGTTTTGGTAGGGAAAGGGGCCAGAACCACCTTAATATTTCTGACAGTAACATTTATAAAATAGAAAAGAGGAAGACGACATAATCTTGATGGAAGCTTACTTAGTGCCCTGTACGTTTACTGGCATGTAGGGCAGCAACAAAGGATCTCCACTCCTGTCTGTTTTGGGCGAGCTTTTGGATAGAACTCCTGCTTCATGGCTTTCAGTTCTTTCTCCACTGTTCCACACCAGGTTTCTTTGGGTCGTCCTCTCTTTCGTTTGCCTTCAGGTGTCCAGTGTAGGGCGGTTCTAGTAATCCTGTTCTTTTTGCATGATGTGTCCAATCCATCTCCACTGCCTTCTTGTAATGATGGTCTCTATACTTTCTTGGTTGGTCCGAGCAAGTAATTGATGGTTGGAGATGGTTTTAGTCCAGAAGATACGTAGGATTTTTCTGAGGTTTCTTGTGTGTAATGCAGAGAGCTTAAAGGTCTTTCTTTGTCATCCTCCAGCATTCAGAGCTGTATTGTTAGGTGGACAGTACACAGCTCTGGTACAACTTGAGTTTGGTGTTGATGCTGTACTTCGTGGACTTCCACACATTGTTCATGTTATGAATTTTAGTCCAGGGAAGGCCGCCGAGACAGGATCGCTTTTAACTCACTTTATTTGGTTAAGGTTATTGGTCTATTGTCTATCGTCTATGAAACAAAAGGAGAGGGATCGTATATAACACGCGTGGAGCGTCTCTAAGCTTTACATCTAATCGATACGCCGCCCAAGAGATTCTGCCCTATAAAGGCGGAGTCCGAGTTTTATATCAGGTGAGAATAGACTTCTTCTATGGTTTTCTCACTTCCTGTGTGTCCGTTGCTGCCCCTAGTGTAAATGTTTTGTAACTTTGTTAAATGTGCTCAGTACTGCCCTCTGGCGATTGTGAGGGGAAATTACCTCTAAACTATGCTACTGGATATGGTTATGTGAGAGTATTACAGTAAAAATGTATCACTAGGGAATATTACAATTAAAATATGTCACATTCATCATTCTGAATGTGTTTCTTGCCTTGTTGAGTCGGCTTTTGATGTCATTGCCTGTTCCTCCATCATATCTAACAGTGCTTCCTAGATATGAGAACTCTGAATATGAGAACTTCTGTTGTGGGTATATTTATTCCATTTATTTGTATCGGTGGGAGATTTTGTGTGTTTAAGGCAGGGCCGGCCCGAGGCATAAGCAAACTAAGCGGCTGCTTGCCAAAAAAATAAATAATAATTTTAATGACCAGGTTGCATCTCTACAGTTATATGTATTGGTCTGCATCCAGTATAAACACATTTCAAATAACAAATTAGACAAAACCTGGTACAACTTTAGAAAACCTTGAGAAACATTTTAACTAACACACAATCCCTGGGGTTCTCTGCCCTATACAGTTGAATTTGGGATATAACAGTCCTGTGTGCATTTCAGAATGAAAACTTATTTAGAACAGAAAAAAAATATTTTATTTTTTATTTTTTTTAAACTTACATCTGTATGTCATTGCGGGCCACCAGGAATGTTTCTGCGGGCCGCCATTGGCCCGCGGGCTGCACTTTGAGAACCAATGCTATACAGGATTTGAACTTGCAGACAATCAGGGAGAGGCATTGCGGAATTTTTAACTATGCATAGACTGAACTTGAAAAAAGCAAACTGCTAAAAAGAATTCAAAATTAAAGTAGCTGAGCATTTAAACTACAATGGTGTTATCAGAGGTGTCAAAAGTACACACTTCCCATACTCAAAGTAGAAGTTTCTTGTGAGATAAAGAGAAATCATTTTCAAGATCAGAATTCCTTTGGGACAATAACAATTTATTCCCTATACAATTTTCCCCAAAAATCAGGTGAAGTTCTCCATCACAGGTCCAGTGTGTAAAGTTGAGGAGGCGGTGGGGAAGGAGATTGCAACCAACTGAATCCCCCCCCCCCCCCCCCCACACACACTTCCACCATATACTGTGGCTAGTGTTGTGCAAGGTGCCAGTAGGTACAATCGGTGCAACAGTAGGTGCAATTGTCTATGTCTGCATCAAGTACCCAAGTGTCAAGTGATGAGGTTCTTTGATAACCACCAGGGTCAGATTTTTATATTACATATATTACACACACACACACACACACACACACACACACACACACACACACACACACACACACACACACACACACACACACACACATTGCAATGTTCTGTCTTAAAAGCTGATTTCCCCTTTTAATTTTTAGGGAGCTTGGTTATTCTAATGACACAGCAATAGTTCTTCCTATGACAGACGCACACAAACATATTCAGGGTGGAGTCTGTGTGTGCTGTGTATGCTATATATGTACACTGTAGACGTTGCTCTGTTCAAAGAGAAGGGTGAATTTGTCATGCAGTGCAGCACTTAACCAACATAAAATTGGACTCTGAAGCTGTAAGTTAAAACTATATTCAATTAAAGATGTTTTAAACTTTTCTGACAAGTTATACAACTTGAAAGATTGAAAAAGATCATATCTAACTCTCAAACAATTTTGAGGCAATGATTAATACATGATTGATTTTAATTGATTCCTTGTTTTTTTTCTTGAAGAGAAACATTTTCAACAGGTTTGAGGATAGTATATACTATGTTTAACTGTTTCTAGCCTACATGTATGTCTATGGATATGGTGCAGTAAGTTTTAATTGTTTTCATTTGACCAGCAAATCTTTTCCAACAGTTTACACCAACCATGGATGCATTCAATGATACCATGATGTACGATACCATGATGTACAATCCATTTGAAGATGAAGATACCCTGGTGCCTGAAATTAGGCCCATCCAAATAGTGACCCTGGTCTTCTACGGGCTTGTGTTTATCCTGGGCGTACCCGGGAATGCTCTGGTGGTGTGGGTGACGGGGTTCGGCATGCCTCGCACCGTCACCTCCATCTGGTTCCTCAACCTCTCCCTGGCCGATCTTCTGTGCTGCCTCTTCCTCCCAATCCTAATGGTGCCATTGGCCCACGACGACCACTGGCACTTTGGCCCCATCGCCTGCACGCTGTTCAAGAGTCTGTTCTACCTGGTGATGTACTGCAGTGTTCTGCTGCTGGTCCTGATCAGCTTGGACCGCTATATGCTGGTGAGCTGGCCCATCTGGTGCCAGAACAACAGGAGCCCTAGGCTGGCGGCCTGGGCCTGTGTGGGAGCCTGGGTCCTGGCACTGTTGGCTACCATTCCAGAGCTGCTCTTCACCAGGGAGGTGGATTTGGACACAAAGAAGGAGTGCTTGGGAAAGCGTTCTCAGGTGAACTCCCAGATCATCGTTGGTTTCCGTTTTGTTTTCGGATTCCTGCTTGCCTTCATGACCATCGTGTTCAGCCATGTTGTGGTTTACATTAAAGCCAGTTCATTGTCTGGAAATGTCCGCTCAAAACGCACCCTGAAGGTCATCATCGCTGTCGCCACCAGTTTTTTCTTATGCTGGCTGCCGCTGCACATTACGGATATTATGATAACTTTACACAGTCGATCTTCTCCGCATCGGCCCAACATAAACGTGGCACACGCTCTGGCTCGCTGCCTGGCATATATCAACAGCTGCCTCAACCCCATTCTCTATGTGTGTTTGGGTCGTGACTTCCGGTCCAGCATGAATCGAACCCTTCGCAGCCACTTCAACTTCATCAGAGAAGAGCCCACGTGCCGTGAGACCAGTGCCGCTGTCAACTCCAAGTCCAGTGGCATGACGACTGCAGAGATGACTGCAGAGATGTGATAGAGTAAACCTAACTTAGTAGCCGACGAAGAAGCACTCAGGCTATGTGGTTGTCCAACCTGTCCAGATAAATGTTAAACTCTGTGATGGCCAATATTGTAATATTGACATTCTGAATTACACCCATTAGAATGTGTTTAAATTGTTGATTTTTGTATAAAGGAGTGGAAGAACTATAGTTGGAAAAAAAATGCTTGCACGCATTGAACTGCACGCATACATTGTGTGCAGTTGTACGGCACATTCTAGAATAGCAAGGACGAATTTCAAACACACACACATCCTTTTTTTATATGCAAGGTTATGACACAACACCTCCAGCCATAGGGTGGGGTTGTTCGTCCACTTTCATGGGAGCAGACTGAAAGGACACTCATCACACTTTTGAAACCCCCCTTTTTTTTTTTTTTTTTTTACTATAAATAACATTGTTTACCTGACTGGCAATATGATTTGGGCTCCTAATAGCTTCAAAACATAGTCGTTTTTGCTATTAAATTTGCTCGGAATTTGAATTATAAACGTAGCGAGCTACTTTTACCCACAAAGTGGCGGGGGTATGGGCTGCTCTCATCAAGGGCTGACGTTCTGGATGGGCTGCTCTCATGCATTGCTTGTTGGAAGAATGATGATTGGTTTTCAATAAATATTTGCTTATGTTGTTGCTGTGTTTATTTTGTAGTCCATCGCAACCAATTTAGTAAATGTTTTATAAAAGTTAGAAGTCACTTGTGGCTGTGAATTTTCTTCCCCTAAGCTGTCTTTAGGACATTTATTTATTTATTATATATTTTTTTGGTAGGGAAAGGGGCCAGAACCACCTTAATATTTCTGACAGTAACATTTATAAAATAGAAAAGAGGAAGACGACATAATCTTGATGGAAGCTTACTTAGTGCCCTGTACGTTTACTGGCATGTAGGGCAGCAACAAAGGATCTCCACTCCTCTGTTTTGGGCGAGCTTTTGGATAGAACTCCTGCTTCATGGCTTTCAGTTCTTTCTCCACTGTTCCACACCAGGTTTCTTTGGGTCGTCCTCTCTTTCGTTTGCCTTCAGGTGTCCAGTGTAGGGCGGTTCTAGTAATCCTGTTCTTTTTGCATGATGTGTCCAATCCATCTCCACTGCCTTCTTGTAATGATGGTCTCTATACTTTCCTGGTTGGTCCGAGCAAGTAATTGATGGTTGGAGATGGTTTTAGTCCAGAAGATACGTAGGATTTTTCTGAGGTTTCTTGTGTGTAATGCAGAGAGCTTAAAGGTCTTTCTTTGTCATCCTCCAGCATTCAGAGCTGTATTGTTAGGTGGAGAGCACACAGCTCTGGTACAACTTGAGTTTGGTGTTGATGCTGTACTTCGTGGACTTCCACACATTGTTCATCATTCTGAATGTGTTTCTTGCCTTGTTGAGTCGGCATTTGATGTCATTGCCTGTTCCTCCATCATATCTAACAGTGCTTCCTAGATATGAGAACTCTTCTGTTGTGGGTATATTTATTCCATTTATTTGTATCGGTGGGAGATTTTGTGTGTTTAAGGCAGGGCCGGCCCGAGGCATAAGCAAACTAAGTGGCTGCTTGCCAAAAAAATAAATAATAATTTTAATGACCAGGTTGCATCTCTACAGTTATATGTATTGGTCTGCATCCAGTATAAACACATTTCAAATAACAAATTAGACAAAACCTGGCACAACTTTAGAAAACCTTGAGAAACATTTTAACTAACACACAATCCCTGGGGTTCTCTGCCCTATAGAGTTGAATTTGGGATATAACAGTCCTGTGTGCATTTTAGAATGAAAACTTATTTAGAACAGAAAAAAAAAATATATATATATATTTTTTTTTTTACTTACCACGAATGTTTCTGTGGGCCGCCATTGGCCCGCGGGCTGCACTTTGAGAACCAATGCTATACAGGATTTGAACTTGCAGACAATAAGGGAGAGGCATTGAGGAATTTTTAACTATGCATAGACTGAACTTGAAAAAAGCAAACTGCTAAAAAGAATTCAAAATTAAAGTAGCTGAGCATTTAAACTACAATGGTGTGTTCATTGTGTATTATCAGAGGTGTCAAAAGTACACACTTCCCATACTCAAAGTAGAAGTTTCTTGTGAGATAAAGAGAAATCATTTTCAAGATCAGAATTCCTTTGGGACAATAACAATTTATTCCCTATACAATTTCCCCCAAAAATCAGGTGAAGTTCTCCATCACAGGTCCAGTGTGTAAAGTTGAGGAGGCGGTGGGGAAGGAGATTGCAACCAACTGAATCCCGCCCCCCCCACACACACACACACTTCCACCATATACTGTGGCTAGTGTTGTGCAAGGTGCCAGTATGTACGATCGGTGCAACAGTAGGTGCAATTGTCTATGTCTGCATCAAGTACTGTGGCAGCCCGGTTCACGAATGGTACTCACACACACACGGAATGCACCACACTCAGATTCCAGGGTGAGCCGAAGCTGGCGTTTATTCGGCTCAATGGGTACAAGGCAATGCAAAGCAAATACTAGAACAACTGTGGCCTCCGTGAGACTCTCCGATATCTATTGGCTCTTTGCTGGTCCTTCCTGTTCCCCCCGGTGTGCGTCCATGCTCGTCTTTTATGCCGACTCTCCCCCCCTCCGGCCAGGTGCGTTGCATCCCGGTGATTGCGCCGGGTGCCGACGCACGCTCTGCTGCCGACTGGTGGGTGAAGGCGGTATACCCCGTCGACCACCACCCCCCGGTTCCCCCGGGTGGGGAGCGGGTTGTCACATCCCTTCCCCGTTAGCTGAGGCCTCCGGTCCCCGGGAACCCAGCCCAGGCAGGCATTCCGGCGTGACAAGGCGTCGGCGTTCGCGTGTTCTCTGCCAGGTCGGTGGTCCACCTTGAAACGGAAGTCCTGGAGGGCCAGGAACCACCGCGTCACCCTGGCGTTGGAGTCCTTGGCGCCGGCCATCCATTTCAGCGGCGCATGATCGGTGACCAAGGTGAATTCCCGACCTAGGAGGTAGTACCTGAGTTTGGTCAGCGACCATTTGATGGCCAGGGCCTCTTTCTCCACGGTCGAGTAATTCCTCTCATTGGGAAGGAGCTTCCGGCTGATATACGTGACGGGGTGCTCCTCTCCAGCCCGGACCTGGGATAGGACTCCCCACAGCCCCACCTCCGAGGCGTCGGTGTGCACTATGAGGGGAGAAGTAAAGTCTGGGGTTATGAGCACCGGTTCGGAGCACAAGGCTCCCCGGAGCGACTCGAAGGCCTTCTCGGCCGCCTCCGTCCACCGGATCCGGTCTGGCAATGTCTTTCGGGTTAGGTCGTTCATAGGACTGGCCAGGGTGGCGAAACCGGGTATAAACCGCTGATAGTACCCGACCAGCCCTAAGAACGACTTTACCTGCTTTTTGGAGGTCGGTCGGGGCCAGTCCCGGATGGCAGCCACCTTGCTCTCCTGGGGCCTGACGTTTCCCCGACCCACCTGATAGCCCAGGTAGGCCGTCTCCTCCAACCCGAGACGGCATTTGGCCGGATTGGCGGTGAGACCAGCCTTCCGTAGCTCGCCCAGTACGGCCCTCAGCTGTTGGATGTGGACATCCCAGCTGTCGCTGTGGATGATGATGTCATCTATGTAGGCGGCGGCGTAGGCCCGGTGCGGCCGCAGGATCTGGTCCATCATGCGTTGAAAGGTTGCCGGGGCTCCATGGACTCCGAAGGGGAGAACGGTGTACTGGAACAGGCCCTCCGGGGTTGCGAATGCCGTCTTCTCCCTGGCGGACTTGGTTAAGGGTACCTGCCAATATCCCTTGGTCAAGTCCAGGGTGGTGAGATACCGGGCCGGTCCCAGTCGCTCGATCAGCTCGTCCACCCTTGGCATGGGATAGGCGTTGAAGTCGGACACCTCGTTCAGCCGTCGGAAGTCATTACAAAACCTGTAACTCCCGTCAGGTTTGGGCACGAGGACGACTGGACTGGACCAGGCGCTGCGGGACTCCTCAATGACGTGCAGCCGCAGCATCTGGGCCACCTCCTCCTGGATCGCCGCCCGTCTGGCCTCCGGGACTCTGTAGGGCGGGATTCTCACCTTTATTCCAGGCGCCGTCCGGATGTCATGTTGGATCACCGTGGTCCGACCCGGGAGCTCGGAGAAGACGTCCTGGTGTTGCAGGACCAGGTCGGCGAGGTCTCGCTTCTGGGCCGGGCTGAGGTCCTCTCCTACCGGGACCACCGGAACTCCTCGTCGGGCCACCAACCCCAGGGGTGCCGGATCGGGCGGATCCCCTCCCCCCTTCCACTGCTTCAAAATGTTCACATGGTACAGTTGGGTAGGCTTCCGCCTCCCTGGTTGACGCACTCGGTAATTTACCTCCCCAACTCTCTCGACCACCTCGTATGGCCCCTGCCATTTGGCCAAGAACTTGCACTCCGCCGTCGGGACCAGGACCAGCACCAGATCCCCAGGCCGGAAGACGCGCAGCTGGGCTCCCCGATTGTAGACCCTCGCCTGGGCCTGCTGGGCACGCCCGAGATGTTCCCGGACGATGGGCCAGACCTGGGCCATCCGGTCCCTCACCTGTTCGACGTGTTCCACCGCGGTGCGGTGGGGTGACGGTTGACTCTCCCAGGTCTCCTTGGCGAGATCCAGGATTCCCCGAGGCCTCCTCCCGTACAGGAGCTCGAACGGAGAGAAACCCGTAGAAGCCTGGGGCACCTCCCGCACCGCGAACAGTACATGGGGCAACAGCTGGTCCCAGTTCTTCCCATCTGCGTCCATGGCCTTTTTCAGCATCTGTTTTAAGGTTTTAAGCCCCCAACACAAATTCCACCTGACCTTCATTCCACCTGACCTTCATTCCACTCAGAAATGCAATGAGTTTGCAGCATTTTATACTGATAAAATTGAAGGCATCAGACGCGCCATCAATGTCTCCACTTTAAACAAAAATGCTGGACTACCACCATATTCAGGCAAAAGTAACGTGGCAATGACATGCTTTAATGTCACAGACTCTAAAACTCTTGTGGAAACTGTGACACAACTGAAGCCATCCACCTGTTGCCTTGATACTTTACCTACCAACCACTTTAAGAATGTTTTTGACTGCCTAGCAATAGACATATTGCAAATAGTTAACAACTCTCTCCAATCAGGCACTTTCCCAAAAGGCTTAAAAACTGCAGTTATCAAACCCCTTTTAAAAAAGCGGAGCCTAGATGCCTCTGTTATTAACAACTACAGACCAATATCAAATCTACCCTTCATAAGTAAAATCATTGAGAAAATTGTCCTCCAGCAACTTAGTGACTTCCTGGCATCAACTGGTTGCTATGACACCTTCCAATCCGGATTTCGACCCCTTCACAGCACTGAGACCGCCCTTATTAAAGTTGTAAACGACATCCGTCTTAACACAGACTCTGGCAAAATCTCAATACTAATGCTACTAGACCTCAGTGCTGCATTCGACACTGTAGACCATACAATACTTTTGGACAGATTAGAAAACTGGGTGGGGCTTTCAGGCACAGTTTTAAATTGGTTTAGGTCCTACCTACAAAATAGGAACTACTTTGTTTCCATTGGCGACTTTGTTTCAGAATCAACAAACGTGACATGTGGAGTCCCACAAGGTTCGATCTTAGGACCCTCTCTATTCAACATCTACATGCTCCCACTAGGGCAAATCATGCAAAATAACAATATTGACCATCACTGCTATGCTGATGACACGCAAATCTATGTATCTCTATCACCAAATGACTATCAGCCCATAGATCTGTTGTGCCAGTGCATTGAGCAAGTCAAAGACTGGATGTGCCAAAATTTCCTTCAACTAAATGAGGACAAAACCGAGATAATTGTATTTGGTGCTAAAACCGAAAGGCTTAAAGTTACCCAACACCTTCACTCTCTGTCCTTGAAAACCTCAATCAAAGCCAGAAATCTAGGGGTTATTATGGATTCAGATTTACATTTCGACAGTCACATCAAATCAGTTACAAAATCGGCATATTATCACCTTAAAAACGTAGCAAAACTTAGAGGGCTCATGTCTACCGAAGACTTACAAACACTTGTACATGCCTTTATCACTAGCAAGCTTGATTACTGCAATGGTCTCCTTACAGGTCTCCCAAAAAAAACTCTAAAGGCAACTACAGCTTGTTCAGAATGCTGCTGCTAGAGTTCTAACAAAGACCAAAAAATTTGAACATATTACACCAATTCTCAAATCATTACATTGGCTCCCTGTATGTCAGAGAATTGATTTTAAAATCATGTTGCTAACCTACAAATCCCTACATGGTTTAGGGCCAAAATATTTAACTGATATGCTTCCACTACATAAGTCTTCTAGACCACTAAGATCCTCTGAGACCAATCTGTTAATTATCCCCAGAGTCAACACGAAACATGGGGAAGCAGGATTTAGTTACTATGCAACAAATAGCTGGAATAAACTCCCTGAGGATTTAAGACTTGCCCCAACTCTGACAGCTTTTAAAACAAGACTGAAGACTTTTATGTTTGCTTTAGCTTTCTGCTAAATCTTAAATCTACAATGTTTCTATTTTTATTTTAATTTTATTAGTAACTTTGCCTTTCTAAAATGCATTTTTATTAACTCTGCCTTTCTAAAATGTTGTTCTTTAACTTTGCCTTTAATTTCTATCTATTTTACTTTTTACTTATCTATTATTTTATTTTATTGTATGACAATGTTTATATGTGAAGCACTTTGAGTCTGCCTTGTGTATGAAAAGTGCTATATAAATAAAGTTGCCTTGCCTTGCCTTGCCTTGCCTTTTATTAAACCGTTCCACCAGGCCGTCCGTCTGGGGGTGGTACACCGACGTCCGGAGCTGTTTGACCTGGAGAAGTCTGAGCAGTTCTTTTAGGACCCGAGACATAAAACACGACCCCTGGTCTGTCAGTACTTCCCGTGCTATCCCCACCCGGCTAAACAGAAGCATGAGCTCCCTCGCTACCGCCTTAGCGGTGGCCGCGCGCAGGGGCAGGGCTTCAGGGTACCGGGTTGCATAGTCTACCAGCACCAGGATGTACCGGTGTCCCCTGCTGGTCTTGGGAAGGGGGCCCACAATGTCCAGAGCTATCCTGTCGAACGGAGTCTCTATGATGGGCATGGGAATAAGTGGGTTCCTAGCCGAGGAGCGGGGAGCTACCCGCTGACACTCCGGGCACGTTTGGCAGTAACGTTCTATGTCCCTCTTCACCCCCGGCCAGTAAAATCTCGCCAAGACCCAATCCCGGGTTTTGTCCATGCCCAGGTGTGCTCCCAGGAGGTGCGTGTGGGCCATATACAGCACCTTGCTGACATACGTCCGAGGGACCACTAATTGCTCGGTCACCGCCCAGTCCTTTTCCACCACCCGGTATAGCAGAGCCCCCCTGGTGCTAAAATGTGGGTGTGGCAGGCAACTCACCGAGTCCCGGGTCTGTCCGTCGTGTGCGAGGACCTGGCTCCAGGCGTGTTTGAGGGCGTCGTCCTGCAGCTGGGCGCTCGCGAACTGGCCCGGCCGAGTGGTTCCTACCCCCCCCTCCGGTAGGAAGTCCGAAAACTCGGTGAGAGGAGAACTCTCTGCTTCCTTGGGTGGGTCGTCCAGGTCTGGCGCCGTCAGGGTATCCGAGGTGCCGGGTCTGAGCCGCTGTGATCCCGAAGCGTGCCCTCCCGAGCGGGCTGGAGATCCCGGTGGCGAGGGTCTGTCCCCTTCGGGCCCGGGGTCCTCTGCCGATGACTCCTCCTGGGTCGCTGGTATCCGGATGGCCCCATACGCCGGCCGCCCCTTCCTCCTCGCTCGGCGAGCAGGCTCTCCCCTTACCCGATTTTCCCGCTCCGGATCCCAGAGTCTGTGGAAAATCGGGCAATCCCTCCCGATAAGAAGGGGTACCGGCAGGTGGGGTACGATCCCCGCCCGGGCTGTGAACACCCCGTAGGGGGTCCGTATGACCACATGGCATGACCCATAGGTCCGGGTATCCCCGTGTACACAGGCCACCTCCATAGGTTCCCCCCCCTTCCCCCCCGCCAGTTCGGGACGAAGGAGGGTCACCACACTCCCCGTGTCCAGGAGGGCCTGTGTGTCCTGGGTCATAACCCGTGCTGGGATGGTCGGGGACCCAGCTACCCCCTGTGCCCAACAGGTGGCCAACATACAGGGTCGGTACGTACCCTCGTCCGCATAAGCCGATGGCATCGACACGTCTCTGTCCCCGAGACAGTCTCGTGCCAAATGCCCCGGCTGGCCGCAGGCGTAGCACCGTCTCCCTTCTCGACCCTCCCGGGACACGACCGGCGGCTCCGGTGGTGGTGTCCGTGACGCCGTCAGGGGCCCCCTCCGGTTTCGTCGGTTCTCGGTCGGCCGCAGGCTGGTCCGGGGACTGGCGCTGAGATGCTGGGCTACCTGCCAGTTCTCCAATTGCCGGATCAAATCGTCTACCGTCTCGGGATGGTGGTGGGCCAGGATCCTCCGGGCGTCGGCCGGCAGCTGGCGAACGGTGTTATCTATGAGTACCCGATCCACCGGGCTGGGTCCCTCACCCGTGGTCAGCCACCTCCTTACTAGCCGACCATGCTGGACCATGGATGTCGAACCGCCAGTCGTGAAACCGTTGGGCGCGGCCGCGAGGTTGTGCCCGTAGTAGGCCAGTATGGCCTGCTTGAGCGCTGGATACTGCTCGGCGTCCTCGGGTGGTAGATCCTGGCTCGCCTGTTGCGCGGGACCGGTGAGGAAGGGCGAGATGATGTGGGCCCACTGTTCCGCCGGCCAGTTCTCCCTCCGGGCGGTCCTCTCAAATACCTCCAGGTACGCCTCGACATCGTCGTCCGGTCCGAGCTTGGTGAGCCGGCTGGTCGGAGCGGCTGTCAGCGCGACCGTCGGCGTGGCTGTCGGCGCGTCGCGGACGGCATGCTGCGTGAGCCGGATCACCGCTTCGCGGAGCAGAGCGAGACTTTCCGCCGTCTCCCGCTGTAACGCGGCAGCCTGTGCCTGGAGCTGTTGTTGTCTCTGAACAACAGAGGGAGCGGCGGTGCCGTCGGGGTTCTGCATGATGGATTGAGTGGGTACGTTACCGTGTGAGGTAGTGGCGTCGGGTTGCCCGCATCCTCCACCATATGTGGCAGCCCGGTTCACGAATGGTACTCACACACACACGGAATGCACCACACTCAGATTCCAGGGTGAGCCGAAGCTGGCGTTTATTCGGCTCAATGGGTACAAGGCAATGCAAAGCAAATACTAGAACAACTGTGGCCTCCGTGAGACTCTCCGATATCTATTGGCTCTTTGCTGGTCCTTCTTGTTCCCCCCGGTGTGCGTCCATGCTCGTCTTTTATGCCGACTCTCCCCCCCTCCGGCCAGGTGCGTTGCATCCCGGTGATTGCGCCGGGTGCCGACGCACGCTCTGCTGCCGACTGGTGGGTGAAGGCGGTATACCCCGTCGACCACCACCCCCCGGTTCCCCCGGGTGGGGAGCGGGTTGTCACAGTACCCAAGTGTCAAGTGATGAGGTTCTTTGATAACCACCAGGGTCAGATTTTTATATTACATATATTACACACACACACACACACACACATACACATTGCAATGTTCTGTCTTAAAAGCTGATTTCCCCTTTTTATTTTTAGGGAGCTTGGTTATTCTAATGACACAGCAATAGTTCTTCCTATGACAGACGCACACAAACATATTCAGGGTGGGGTCTGTGTGTGCTGTGTACGCTATATATGTACACTGTAGACGTTGCTCTGTTCAAAGAGAAGGGTGAATTTGTCATGCAGTGCAGCACTTAACCGACATAAAATTGGACTCTGAAGCTATAAGTTAAAACTATATTCAATTAAATATGTTTTAAACTTTTCTGACAAGTTATCCAACTTGAAAGATTGAAAAAGATCATATCTAACTCTCAAACAATTTCTAAGACAATGATTAATACATGATTGATTTTAATTGATTACTTGTTTTTTTTCTTGAAGAGAAACATTTTCAACAGGTTTGAGGATAGTATATACTATGTTTGGCTGTTTCTAGCCTACATGTATGTCTATGGATATGGTGCAGTAAGTTTTAATTGTTTTCATTTGACCAGCAATTCTTTTCCAACAGTTTACACCAACCATGGATGCATTCAATGATACCATGATGTACGATACCATGATGTACGATCCATTTGAAGATACCCTGGTGCCTGAAATTAGGCCCATCCAAATAGTGACCCTGGTCTTCTACGGGCTTGTGTTTATCCTGGGCGTTCCCGGGAATGCTCTGGTGGTGTGGGTGACGGGGTTCGGCATGCCTCGCACCGTCACCTCCATCTGGTTCCTCAACCTCTCCCTGGCCGATCTTCTGTGCTGCCTCTTCCTCCCAATCCTAATGGTGCCATTGGCCCACGACGACCACTGGCACTTTGGCCCCATCGCCTGCACGCTGTTCAAGAGTCTGTTCTACCTGGTGATGTACTGCAGTGTTCTGCTGCTGGTCCTGATCAGCTTGGACCGCTATATGCTGGTGAGCTGGCCCATCTGGTGCCAGAACAACAGGAGCCCTAGGCTGGCGGCCTGGGCCTGTGTGGGAGCCTGGGTCCTGGCACTGTTGGCTACCATTCCAGAGCTGCTCTTCACCAGGGAGGTGGATTTTGACACAAAGAAGGAGTGCTTGGGAAAGCGTTCTCAGGTCAACTCCCAGATCATCATTGGTTTCCGTTTTGTTTTCGGATTCCTGCTTGCCTTCATGGCCATCGTGTTCAGCCATGTTGTGGTTTACATTAAAGCCAGTTCGTTGTCTGGAAATGTCCGCTCAAAACGCACCCTGAAGATCATCATCGCTGTCTCCACCAGTTTTTTCTTATGCTGGCTGCCGCTGCACATTACGGATATTATGATAACTTTATACAGTCGATCTTCTCCGCATCGGCCCAACATAAACGTGGCACACGCTCTGGCTCTCTGCCTGGCATATATCAACAGCTGCCTCAACCCCATTCTCTATGTGTGTTTGGGTCGTGACTTCAGGTCCAGCATGAATCGAACCCTTCGCAGCCACTTCAACTTCATCAGAGAAGAGCCCACGTGCCGTGAGACCAGTGCCGCTGTCAACTCCAAGTCCAGTGGCACGGCGACTGCAGAGATGACTGCAGAGATGTGATAGAGTAACCCTAACTTAGTAGCCGACGAAGAAGCACTCAGGCTATGTGGTTGTCCAACCTGTCCAGATAAATGTTAAACTCTGTGATGGCCAATATTGTAATATTGACATTCTGAATTACACCCATTAGAATGTGTTTAAATTGTTGATTTTTGTATAAAGGAGTGGAAGTACTATAGTTGGAAAAAAAATGCTTGCACGCATTGAACTGCACGCATACATTGTGTGCAGTTGTACGGCACATTCTAGAATAGCAAGGACGAATTTCAAACACACACACATCCTTTTTTTATATGCAAGGTTATGACACAACACCTCCAGCCATAGGGTGGGGTTGTTCGTCCACTTTCATGGGAGCAGACTGAAAGGACACTCATCACACTTTTGAAACCCCCCTTTTTTTTTTACTATAAATAACATTATTGTTTACCTGACTGGCAATATAATTTGGGCTCCTAGTAGCTCCAAAACAAAACAAACATACGTCATTTTTGCTATTAAATTTGCAAAGAGCTCGGAATTTGAATTGTAAACGTAGCGAGGGGTATGGGCTGCTCTCATCAAGGGCAGAGGTTCTGGATGGGCTGCTCTCATGCATTGCTTGTTGGAAGAATGATGATTGGTTTTCAATAAATATTTGCTTATGTTGTTGCTGTGTTTATTTTGTAGTCCATCGCAACCAATTTAGTAAACGTTTTATAAAAGTTAGAAGTCACTTGTGGCTGTGAATTTTCTTCCCCTAAGCTGTCTTTAGGACATTTATTTATTTATTATATATATTTTTGGTAGGGAAAGGGGCCAGAACCACCTTAATATTGCTGACAGTAACATTTATAAAATAGAAAAGAGGAAGACGACATAATCTTGATGGAAGCTTACTTAGTGCCCTGTACGTCTACTGGCATGTAGGGCAGCAACAAAGGATCTCCACTCCTGTCTGTTTTGGGCGAGCTTTTGGATAGAACTCCTGCTTCATGGCTTTCAGTTCTTTCTCCACTGTTCCACACCAGGTTTCTTTGGTTCGTCCTCTCTTTCGTTTGCCTTCAGGTGTCCAGTGTAGGGCGGTTCTAGTAATCCTGTTCTTTTTGCATGATGTGTCCAATCCATCTCCACTGCCTTCTTGTAATGATGGTCTCTATACTTTCTTGTTTGGTCCGAGCAAGTAATTGATGGTTGGAGATGGTTTTAGTCCAGAAGATACGTAGGATTTTTCTGAGGTTTCTTGTGTGTAATGCAGAGAGCTTAAAGGTCTTTCTTTGTCATCCTCCAGCATTCAGAGCTGTATTGTTAGGTGGAGAGCACACAGCTCTGGTACAACTTGAGTTTGGTGTTGATGCTGTACTTTGCATTAACACCAAACAAACACATTCAGAATGATGAACAATGTACAGTACTTTGCTGTACTGTACATTGTTCATCATTCTGAATGTGTTTCTTGCCTTGTTGAGTCGGCTTTTGATGTCATTGCCTGTTCCTCCATCATATCTAACAGTGCTTCCTAGATATGAGAACTCTTCTGTTGTGGGTATATTTATTCCATTTATTTGTATCGGTGGGAGATTTTGTGTGTTTAAGGCAGGGCCGGCCCGAGGCATAAGCAAACTAAGCGGCTGCTTGCCAAAAAAATAAATAATAATTTTAATGACCAGGTTGCATCTCTACAGTTATATGTATTGGTCTGCATCCAGTATAAACACATTTCAAATAACAAATTAGACAAAACCTGGTACAACTTTTGAAAACCTTGAGAAACATTTTAACTAACACACAATCCCTGGGGTTCTCTGCCATATACAGTTGAATTTGGGATATAACAGTCCTGTGTGCATTTCAGAATGAAAACTTATTTAGAACAGAAAAAAAATATTTTATTTTTTATTTTTTATTTTTTTTAAACTTACATCTGTATGTCATTGCGGGCCGCCAGGAATGTTTCTGCGGGCCGCCATTGGCCCGCGGGCTGCACTTTGAGAACCAATGCTATACAGGATTTGAACTTGCAGACAATCAGGGAGAGGCATTGAGGAATTTTTAACTATGCATAGACTGAACTTGAAAAAAGCAAACTGCTAAAAATAATTCAAAATTAAAGTAGCTGAGCATTTAAACTACAATGGTGTGTTCATTGTGTATTATCAGAGGTGTCAAAAGTACACACTTCCCATACTCAAAGTAGAAGTTTCTTGTGAGATAAAGAGAAATCATTTTCAAGATCAGAATTCCTTTGGGACAATAACAATTTATTCCCTATACAATTTTCCCCAAAAATCAGGTGAAGTTCTCCTTCACAGGTCCAGTGTGTAAAGTTGAGGAGGCGGTGGGGAAGGAGATTGCAACCAACTGAATCCCCCCCCCCCCCCCACACACACACACTTCCACCATATACTGTGGCTAGTGTTGTGCAAGGTGCCAGTAGGTACAATCGGTGCAACAGTAGGTGCAATTGTCTATGTCTGCATCAAGTACCCAAGTGTCAAGTGATGAGGTTCTTTGATAACCACCAGGGTCAGATTTTTATATTACATATATTACACACACACACACACACACACACACACACACACACACACACACACACACACACACACACACACACACACACACACACACACACACACACACACACACACACACACACACACACACACACATTGCAATGTTCTGTCTTAAAAGCTGATTTCCCCTTTTAATTTTTAGGGAGCTTGGTTATTCTAATGACACAGCAATAGTTCTTCCTATGACAGACGCACACAAACATATTCAGGGTGGAGTCTGTGTGTGCTGTGTATGCTATATATGTACACTGTAGACGTTGCTCTGTTCAAAGAGAAGGGTGAATTTGTCATGCAGTGCAGCACTTAACCAACATAAAATTGGACTCTGAAGCTGTAAGTTAAAACTATATTCAATTAAAGATGTTTTAAACTTTTCTGACAAGTTATACAACTTGAAAGATTGAAAAAGATCATATCTAACTCTCAAACAATTTTGAGGCAATGATTAATACATGATTGATTTTAATTGATTCCTTGTTTTTTTTCTTGAAGAGAAACATTTTCAACAGGTTTGAGGATAGTATATACTATGTTTAACTGTTTCTAGCCTACATGTATGTCTATGGATATGGTGCAGTAAGTTTTAATTGTTTTCATTTGACCAGCAAATCTTTTCCAACAGTTTACACCAACCATGGATGCATTCAATGATACCATGATGTACGATACCATGATGTACAATCCATTTGAAGATGAAGATACCCTGGTGCCTGAAATTAGGCCCATCCAAATAGTGACCCTGGTCTTCTACGGGCTTGTGTTTATCCTGGGCGTACCCGGGAATGCTCTGGTGGTGTGGGTGACGGGGTTCGGCATGCCTCGCACCGTCACCTCCATCTGGTTCCTCAACCTCTCCCTGGCCGATCTTCTGTGCTGCCTCTTCCTCCCAATCCTAATGGTGCCATTGGCCCACGACGACCACTGGCACTTTGGCCCCATCGCCTGCACGCTGTTCAAGAGTCTGTTCTACCTGGTGATGTACTGCAGTGTTCTGCTGCTGGTCCTGATCAGCTTGGACCGCTATATGCTGGTGAGCTGGCCCATCTGGTGCCAGAACAACAGGAGCCCTAGGCTGGCGGCCTGGGCCTGTGTGGGAGCCTGGGTCCTGGCACTGTTGGCTACCATTCCAGAGCTGCTCTTCACCAGGGAGGTGGATTTTGACACAAAGAAGGAGTGCTTGGGAAAGCGTTCTCAGGTCAACTCCCAGATCATCATTGGTTTCCGTTTTGTTTTCGGATTCCTGCTTGCCTTCATGGCCATCGTGTTCAGCCATGTTGTGGTTTACATTAAAGCCAGTTCGTTGTCTGGAAATGTCCGCTCAAAACGCACCCTGAAGATCATCATCGCTGTCTCCACCAGTTTTTTCTTATGCTGGCTGCCGCTGCACATTACGGATATTATGATAACTTTATACAGTCGATCTTCTCCGCATCGGCCCAACATAAACGTGGCACACGCTCTGGCTCTCTGCCTGGCATATATCAACAGCTGCCTCAACCCCATTCTCTATGTGTGTTTGGGTCGTGACTTCCGGTCCAGCATGAATCGAACCCTTCGCAGCCACTTCAACTTCATCAGAGAAGAACCCACGTGCCGTGAGACCAGTGCCGCTGTCAACTCCAAGTCCAGTGGCACGGCGACTGCAGAGATGACTGGTGTGTGATAGAGTAAACCTAACTTAGTAGCCGACGAAGAAGCACTCAGGCTATGTGGTTGTCCAACCTGTCCAGATAAATGTTAAACTCTGTGATGGCCAATATTGTAATATTGACATTCTGAATTACACCCATTAGAATGTGTTTAAATTGTTGATTTTTGTATAAAGGAGTGGAAGAACTATAGTTGGAAAAAAAATGCTTGCACGCATTGAACTGCACGCATACATTGTGTGCAGTTGTACGGCACATTCTAGAATAGCAAGGACGAATTTCAAACACACACACATCCTTTTTTTATATGCAAGGTTATGACACAACACCTCCAGCCATAGGGTGGGGTTGTTCGTCCACTTTCATGGGAGCAGACTGAAAGGACACTCATCACACTTTTGAAACCCCCCTTTTTTTTTTACTATAAATAACATTATTGTTTACCTGACTGGCAATATAATTTGGGCTCCTAGTAGCTCCAAAACAAAACAAACATACGTCATTTTTGCTATTAAATTTGCAAAGAGCTCGGAATTTGAATTGTAAACGTAGCGAGGGGTATGGGCTGCTCTCATCAAGGGCAGAGGTTCTGGATGGGCTGCTCTCATGCATTGCTTGTTGGAAGAATGATGATTGGTTTTCAATAAATATTTGCTTATGTTGTTGCTGTGTTTATTTTGTAGTCCATCGCAACCAATTTAGTAAACGTTTTATAAAAGTTAGAAGTCACTTGTGGCTGTGAATTTTCTTCCCCTAAGCTGTCTTTAGGACATTTATTTATTTATTATATATATTTTTGGTAGGGAAAGGGGCCAGAACCACCTTAATATTTCTGACAGTAACATTTATAAAATAGAAAAGAGGAAGACGACATAATCTTGATGGAAGCTTACTTAGTGCCCTGTACGTCTACTGGCATGTAGGGCAGCAACAAAGGATCTCCACTCCTGTCTGTTTTGGGCGAGCTTTTGGATAGAACTCCTGCTTCATGGCTTTCAGTTCTTTCTCCACTGTTCCACACCAGGTTTCTTTGGTTCGTCCTCTCTTTCGTTTGCCTTCAGGTGTCCAGTGTAGGGCGGTTCTAGTAATCCTGTTCTTTTTGCATGATGTGTCCAATCCATCTCCACTGCCTTCTTGTAATGATGGTCTCTATACTTTCTTGTTTGGTCCGAGCAAGTAATTGATGGTTGGAGATGGTTTTAGTCCAGAAGATACGTAGGATTTTTCTGAGGTTTCTTGTGTGTAATGCAGAGAGCTTAAAGGTCTTTCTTTGTCATCCTCCAGCATTCAGAGCTGTATTGTTAGGTGGAGAGCACACAGCTCTGGTACAACTTGAGTTTGGTGTTGATGCTGTACTTTGCATTAACACCAAACAAACACATTCAGAATGATGAACAATGTACAGTACTTTGCTGTACTGTACATTGTTCATCATTCTGAATGTGTTTCTTGCCTTGTTGAGTCGGCTTTTGATGTCATTGCCTGTTCCTCCATCATATCTAACAGTGCTTCCTAGATATGAGAACTCTTCTGTTGTGGGTATATTTATTCCATTTATTTGTATCGGTGGGAGATTTTGTGTGTTTAAGGCAGGGCCGGCCCGAGGCATAAGCAAACTAAGCGGCTGCTTGCCAAAAAAATAAATAATAATTTTAATGACCAGGTTGCATCTCTACAGTTATATGTATTGGTCTGCATCCAGTATAAACACATTTCAAATAACAAATTAGACAAAACCTGGTACAACTTTTGAAAACCTTGAGAAACATTTTAACTAACACACAATCCCTGGGGTTCTCTGCCATATACAGTTGAATTTGGGATATAACAGTCCTGTGTGCATTTCAGAATGAAAACTTATTTAGAACAGAAAAAAAATATTTTATTTTTTATTTTTTATTTTTTTTAAACTTACATCTGTATGTCATTGCGGGCCGCCAGGAATGTTTCTGTGGGCCGCCATTGGCCCGCGGGCTGCACTTTGAGAACCAATGCTATACAGGATTTGAACTTGCAGACAATCAGGGAGAGGCATTGCGGAATTTTTAACTATGCATAGACTGAACTTGAAAAAAGCAAACTGCTAAAAAGAATTCAAAATTAAAGTAGCTGAGCATTTAAACTACAATGGTGTGTTCATTGTGTATTATCAGAGGTGTCAAAAGTACACACTTCCCATACTCAAAGTAGAAGTTTCTTGTGAGATAAAGAGAAATCATTTTCAAGATCAGAATTCCTTTGGGACAATAACAATTTATTCCCTATACAATTTTCCCCAAAAATCAGGTGAAGTTCTCCTTCACAGGTCCAGTGTGTAAAGTTGAGGAGGCGGTGGGGAAGGAGATTGCAACCAACTGAATCCCCCCCCCCCCCACACACACACACACTTCCACCATATACTGTGGCTAGTGTTGTGCAAGGTGCCAGTAGGTACAATCGGTGCAACAGTAGGTGCAATTGTCTATGTCTGCATCAAGTACCCAAGTGTCAAGTGATGAGGTTCTTTGATAACCACCAGGGTCAGATTTTTATATTACATATATTACACACACACACACACACACACACACACACACACACACACACACACACACACACACACACACACACACACACACACACACACACACACACACACACACACACACACATTGCAATGTTCTGTCTTAAAAGCTGATTTCCCCTTTTAATTTTTAGGGAGCTTGGTTATTCTAATGACACAGCAATAGTTCTTCCTATGACAGCACACACAAACATATTCAGGGTGGAGTCTGTGTGTGCTGTGTATGCTATATATGTACACTGTAGACGTTGCTCTGTTCAAAGAGAAGGGTGAATTTGTCATGCAGTGCAGCACTTAACCAACATAAAATTGGACTCTGAAGCTGTAAGTTAAAACTATATTCAATTAAAGATGTTTTAAACTTTTCTGACAAGTTATCCAACTTGAAAGATTGAAAAAGATCATATCTAACTCTCAAACAATTTTGAGGCAATGATTAATACATGATTGATTTTAATTGATTACTTGTTTTTTTTCTTGAAGAGAAACATTTTCAACAGGTTTGAGGATAGTATATACTATGTTTAACTGTTTCTAGCCTACATGTATGTCTATGGATATGGTGCAGTAAGTTTTAATTGTTTTCATTTGACCAGCAAATCTTTTCCAACAGTTTACACCAACCATGGATGCATTCAATGATACCATGATGTACGATACCATGATGTACAATCCATTTGAAGATGAAGATACCCTGGTGCCTGAAATTAGGCCCATCCAAATAGTGACCCTGGTCTTCTACGGGCTTGTGTTTATCCTGGGCGTACCCGGGAATGCTCTGGTGGTGTGGGTGACGGGGTTCGGCATGCCTCGCACCGTCACCTCCATCTGGTTCCTCAACCTCTCCCTGGCCGATCTTCTGTGCTGCCTCTTCCTCCCAATCCTAATGGTGCCATTGGCCCACGACGACCACTGGCACTTTGGCCCCATCGCCTGCACGCTGTTCAAGAGTCTGTTCTACCTGGTGATGTACTGCAGTGTTCTGCTGCTGGTCCTGATCAGCTTGGACCGCTATATGCTGGTGAGCTGGCCCATCTGGTGCCAGAACAACAGGAGCCCTAGGCTGGCGGCCTGGGCCTGTGTGGGAGCCTGGGTCCTGGCACTGTTGGCTACCATTCCAGAGCTGCTCTTCACCAGGGAGGTGGATTTTGACACAAAGAAGGAGTGCTTGGGAAAGCGTTCTCAGGTCAACTCCCAGATCATCATTGGTTTCCGTTTTGTTTTCGGATTCCTGCTTGCCTTCATGACCATCGTGTTCAGCCATATTGTGGTTTACATTAAAGCCAGTTCATTGTCTGGAAATGTCCGCTCAAAACGCACCCTGAAGGTCATCATCGCTGTCGCCACCAGTTTTTTCTTATGCTGGCTGCCGCTGCACATTACGGATATTATGATAACTTTACACAGTCGATCTTCTCCGCATCGGCCCAACATAAACGTGGCACACGCTCTGGCTCGCTGCCTGGCATATATCAACAGCTGCCTCAACCCCATTCTCTATGTGTGTTTGGGTCGTGACTTCCGGTCCAGCATGAATCGAACCCTTCGCAGCCACTTCAACTTCATCAGAGAAGAGCCCACGTGCCGTGAGACCAGTGCCGCTGTCAACTCCAAGTCCAGTGGCACGGCGACTGCAGAGATGACTGCAGAGATGTGATAGAGTAACCCTAACTTAGTAGCCGACGAAGAAGCACTCAGGCTATGTGGTTGTCCAACCTGTCCAGATAAATGTTAAACTCTGTGATGGCCAATATTGTAACATTGATATTCTGAATTACACCCATTAGAATGTGTTTAAATTGTTGATTTTTGTATAAAGGAGTGGAAGAACTATAGTTGGAAAAAAAATGCTTGCACGCATTGAACTGCACGCATACATTGTGTGCAGTTGTACGGCACATTCTAGAATAGCAAGGATGAATTTCAAACACACACACATCCTTTTTTTATATGCAAGGTTATGACACAACACCTCCAGCCATAGGGTGGGGTTGTTCGTCCACTTTCATGGGAGCAGACTGAAAGGACACTCATCACACTTTTGAAACCCCCCTTTTTTTTTTTTTTTTTTACTATAAATAACATTGTTTACCTGACTGGCAATATGATTTGGGCTCCTAATAGCTTCAAAACATAGTCGTTTTTGCTATTAAATTTGCTCGGAATTTGAATTATAAACGTAGCGAGCTACTTTTACCCACAAAGTGGCGGGGGTATGGGCTGCTCTCATCAAGGGCTGACGTTCTGGATGGGCTGCTCTCATGCATTGCTTGTTGGAAGAATGATGATTGGTTTTCAATAAATATTTGCTTATGTTGTTGCTGTGTTTATTTTGTAGTCCATCGCAACCAATTTAGTAAATGTTTTATAAAAGTTAGAAGTCACTTGTGGCTGTGAATTTTCTTCCCCTAAGCTGTCTTTAGGACATTTATTTATTTATTATATATTTTTTTGGTAGGGAAAGGGGCCAGAACCACCTTAATATTTCTGACAGTAACATTTATAAAATAGAAAAGAGGAAGACCACATAATCTTGATGGAAGCTTACTTAGTGCCCTGTACGTCTACTGGCATGTAGGGCAGCAACAAAGGATCTCCACTCCTGTCTGTTTTGGGCGAGCTTTTGGATAGAACTCCTGCTTCATGGCTTTCAGTTCTTTCTCCACTGTTCCACACCAGGTTTCTTTGGGTCGTCCTCTCTTTCGTTTGCCTTCAGGTGTCCAGTGTAGGGCGGTTCTAGTAATCCTGTTCTTTTTGCATGATGTGTCCAATCCATCTCCACTGCCTTCTTGTAATGATGGTCTCTATACTTTCTTGGTTGGTCCGAGCAAGTAATTGATGGTTGGAGATGGTTTTAGTCCAGAAGATACGTAGGATTTTTCTGAGGTTTCTTGTGTGTAATGCAGAGAGCTTAAAGGTCTTTCTTTGTCATCCTCCAGCATTCAGAGCTGTATTGTTAGGTGGAGAGCACACAGCTCTGGTACAACTTGAGTTTGGTGTTGATGCTGTACTTCGTGGACTTCCACACATTGTTCATGTTATGAATTTTAGTCCAGGGAAGGCCGCCGAGACAGGATCGTTTTTAACTCACTTTATTTGGTTAAGGTTATTGGTCTATTGTCTATCGTCTATGAAACAAAAGGAGAGGGATCGTATATAACACGCGTGGAGCGTCTCTAAGCTTTACATCTAATCGATACGCCGCCCAAGAGATTCTGCCCTATAAAGGCGGAGTCCGAGTTTTATATCAGGTGAGAATAGACTTCTTCTATGGTTTTCTCGATTCCTCTGTGTGTCCGTTGCTGCCCCTAGTGTAAATGTTTTGTAACTTTGTTAAATGTGCTCAGTACTGCCCTCTGGCGATTGTGAGGGGAAATTACCTCTAAACTATGCTACTGGATATGGTTATGTGAGAGTATTACAGTAAAAATGTATCATTAGGGAATATTACAATTAAAATATGTCACATTCATCATTCTGAATGTGTTTCTTGCCTTGTTGAGTCGGCTTTTGATGTCATTGCCTGTTCCTCCATCATATCTAACAGTGCTTCCTAGATATGAGAACTCTGAATATGAGAACTTCTGTTGTGGGTATATTTATTCCATTTATTTGTATCGGTGGGAGATTTTGTGTGTTTAAGGCAGGGCCGGCCCGAGGCATAAGCAAACTAAGCGGCTGCTTGCCCAAAAAAAAAAAAAAAATTTTAATGACCAGGTTGCATCTCTACAGTTAATATGTATTGGTCTGCATCCAGTATAAACACATTTCAAATAACAAATTAGACAAAACCTGGCACAACTTTAGAAAACCTTGAGAAACATTTTAACTAACACACAATCCCTGGGGTTCTCTGCCCTATACAGTTGAATTTGGGATATAACAGTCCTGTGTGCATTTCAGAATGAAAACTTATTTAGAACAGAAAAAAAATATTTTATTTTTTATTTTTTATTTTTTTTAAACTTACATCTGTATGTCATTGCGGGCCGCCAGGAATGTTTATGTGGGCCGCCATTGGCCCGCGGGCCGCACTTTGAGAACCAATGCTATACAGGATTTGAACTTGCAGACAATCAGGGAGAGGCATTGCAGAATTTTTAACTATGCATAGACTGAACTTGAAAAAAGCAAACTGCTAAAAAGAATTCAAAATTAAAGTAGCTGAGCATTTAAACTACAATGGTGTGTTCATTGTGTATTATCAGAGGTGTCAAAAGTACACACTTCCCATACTCAAAGTAGAAGTTTCTTGTGAGATAAAGAGAAATCATTTTCAAGATCAGAATTCCTTTGGGACAATAACAATTTATTCCCTATACAATTTCCCCCAAAAATCAGGTGAAGTTCTCCATCACAGGTCCAGTGTGTAAAGTTGAGGAGGCGGTGGGGAAGGAGATTGCAACCAACTGAATCCCGCCCCCCCCCCCACATACACTTCCACCATATACTGTGGCTAGTGTTGTGCAAGGTGCCAGTAGGTACAATCGGTGCAACAGTAGGTGCAATTGTCTATGTCTGCATCAAGTACTCAAGTGTCAAGTGATGAGGTTCTTTGATAACCACCAGGGTCAGATTTTTATATTACATATATGTGACGGTTCCCTGTACATTGTGTTATATTTCTTTGTCATTGCACTCTTAGATTTTATGGTTATTGGTTATGGGTTGTTGTTTGCTTTGTCCCCTATTCATTCTGTCTATTTGTTTCTAGGACTGGGGAGCAGTGACATCATTGATTGGAAATTGGCGTGCACCTGGGCCCGGGTGCCAACGCCCTATAAAAGCCTGCTTCCCCAGTCCTTCCATCTCTCTGTTCATTTCCTTTTCAGCTCCACCACCATGCACACCTTTCAACACTTCTGTTGAAACAACACACACACATATAATCCACTCATGCCTACACACCACTGATTTACTGACTTCCAAATCCCATATTTTGAATTATGATTTGAACACTTAACTTAGTTTATTTAATAAATACTTATTTTTGTTTGGAAAACTGGTCTCCCATCATTTTTGTTGTGTAGCTTGGCACCCCTAGGCCAGGTGCATAACATATATTACACACACACACACACATTGCAATGTTCTGTCTTAAAAGCTGATTTCCCCTTTTTATTTTTAGGGAGCTTGGTTATTCTAATGACAGCAATAGTTCTTCCTATGACAGACGCACACAAACATATTCAGGGTGGGGTCTGTGTGTGCTGTGTACGCTATATATGTACACTGTAGACGTTGCTCTGTTCAAAGAGAAGGGTGAATTTGTCATGCAGTGCAGCACTTAACCAACATAAAATTGGACTCTGAAGCTGTAAGTTAAAACTATATTCAATTAAAGATGTTTTAAACTTTTCTGACAAGTTATCCAACTTGAAAGATTGAAAAAGATCATATCTAACTCTCAAACAATTTCTAAGACAATGATTAATACATGATTGATTTTAATTGATTCCTTTTTTTTTCTTGAAGAGAAACATTTTCAACAGGTTTGAGGATAGTATATACTATGTTTAGCTGTTTCTAGCCTACATGTATGTCTATGGATATGGTGCAGTAAGTTTTAATTAGTTTTCATTTGATCAGCAATTATTTTCCAACAGTTTACACCAACCATGGATGCATTCAATGATACCATGATGTACGATCCATTTGAAGATACCCTGGTGCCTGAAATTAGGCCCATCCAAATAGTGACCCTGGTCTTCTACGGGCTTGTGTTTATCCTGGGCGTTCCCGGGAATGCTCTGGTGGTGTGGGTGACGGGGTTCGGCATGCCTCGCACCGTCACCTCCATCTGGTTCCTCAACCGCTCCCTGGCCGATCTTCTGTGCTGCCTCTTCCTCCCAATCCTAATGGTGCCATTGGCCCACGACGACCACTGGCACTTTGGCCCCATCGCCTGCACGCTGTTCAAGAGTCTGTTCTACCTGGTGATGTACTGCAGTGTTCTGCTGCTGGTCCTGATCAGCTTGGACCGCTATATGCTGGTGAGCTGGCCCATCTGGTGCCAGAACAACAGGAGCCCTAGGCTGGCGGCCTGGGCCTGTGTGGGAGCCTGGGTCCTGGCACTGTTGGCTACCATTCCAGAGCTGCTCTTCACCAGGGAAGCGGATTTTGACACAAAGAAGGAGTGCTTGGGAAAGCGTTCTCAGGTCAACTCCCAGATCATCATTGGTTTCCGTTTTGTTTTCGGATTCCTGCTTGCCTTCATGGCCATCGTGTTCAGCCATGTTGTGGTTTACATTAAAGCCAGTTCATTGTCTGGAAATGTCCGCTCAAAACGCACCCTGAAGGTCATCATCGCTGTCGCCACCAGTTTTTTCTTATGCTGGCTGCCGCTGCACATTACGGATATTATGATAACTTTACACAGTCGATCTTCTCCGCATCGGCCCAACATAAACGTGGCACACGCTCTGGCTCGCTGCCTGGCATATATCAACAGCTGCCTCAACCCCATTCTCTATGTGTGTTTGGGTCGTGACTTCCGGTCCAGCATGAATCGAACCCTTCGCAGCCACTTCAACTTCATCAGAGAAGAACCCACGTGCCGTGAGACCAGTGCCGCTGTCAACTCCAAGTCCAGTGGCACGGCGACTGCAGAGATGACTGCAGAGATGTGATAGAGTAACCCTAACTTAGTAGCCGACGAAGAAGCACTCAGGCTATGTGGTTGTCCAACCTGTCCAGATAAATGTTAAACTCTGTGATGGCCAATATTGTAATATTGATATTCTGAATTACACCCTAGAATGTGTTTAAATTGTTGATTTTTGTATAAAGGAGTGGAAGAACTATAGTTGGAAAAAAATGCTTGCACGCATTGAACTGCACGGAATTTGAATTGTAAACGTAGCGAGCTACTTTTACCCACAAAGTGGCGGGGGTATGGGCTGCTCTCATCAAGGGCTGACGTTCTGGATGGGCTGCTCTCATGCATTGCTTGTTGGAAGAATGATGATTGGTTTTCAATAAATATTTGCTTATGTTGTTGCTGTGTTTATTTTGTAGTCCATCGCAACCAATTTAGTAAATGTTTTATAAAAGTTAGAAGTCACTTGTGGCTGTGAATTTTCTTCCCCTAAGCTGTCTTTAGGACATTTATTTATTTATTATATATATTTTTGGTAGGGAAAGGGGCCAGAACCACCTTAATATTTCTGACAGTAACATTTATAAAATAGAAAAGAGGAAGACGACATAATCTTGATGGAAGCTTACTTAGTGCCCTGTACGTCTACTGGCATGTAGGGCAGCAACAAAGGATCTCCACTCCTGTCTGTTTTGGGCGAGCTTTTGGATAGAACTCCTGCTTCATGGCTTTCAGTTCTTTCTCCACTGTTCCACACCAGGTTTCTTTGGTTCGTCCTCTCTTTCGTTTGCCTTCAGGTGTCCAGTGTAGGGCGGTTCTAGTAATCCTGTTCTTTTTGCATGATGTGTCCAATCCATCTCCACTGCCTTCTTGTAATGATGGTCTCTATACTTTCTTGTTTGGTCCGAGCAAGTAATTGATGGTTGGAGATGGTTTTAGTCCAGAAGATACGTAGGATTTTTCTGAGGTTTCTTGTGTGTAATGCAGAGAGCTTAAAGGTCTTTCTTTGTCATCCTCCAGCATTCAGAGCTGTATTGTTAGGTGGAGAGTACACAGCTCTGGTACAACTTGAGTTTGGTGTTGATGCTGTACTTTGCATTAACACCAAACAAACACATTCAGAATGATGAACAATGTACAGTACTTAGCTGTACTGTACATTGTTCATCATTCTGAATGTGTTTCTTGCCTTGTTGAGTCGGCTTTTGATGTCATTGCCTGTTCCTCCATCATTTCTAACAGTGCTTCCTAGATATGAGAACTCTTCTGTTGTGGGTATATTTATTCCATTTATTTGTATCGGTGGGAGATTTTGTGTGTTTAAGGCAGGGCCGGCCCGAGGCATAAGCAAACTAAGCGGCTGATTGCCAAATATATATATATATATATATATTGTGTTTTTTATTATTATTATTTTTAAATTCAAGATCAGTAAACCACACTTAGGGCCCTATCTTGCACCCAGCGCAATTGACTTTCTACACCGACGCATGTATCGTTGCTAGTTTGCAGCATACAATTACACACACGTAGGCTATACACAGCACAAACATGCAAACGATTAGCCTGATTTAAATATTATGGTGTCAAAGATTGTTCATGAGTAAAACTGCATAGAAATAGCATTTGGACTGTGGAACCATTTTTTTCCATAGGGGCCGCATGAATGGACACAGTAGAGTAGGCTATGCCATGCGTTTAAATAATAATAATAACAATAATAATAACAATAATAATAAACTCGAGCAAAGTGTATTCCAGCCTCCCAAAACAAAATAAAAAATCTCGTGTAACAGCTGATACAGCAGTAAATTGTACTTTTAAATCAATGCATCTGCAAACACCGTACAGCAAACATATTTTCTTGACACGACACATACATCGTGTAGGCCTACAAGCCCATAACCTTCAGGATTAATGAATATTTGATCGTGAGAAAACTTTTTTTTTTTGACCGTGAGTGTTTAAAAGAATGAATGAATGCGGATGATGCTTGGCGCGCGTGTGTGTGCGCACCCATCAAACACACGCAAACTAAACACGTAACGCATAATACAGTCCATGGCAATGTATATTAACGGGGGGACACATGCATATTATCAACACAAGTCGATAACGATAATGTATACAATACTGGTAATAAACGATGTTTGTTAATGTATTGCCGCATATCATTAAATAGACCCACAGTTGCGGCCACAGGACCGCGTCCGAATATCATATAGGCCTATGTTTTAAGTTGTCTTTGCCGCAATTTACATGACGACTCAGTGTTTCTGAAGTTGGAGAAGAAAACGCTATTCCATGTGTGAATTATGCCTATTATTTGCCCATAAACTGAGCTATTTGAAGTTTGAAATTAATGTGGTCATGCATCTGTCTCAGCGGAGAATGCAAACGCGCTGTCAAAATATCAACTCGCCAAGTCAAATTCGCTGGCTCTTAAAGGGGATGGGAGATGGCACTCTCATTGGTTTATTGCACGTTACGCCATTTCCGCCGTTACGTTTCCGCCCTGGACGTGGAACTACGGATCAGCTCTTCACTCTCGCAAGGATCCTGGAGGGGGCCTGGGAGTATGCCCATCCGGTCTACATGTGTTTTGTGGATCTGGAGAAGGCGTATGACCGGGTCCCCCAGGAGAAACTGTGGGAGGTGCTGCGGGAGTACGGGGTGAGGGGTTCACTCCTCAGGGCCATCCAATCTCTGTACTCCCAAAGCGAGAGCTGTGTCCGCGTTCTCGGCAGCCAGTCAGTTCCGTTCCCGGTGGGTGTTGGCCTCCGCCAGGGCTGCGCTTTGTCACCAATCCTGTTTGTGATATTCATGGACAGGATATCGAGGCGTAGGCGTGGTGGGGAGGGGTTGCAGTTCGGTGATCTGAGGATCTCATCACTGCTCTTTGCAGATGATGTGGTCCTGATGGCATCATCGGCCTGTGACCTTCAGCACTCACTGGATCGGCTGGCGGCCGAGTGTGAAGCGGCTGGGATGAGGATCAGCACCACTAAATCT
Organism: Micromesistius poutassou; assembly: GCF_964030765.1. Taxonomy (NCBI): domain Eukaryota; kingdom Metazoa; phylum Chordata; class Actinopteri; order Gadiformes; family Gadidae; genus Micromesistius; species Micromesistius poutassou. The sequence goes on along the minus strand of NC_140274.1, from coordinate 2,397,594 downwards.
GAGGCCATGACTCTTAGCAGGAAACCGGTGGATTGCCTTCTCCGGGTAGGAAATGAGTCCTTAGCCCAAGTGAAGGAGTTTAAGTACCTCGGGGTCTTGTTCGCGAGTGAGGGTACGATGGAGCGTGAGATTGGCCGGAGAATCGGAGCAGCAGGGGCGGTATTGCGTTCGCTTTACCGCACTGTTGTGACGAAAAGAGAGCTGAGCCGCAAGGCAAAGCTCTTGATCTACCGGTCGATCTTCGTTCCTACCCTCACCTATGGTCATGAGGGATGGGTGATGACCGAAAGGACGAGATCGCGGATACAAGCGGCCGAGATGAGTTTTCTCAGGAGGGTGGCTGGTTTCTCCCTTAGGGATAGGGTGAGAAGTTCAGTCATCCGGGAGGAACTCGGATTAGAGCCGCTGCTCCTTTGCTTAGAAAGGAGTCAGTTGAGGTGGTTCGGGCATCTGGTAAGGATGCCCACTGGACGCCTCCCTTGGGAGGTGTTCCAGGCACGACCAGTGGGGAGGAGATCTCGGGGAAGACCCAGGACTAGGTGGAGAGATTATATCTCAACACTGGCCTGGGAACGCCTCGGGATCCCCCCGTCAGAGCTGGTCAATGTGGCCCGGGAAAGGGAAGTCTGGGGCCCCCTGCTGGAGCTGCTGCCCCCGCGACCCGATGAGGATGAGGACGTTACGCCAAAAACACACCTACGGGTTTCAGACCAACCCATTTTAGATTTGCGTCGGGCGCAAAGCTCATTTATCTCGCGAATGATAATCTCATAGCCATAGGTGAGGAGGAGGAGGAGAAGAGAGTGGGGCAGATGCACTGGTGTGGCTGTGGCAATTGTTTCCCAATGCTGACTCAAAGGGAGAGGGTTTGCTGCAAGCAACTCACCTTCATATCAGCAGCTGTCCAGGGTAAACCTCAAGATCAACCTAGCTATATTGATTAAGCATAACTATATTGGCCTGAAGAATTTTCTAATAATCGACCACACTAAATGCATATTATAACCCTAACAACAGGAGACGTGGTTACAGATTTACCATGCATCTGGATTGAGGCAGTTTGCCTCAATCCAGATGTACTGTGGGCTGCCCTCGTCAGCCTCATAACAGATGGAGTTACTAACAGGCAGGTATAAACAAATGTATTGTTTAGAATTATATAACATATTCATTTGGCCAACACTGAAAGTTCCAGTAACATATAAAGAATCTAGACAATAATACAATGCAAACATTATTGGCTGGCATGTATTGGCTTGAGTCAAACAACCTCAATTCATCCTTTCATAACATGTAGTGTAAAACCTTTGGCTTTAGGTCTTACAGATATTGTTCCTATCGCCAGTTTACATGGTGGATGCATGGCTGGCTGAGGAGAAGAGTCTGCAGAGTCATTCCCTCATGTGCAGTGAACAAAATAAGAAATGTCTACCCCGAACCAAGTGGAGCCTATACAGGATTTGAACTTGCAGACAATCAGGGAGAAGTATGGCATGGAGGAATGTTTAACTATGCATAGACTGAACTTGAAAAAAGCAAACTGCTAAAAAGAATTCAAAATTAAAGTAGCTGAGCATTTAAACTACAATGGTGTGTTCATTGTGTATTATCAGAGGTGTCAAAAGTACACACTTCCCATACTCAAAGTAGAAGTTTCTTGTGAGATGAAGAGAAATAATTTTCAAAATCAGAATTCCTTTGGGACAATAACAATTTAATCCCTATACAATTTCCCCCAAAAATCAGGTGAACTCTGCTTCAATAAAATTGAATAATTGAAGGTGTGTGTGTGTGTGTGTGTGTGTGTGTGTGTGACAGAGGGTTCAAGTATGTTCTCTTACTGTCTGTGTGGGTGGATGCGTCAAGCAGAATGCAGCTGACAGGAGGAGCATCCATGGAAATATTGTACCTCATTTCAGTTGAGTCTCACACCCCCCTCACACTCCTACCCTCGCACACAAATTCAAAGATTTCTGCAAATGCACTTCATGGTTAAACACTGTGTCCTTCATCATCCCTTACTAAGATGCAGCTATTTGAAGCGCCAATACTGCAGTGATTGCAAAATGATATGTGATCTTGACAGTCTCACTTGTGGAATGGAGCCATGATGTGTCTTTGGTCAGACTTGGTCAGACGTCAGACTTCCATCATGGCAGTCATGTAGCTGTAGTCCTTTTCTGTCATCACAGGTTTTGCTCTGAAGGTCTTGTGGACTTTGCTCCAAGCGATTTTGAATTTGGGCTCACCCACGCTCTCCCCATCTTGATAAATGGCCTATTCAAGTAAGTAAAGTAATCGGTTTGTAATGATTACTTTACTAGTTACTGCATTTGAAAAGTAACTTCATTACTTATTACTTTACTTTCCCGTTTCTTAATTTACTGTGTAGATACATGGACAAACATCATAGCCCTATCATCAGGGCAGTTGCTAGGAATTCTGGGCCCCCTGAAAGAATATCGGTGTGGGCCCCTCTCCCCCATTCATTGCCACCTTAAATGTTCTTGTTTTTCAGTGTTCTTGACGGTGCCTGGTGTAATACACCCAATTTGTTTCCTTTTTTATATTTAACGACTTAACAAGTCAGAGTATTATTATGTAAATTATGTATTATTAATTGTCTTATTCTCATTTCCCTGATTTGCAACACGTTATTACACCTCTGATTGCAAATACATTTTCAATTAACCACTCAACAAATAGGTGTGGGTATTTATAGCACTGATATGCAAAAAACAAAGTGTCCTGGCTCAAGATAGTCCACAGGTAAATATGTAGCATTTAACTTAAATGTGCAAGTGAAACAAAGAGCACATGGAATCAGCGCCGTCGTATAGGGGGGAAAGGTTATGACAATTATAAGGGCCCACAGCCCGCTAGGGCCCACACACAGCCCCCAACAATAGCGCTCGTCCGCTATCCAACCCCCCGTTAACAATAGCGCTCGTCCGCGATCCAACACCTCCCCCCCCCCCCGTCAACAATTCGGCACCTGCCCCTCAAAACTCCTGAGTGTGCACCTCCCTGGGAAAAACGAACCGCGGTGTGGACCAAACCATTTTTTAAGAAGGGGCCAAGGGGATTATTGAAATTATTAAAATTAGAATATTGTATGATTTGTGGCTTGTTTTAATTCTGATTAATTCATATGAATATATATTAGTTCAGTGTATGCATAATCATTTTGTCATAGAGGCTACTGGGGGCTGTGTGTGGGCCCTAGCGGGCTGTGGGCCCTTATAATTGTCATAACCTTTCCCCCCTATACGACGGCGCTGCCTATCATCACTTAGTGTTTATTGTATAAATGTATACAAAATGGCACATAAAACCATATGAAAGAACAATATCCCTATCGGCACAAAGAAATATGCCTCACTGCAAAATCCACAAACAACAGGATAAAATAACTTATGGTGAGGTCAATCAGTAGCAACACACAAATTTCAAAACACAGGCTTTTGGAAATATGAGAACAAAACCAGCTTAAGCAAAAAAATAAGTGGTCAATGAAAAATATAAAAATAAAGGTCACTTTATCCCATACAATTAAAACAGAAATGCACTTAAGCGGTGATGACACATGCTGTTACTTTATGTGATAGTCCAAAGGCTGAATGAACCTGATCTATTTCGCATGCTATGACATCGTAAATGTGTCTTCCTCTCACCCTCTTGCAGGCAAGAGCAGCCTTCTCACGTTTAAAACTAATGCTGTCCTTGTGGCGGCTTCTCATTGTGGTGATGCCGGTGCAGACATGCAGGCTAAGGCGGAGGCTAAGCTACTCGCTACATTACCGCATTTTAATCCGTTGTCGCCTACTTCATCAGTGCCGACTCAGGACGCCCGTCTGAAAGTAAGGTTGGCCCTCTTGCATATGGAGGTGCAGCAGGCTGAGCGCGGGGTGCAGGAGAGAGCTGCAGGCTGAGCGCAGAGAGAGGCAAGCTGAGCGTGAGCACAGTCTGGAGATTCGCCGGATTGAGGCAGAAAAGGAGGTGAATATTGAATTGTCGTGGCAATTTCCTTTAACAGATATTGCGTCTAGGACAGATGAGATTTCTCAATGCAAAAAAGCACACAATAAGACAATTATCCTAGATTTAATGCATGCATACATTAGACTCCTCTCTAGCAGAGTGAGTCCAGAATACAGTTTGCCAGAGTTATTTATACCGTTTTCAGATTCTCCCCACATTGTAGATGTCAATAATCAAATCAAGTAATGTTTACCCAAGACACAGAGTTACCTGTGTTCTCATCAAGCAGAAGAGTGCCTAAGAGGATGTCTTCTCCCTTGTGACCCGTTTACCCAAGTACAAAGGTTACATTATTGGTTGACTCTAAGGAAGGTAGGCCGGCGACCCATAGAGAAGGGAAGCTGGGACAGCTGACCACAGCATAAGGGTTAACATTTTGATTGACTCTGAAGAGGAAGGTAGGACAGCTGACCAGAGCACACGGGTTAGCATTTTGACGACATCGCTCTTTGGTGAGGAGGCTGAACCAAGCACAAAGGTCAATAAATAGTCGACTCTGGGGAAAGGCAGGATGGAAAGACAATACGCAAATATATAAAACAAGGCCTAAGTTATAAAATTAACAACATGTCGATTTTTTCATCACAATATACAGAGGTTGGAATTGGAGGCTGCAATTGCAGCACATTCACCCCAAATCACCCTCTCTTCCCCACTAGCTAGCTCATTTGGCACATTGGATGTGACTAAACAAATGGCTTTGGTTCCGCAGTTCCGGGAATCGGAAATCGATTTGTATTTTGGTGTGTTTGAATGCATCGCAGTGTCTATGCAGTGGCCTAAAGCGGTGTGGCCTCTCTTGCTTCAGTGTAAGGCTCATAGTGGGGCGGCATAGCTCAACATTACATAACAATTGTTAATTTTGTGATAAAAGCACCAAATTTGGCAGATGTGTTGATAGCTATATTGGGAACAAAACTGGATATTGGGCCATCACAAATTCGCACCCTGGTGGCCGTGACAGCCATTTTTCAAAATGGCCACCAGCGGTTGGTCAAACTTTCCTATCCCATTGGACCCACATGCAATAACAGACATAATCTAGATCCTAGTAACCCTGAGAACCAAATAAAAATACTCACTCACATTTTATGGACTTTTACAAAGTAATTGGTCATTTAATTGTCTTATATAGTGCCGTGAATCAGTAAAAACAGTTCTCTTTTTAGTTAGAAAAGTACAGAAGCACATAAGTAACATACCTATACTTATGTAGAATGTTGACGTCTCATTGATAAATATAGTAGAACTAGTAGCATAGGCGGAAATCCCAGGGGGGACGGGGGACATGACCCATCCTGGGAAAATATGATTTGTCCCCCCCAATATATCACAAATATAACATAAACATAACTATGTAATTTCAATAATAATAATAGGCATTGAAATCACTTGTGCTGATTATATACACTTAATAGCGTGTTTTTAAGTTTCAAAAGATTGCGCCCCCCCGCCCTTTGCCTCACATTGGTTCGATACATCGCTGCCCAGCCCTCAGCAGGTACACTGCGTGTGTGTGGGAATCTGACAGACTTGTCATTGGTGGCTGACTCCTGACTCTGACTCAGTAAGTAGTTCAAACAAAGGATATGTGAGACATTTCTTTACTACTACCACTCAATACAATTAAACACATTTATAATCGTCATCAGTCTTCATTTTCACTGCATTGAATTACAGGTCACTCTTTATGTTAGCTATCGGTTAGCTGACGTTTGCTAGCTAGCTACAGTAACATCAACCAGTGTTTGCAGCTGTTACCGCACTACTTTTGGTGTACCCCTCAGGAATTGCTCTTGAGAAAAATTAAATATTAAAAGTTGATATTAGAGTTTCTCCCCTGACTAGTAGTGACTGACTAGTATTAATACTATTACAAGTACTATAGTATCAGAAAGAGTAGTACTAGTTGGTCTAGTAGAATGTATTAGTTATAAAATATAAGACATTCTTTCTGACGAATGTACTGAATATGTGGTGTATTATTGCAGGTCACATAATCATCAAGGTGGTGGTGGTGGTGACTAATTGACTATGGCAAAAAGGTTTCTGCTAAAAGACACAGGGTGTCCAACACCCTCGACATCTTCTAATTCACAGCCTGCAAACAAGATAAACTGGGCACTGTGTGTCATCTGCCAACAAGACCGTAATGAGACGCTGTCCGACCCAATGCTGACGAAGAGGAAGGATGCTGGGAGTGCATACATGTCGTTAGCTGAAAGTCTACTGAAAATGAATGAACTGAATGAACTACCCAGAAATATACAGATAGAGAAACTAGATGGTGAGGGGCTTGAAGCTGCTTTGGTTGTCAACAAAGCTCGGCGGCATCAATCGTGCAGGCTGGCCTTCAACAAGACAAAGGTTCAACGGGCAGAGAAGAGAGCTCTGAAGAAATCTAGCAGTACAGGCGACAATGACACCATTTCAGGCCCAAGTAAACGCACCAGGGGATGTACTTCTAGCACTGAGAAACCAGCACAGGAAGCACTCTGTTTTTTTCTGTTGCAAGCCAGCTGGCACTGATGGTTTACACGAGGCAGCAACGTTTCAGCTAGACAACCGAGTTCAGACATGTGCAGAGATTTTAGAGGACACAGAACTGCTGCCTCGACTGAGTGCAGGGGATATGGTTGCACTTGAATCCAAATATCACAATAAATGCTTGGTGGGCCTCTACAACCGTGTCAGAAAACACAAAGCTCAAAAAATGCGGGGAATTGGGGGGGCATTGGGGCACTGCACCAGTCTTGAAGCTGGCTGATCTGGCTGATCTGTACAGGTCAAGGATGGAGCAGCTTGGCATTAAGCTCAACGCTAGAGTGAACACTACAAGATTGAAGGAAAGACTCTTGGCTCAGATCCCAGACCTGCAAGCTCATACTCAGGGGCGGGATGTCCTCGCATTCTCTGATGACATTGGTGCAGCCCTGACCAAGGCATGTGAATGGGACAGTGACAGTGATGCTACGTACGTCGCCACATGTTTGATGAGCTGGAACCCTTCACCGGGTTCCAAGAAGGCTGCCAAAGAGACTCTGTGCCGAACCTACTGCTGGCACTAGTAAACATGGTCCTTGAAGGTCCAAGCATCAGAGACCAGAGTGAATATCCAGCGACATCAGCAGCCCTAACCATTGCACAACTGCTAAAGTTTAACAGCGTCGAGCACAGGCGGCTTGAAGGACCGACAACATCTGCCAACGTCAGACACAGCACTGCTCAGGAAACACCTGTACCAATGTATATAGGCCTGATGGTCCACGCCCAAACCAGGAATAGGGAACTTGTGAACCGGCTTTCACATGTGGGTGTCAGTATCACGTATGACCGCGTGCTTCGGCCTATAAAGTAAAGGCCTTACATTGTAATAAAACATATTTGTCACTTTAACTTGTATGTAAATAATATTTGTGGTGCTGAAAACATGGAAACAGCAACTTGGGGCCAAAGTGTGCTATGTCAGTAATCGCTGGCAGCCATTTTGGAAAATGGCTGCCATGGTCATCAGAATGCCAATCTGCAATGGCCCAATATCCAGATTTATTCTAAATATATTAAGCTATATATGTACCAAATTTGGCACTTTTATCACAAAATGAACAATAGGTTAGCTATGCCGCCCCACTATCAAGAGGTGTTGTCGTCCATTTAGTTGGAGGACAGTCTAGACTACGAAATTGTACTGACCCATAAGCCCGCTCATGTGTTCTCTACCTCTCCCCCCACTCAGTTTCTGTTTCACTTCCCTTACGCTCTAGGGAGGAACGGGAGTGTTTTTATTGCCATGAACTTGGCCATGTAATAGCTGACTGTGAGCTTTGTATGAGAAATCATCCACCACCCGTTCAACAACCAAAGGGGGTTGGGTTGGTAAGCACGGTTCCTCGCTCTGTGACAGTTATGCCGAACGTGTTTGTTTCTGACCTTCCCGACCCCAGCTACAAACCATTCACTAACATGGTGATCTAAAGGACCAGCAAAAGGTTCTGATTCTCCGAGACCCAGTCGATTATCCTCTCTGATGTAGTGCCATTGTCAGGTGATTAATTCTGTGGTTCCAGTGTTTTGGTTCAGGGCATAGAGATGGAGTTTGTGCCTGTCCCCTTGCACCTGGTACATTTAAAATGTGATTTGGTCAGTGGAATTGTGGAAAACAACTGTTTTATTTCCGAATGGTAGGAGGCTGTGTCTTGGTCTCTGTATAATAAGAGTAGAATAGAATCGACTTTATTGTCACTGGTTACAAGTACAGTGACATTATGCCATCAACCAGTCCGTACATATACACACAAACAGACAATATGACAAGTGGGGCAGACAGGACCGGAGGACAGAGTATGAGGAAAGTACAGCATAACATGAGGAGAGGGGAGGAGAAAAAAAAGGCAACCCCCAGACTGTGCTCCTGTGGGGAGTGCAGTGTGGGAACAGGAAAAACACACCTCAGCAACACAAGCACATAGTCAGTACACCTACAACATGAAGACACACCTCAGCAACACAAGCACATAGTCAGTACACCTACAACATGAAGACACACCTCAGCAACACAAGCACACAGTCAGTACACCTACAACATGAAGACACACCTCAGCAACACAAGCACATAGTCAGTACACCTACAACATGAAAACACACCTCAGCAACACAAGCACACAGTCAGTACACCTACAACATGAAGACACACCTCAGCAACACAAGCACACAGTCAGTACACCTACAACATGAAGACACACCTCAGCAACACAAGCACATAGTCAGTACACCTACAACATGAAAACACACAACCTGCAACAGGGGAGGGGGTGGGTAACCCAGTGCAGGCAAGCAGCCATCCGGTCCTGCAGCCATTAAGGCGCTGGACACAGACCGTCTTGTCAGACTGGGGGGGAACCAAAGCGGTGAAGGCGTGGGATGGGGGTAGGGGGGGTGATTGCGTATCTGTATCCATGTAAGAGTTTGTGTATGTGTCGGCCTGGAGAGTCGCTTCGGCTGGCATCACAACCGCGGTGTCTCAGCCGCAGGGTGTCATAGAGATAACACAGCAAGTTGCCATGGAGACAACCTTGATCAGGTCCCAGACAGAGTCAACAATCAGCAGGTGTCTGTGGAGTGGGTGAAGGAACGCAGAGAGAGCGTCTCACTGCAGCGCTCTACCGGGGGAGCTGTTGTTCCAGCAGTGGCCGAGGCCAGCGCTGGTTGGGGGGGCCTAGAGCAGATAAGAATGGGGTTGTTTGGTCTTTGGACGGGTAGCCGCATTCCAATTTACACGACTACTCTCTGTCTCCATATCGGTCAATGGGTAAGCTAAGGATAGCAGTGTCATCAGAGAATTTAGCAATGTAATTGTGTGGGTGTTTACTCACACGTTCATTGCTGTAAATAGTAAAAAGGCCAGGGGAGCTCACACGCCCCTGTGCTGATGGATCTGGGGTCTGAGACTGCCTCATGTACCATATTGTGTCCTATTAGTTAAAAAAGAGTAATACCACTCAACAATAAAAGAGCTTACATACATATTTTTAAGTGTCTCCAGTAAAATACATGGCTGAATTGTGTTGAAGGCCGAACTAAAATCTAGAAAAGGTAAACGTGCGTAGGCCTTCGGGTCCTCCAGGTGCTTTAGGACTAGGTGGGTGATGCTACTTATAGCGTTGTCTGTGCTCCTACCCCGTTTATAGGCAAGCTGCTGGGGATCGTTTACCTCCGTTTTTAAAAGAGACACCATATATTTCTCAAAACATTTCATTACAATGGATGTCAATGCTACTGGTCTAAAATCATTGTTCTCTTTGGGACAGGGCTTCTTTGGGACTGGGGTGATAAAAGTCTTTTTCCATAGGGCTGGGATGGTGTGTCAAGTGATCGAGTCAAGTCATCGCTGAAAGATAGGGCACCAGGCTGGGACAAGCTCCTCCGCACATGTTTTCAGCAAGCAGGCAGAGATTCCATCTGGACCCCTAGCCTTATAGTACACTGATGCTGGAACAGTGACTGTATCTGTAACCAGTCTATCTCATGCCCTATGTTCATATCCGTGCTGATGGAGTTTAGGACACTAATGTGTTCATTGTTAAAATCCTGAGTTTGAAATCTAAGGCAAAAGTCATTGAATTCATTAGCTTTCATCCGGTCATCTGTAGTGGTTATGTGTACCTTGCTTGGTACCATGTTGGTGATGGCCGTCATTGAGTCCCAGAGTCTTTTTGAACTCATGGTGGTGAAGTGGCTCTCAATTATGTCCTTTTGCTGTTTCCTGGCTTTATTAAGCAGTTGGTTCAGTTCCTTTTGTACCACTTTTAGCTCAGTTCTGTCTTCATAAAAGTATTTTCTAAAAGCTGCCTTTTTTCGGTTTATGCAATCTTTTATGTCCTTGGTTACATAAGGCTTATTGTTTGGATAGACCACAACCTCTTTCTTTGTAAGGATGCTGTCAATGCAATAATTGATATAGTCTGTGATTGTGTCTGTAGTAACATCAATGTCTGTGTTGTGAAACACACTCCAGTCAGTACACAAGAAGCATCCTATTAGTGTTTCTATCCCATCATCAGACCACACAGTGACTGTTTTCACTTGTGGCTTACTGTGTTTCAGCGTGGTTTTATAGGTGGGAATTAAGTGAATCTGGTTGTGATCTGGATTAGCCAGTGGGGGTTTTGGTTTGGCTACAGGCATTTTGGACATTTCCATAAATAATTTGTCAAGAGTGTTGTTTTCACGGGTGCTGCACTTAATATATTGTTCAAACCCAGGGAGTGCTAATTCAAGTTTGCAGTGGTTGAAGTCGTCCATTACAAACACGGGGGCGCCCAGAGCGCACCGCGGGTCTTGGTGTACACAGTCAGCAATGCGAGTTGCGGCTCTAGCTGCATTCCCGCTGGGGGGAACGTACACAACGCACATGGCCACACTTCCGAACTCCCTCGGGAGGTAGAATGGTCTCAAAGTCAAATGCAAAATCTTGACATCCGGACAGCAAAGTGTTTCCCTAACTGTGTACTGTTTGCAGCAGTTGTTACTCACATACACAGCCATGCCGCCACCTCTTGTTTTCCCGGCTTGTTCCTGTCTGCCCCGCCCTCTGTATTTAGTCGCCTAGGTTGTGTGTGTTCACTAGTAGTTGTCACTTTATTTTAGCTTTCTTTGATTTGGCTCTGCTTATAGTTCCCTATTCCCCTTGGCGCATTCTTCCAATAATACCTTTAATAAATACACCTGTGTATTAGTTTGCTGTTTGTGCCATCTTTTTGTTTCTCCAGTCAGTGCGGCGTCAATATGTGCTATGGTTCCCCTACTCCCCCTAGACTTAGCCTCTCTCCATTTTCATTCATGGCGCCGCAGCCCTCCCTCCCCATGGCCCTGTCATAGATTTGGTTATGGCTGCCTACTTTTGCATTTAAATCACCCATTATTATCTTCATATCATCTTATTATATCATCTTGACTACCAATGTATTGAAAAGTACAAAACCCCCTTCATAATTACATGTTACATGTTTCAAATAGAAAGGAGGAAGAAGACATAATCTTGATGAAAGCAAATGTTAGATTATCCAATCTTGACCAGTGTGCGTGGAAACATGCACACACTATTTTTTTTGTAAAGGCGTACAGGATGTAGATAAGAGTCTTGAACTGATGGCCTTCAAATAAGAAATGGGTGTGGGCAGCTGGAGGACCAGACTGATCTGTGTTGTGAAACAGAATGTGAGGTCAGGTCATGATCAGGATGGTCTCCAGGCATACAGCAATTATCATCTTAAAGCTGATTATACCACAGTTAAGGGGCGTGGCCCGTTGACATTTCACTGACTGAAGTGATCTATTGCTTTTATAAAACGGTTGCGTAAGTATGGTGAAATTAAAGTCATAGACACCCTCAATTTTGAAAAAGCGAGAAAGTCGGAAAAGCATTTTTTTTAAACAAATACAAAAAAGTAGTCCCTCCTGGCTGCCTACAAAGTGTACGGCGGTTGCTATGCAACACACTGTAGCGTCCTTCAGAGAGAAGTCTAGAGACGGTAGCTCGGTTCGCCGGCAATTTAGCCTACTATTGAGTTCACTCACTGTGTGCCTATTGCTTTACAACATTTCCACCCTCTCCATCAATCAACATATTTTTAGGCTTCAGTGAACTATGCTATTGCTTTTATATATAAATAAACAACAGTTCAAGTTAGGCGCGGAGTGATACTGAACTCCGTATACTGAACGGGGGTCATAGCTGTGTGTATACGCTCATTATACAACCAATCAGATCGCTTGATTTAAGCCACCCGTTTTATAAATTATATTATATAGATATCTATATATAATATGATATTATTTAGATATAGAGCTCCAGGACTCCCGCCGGAGCACCCGGAGTGTTCAGTGTTCCACTGTAAACACTAGCGCATGGTACCGTGGCCGCAAGCTGCTCAGGGCCACACCCCCACCCTCCACCTTGACCCGCCTCTAAAAACGGCGCGTTTGTGGAGAGCTCATTGTGGGACTGGCTCGTAGTGGCTGTAACTCTGCACCAAGGCTGAATTTCTTGAACGTCTTCAAGTACTGTATTAGGGGCCCACTAACACCTATATTAAAGCATCCATAAAATAGCATGCCATGGGACCTTTAACACTCAATTTTGACACTTAGCGGATACAAAGGGTTGTATCAATGCACATTAATATAAAGTTAAGTGGGAGGGAACAGTATGGAAGGTGCACAAGCAGCAGGGATGACTGCAGCCTGGAGAGGATTGTCAAGAAAAGGACATTCAAAAGTGTGGGGGAGCTTCACAAGGAGTGGACTGAGGCTGGAGTTACTGCATCAAGAGCCACCACACACTGACGGATCCAGGAAATGGGCTTCAATTGTCATATTCCTCTTGTAAAGCCACTCCTGAACATCAAACAACGTCAGAAGCGTCTTACCTGGGCCAAAGAAAAAAAGAGCTGGTCTGTTGCTCAGTGGTCTAACTTCCTGTTTTCTGATAAGAGCAAATTGTAGCTCTTTTGGAAACCAAGGTCCCAGAGTCTGGAGGAAGAATGGAGAGGCACACAATCCAAGATGCCTGAAGTCCAGTGTGAACTTTCCACAGTCTGTGTTGATTTGGGGAGCCATGTCATCTGCTGGTGTTGGTCCACTGTGCTTTATTAAGTCCAGAGTCAACGCCGCCATCTACCAGGACGTTTTAGAGCACTTCATGCTTCCTTCAGCAGACAAGCTTTATGGAGATGCTGACTTCATCTTCCAGCAGGACGTGGCACCTGCCCACACGGCCAAAACATGGTTCAGTGACCATGGGCTTACTGTGCTTGATCGGCCAGCAAACTCGCCTGACCTGAACCCCATAGAGACTCTATGAGGGATTGCCAAGCGAAAGACGAGAGACATGAGACCAAACAATGCAGAGGAGCTTAAGGCCGCTGCATCTTGGTCTTCCACCTCAGCAGGGCCACAGGCTGATAGCATCCATGCCATGCCGCATTGAGGCAGTAATTCATGCAAAAGGGGCCCAAACCAAGTACTCAGTACATGATTATACTTTTCAGAGGGCCAACATTTCTGTGTTTTAAATCCTTCTTTTATTGATTTCATGTAATATTCAAATTTTCAGAGATTTTGAATTTGGGGCTTTCATAAACTGTAAGCCATAATCATCTAAATTATAACAAATAAAATGCTTGAAATATCTCCCTTTTCCATGTAATGAGTCTATATAATATATTACTATCACCTTTTAAGTTGAATTACTGAAATAAATTAACTTTTGTACGATATTCAAATTATTATTATTTTTTTTCATATAACAAAAAGAAAAATCACTAGAAAACAAGAAAAAAAGCCTGTTTTTTCATATTCTGAGACCGGATGTTGTCATTTACAGTAGGCTAGTAGTACCGTGACACATGGACGTGGAGCAGTACGTCGTTTTCCGAAACAATAAAAGAGTGTACAACTGTGTCTCAGGGAAGACGACATGACAGCAGAAAAACTTAGTCGCATATCATATTACTGTTATTTGTCCAAACGTTGAAATGCATTGTGTTTTTTTTTACTTTTACATATCCTTACCTTTGCTGTTCAGTCTATTAAAAAAAACTTTTTTTCAAATCAGCACCTGTTTGCCCCTTTGGACATTAATTATTTTGTATATACAGTGGCTTCTATAATGTTTGGGACAAAGATTTATTTTAAAAAACATATTCCCATAATCAGGGATAGGAATTGAGCTCACCCCCACCCCCCTTGCTGTTTTGTTGTGTGTGTGAAACAAGTGTCTTGTTTTGAATGAATGAATTTCATAAGAAGCTTCCCTGACATGGCCAAGCTACATTCATAAATAAAAACCCTTGCTTTTTTTTTTTTTTTCCCCCCCCTTTTCTAATCTCTCAAACAAAAGGTTAGGCTTCCTCCCCACCACCGCTACCAAAACTGCTAAAACACAACCAGTACATATATATTATGTTTTTTCCTTGTAACAGCCGAAAAGATGAAGGAGCTGCAGGCATTGGAGAGGTCACTGAGAAAGTAGAAGAGCTTGTACTGGCATCACAGAGCCTACCAGATGTCACTGCAGCAATCAGAGAGCTCAGCAATGTGGCTGCCATTAAAAGAGTCATACTGAGTCCTTCCCAGCTACAGACCATCAAGCACGGGTTCTGCTGTGTTGTTTGTATGAGTAAGTATGCAATAGATAGTAATTGTCCCACATGTAAAATAATTTTGGATCCATTTTATTTGGTGTGCCAGAATTTGAGATTTCCAAATACACATACATTTTTACATTCTCTAACCAAGGTCAGCTGTGTCTCATCCACAACAATGAATTACATGTACTGATGCAAACCTTTGTGTAACAGCCAATGGTGTAATGATACAATAAGAAGAAATGTTTAAAAGCATTAAAGTTGTAAACTTATTTAGTAAAAAGAACACCGTCACCCAATACATCAAGAACACTTTAAGGACAGATGGGGATACACACACACACAGAGAATGACAAGTTTTTCTCATTTTGTTTTTTAGAGTTCATCGAGGAGCCAGTCTTCGTACAGTGTTGCCGAAGCATTATTGGCTGCAAAACATGTGTGGAACAGTGGCAGGAGACCTCTGTGCACTGTGCAAAATGTAGAGCAAGGTTGTTTTTTATAGGCATTGTAGAATGAGCAACAACCTTTTTGCTGAAGCCATCAATGGCTAAAACATGGGTGACCCCAAACATAGCCAGTTTTTCATTTTGGTCCATATGAACCTTGTGACCCATGTAGTCAGCTTGATATGGTACGGGGTTGAGATTGCGGGCACCCTAAAAGAGACAAGAAAACAATGTAAATATTTCATTGTATACAAAATCCCATTAGTCCTATGTACACTGCATTGGTTTCAGGTTTTCTAAATGTGACAATGCCTATTTGTTTTGTTTTTCTCATATAAATGAATAAAATAAAAATGATTGCATTTTGTTTGGTTATACTATTATAGTTTTTAATCTTATACAGGCTAAATAACTGCAACAACACACATTAGCTCATAGTTACACAGAAATTCCACAAGTTTGATGATGTAAAATATTATGGCTGAGACAGTAGCATACCTGACGTCTTGCTTCATGGTAAGGCTGATGCAGACTGATCCAATTCATGTCTCTGCTGCATGCACTCCTTTCATAGCGAGATACCCCTTTATCATCCTTCTTCCATATGTAGGTCCCCTCTAGAAAATAACAAATTAACATGATTCCCATATTCCAAAATCATATCAGCTGATATGTTTATCATGCAATTAATGCAGTGTGCATGTGTGACAGGTCGTCTCCCTCCTTACCAATATGGGGCACTGTCAATCTGCTGAGCGCATTAATTGAGGGGCGGGGCACTTGATATATATACAGGTGCGCACACCTGTCCTCTCTCTCTCTCTCTTCCGCTTCCCTGTGGGGTTCGGTGTGGCCAGCGTGGTTGTGTGTGTGTGTGTGTGTGTGTGTGTGTGTGTGTGTGTGTGTGTGTGTGTGTGTGTGTGTGTGTGTGTGTGTGTGTGTGTGTGTGTGTGTGTGTGTGTGTGTGTGTGTGTGTGTGTGTGTGTGTGTGTGTGTGTGTGTGTGATCCTCATCGTTCAGCGTAACCGGCTGCTGGGGTTGTGGAGGACGCATCGCTCCGCCAGAAGCCCTTCCTGGGTGCGATTGCTTGCTCCTTTTGCTGGGCGATTTGACGCGCAGCGCGCCCCTTTCCAGTCGCTCTGGAGCGGTAATGTAGCTCAGAGTGAGGCCTTGGTTATCCACTGGCGCGATTCCAGCCACCGTTCCCTGGATCTGCGCTGCTGTTTTGGCTCCCTCTCTTCCAATACATTGTGGACGCGTCTGGCTTGCCGGGTGACGCCGGCGCGCGAGTCTTTGAGCCAACTTTGGCCTGGTTACCGGGCTCCTCAATTAATATCGTCACCTTCTCATTGAGGCTGATTATTATTGATTTATTGATTGGTGTTTTTGATTGATGTTTTTGATTATTTTGTATTATTTAGTATTTTTGTGTTAAACCTTTTACTTTTCCTCCCCACCAGTCTTGTTCAGCACTTTTTGGCATGTTTTAATTGATTTGTTTCGTGTTTGGTTAGGCGCGGTGGCCCAGAGGCGGCAGTCCAGTTCCTGGTGGCGGTCCCCTTCACAATTCCCTTTTTCTTTCGTTTGATGTGTGAGTGTAAGTGTCACGGGTGTTTTAAGTTAAGGACCCTTCTACTTTGATTTGTCCCTGCCGCCTGGTAAGCCCCTGCCCTCTCCCTTAACTGGTTTTTTATCCTTGCCCAGTGCTAATTTGTGATTATTATTATTATTATTATTAGTAGTATTGTGGGGGATTTTGGATAATTATTTTTGTTTAATAAAGTATTCTCCTTATTTGAAACCGTCTCTCGCCCCTGTGGTATTTCGAATCTGTGTCTTCAGTTACATGAAGAACTGTTAGAAGTTCAGGATTTCCTGCGGGTGAAACCGCAGGTGGCGTTGTCGCAACCTTTATCACGCCACACATGCATTTGGGTGTTTATGTTATGGGATTTGTCACTGCTGTGAGGTTTAAGTTTACTGTGATTACTTACAAATAGCCTATGATAGGCTGAGGCTATTTATTTATTTACTATTTGTAATTTATAATCATCTTTATAATCTTATCTTTGCGTCATATAGCCTTTTTTTGCTCTACATTGAACGTTCGAACTCGTCATCATACTAAACATATCCCAGAACCATTTTAAACTGGATTTCCCCTTTAATAGCAATGTAAAGGAAAAGACGAACAATTGACAAAAATGTACTGGTTCAGTTATTTTATGCAACCTGAAAAGCATCAAGAAAAATATCAAGATGTACAAACAAACTGAAGGTCAATTGTAAAACATGGAAGACAATAATTCCCTTTTTTTTGCTTTACAAGGACAATGAAGAGTTCGAGACCAGCTTTGAAAGTCACGTGATGAAAATTGCCATCGTTGGAGACAGATCACTGGATGGCAACAATTGTCGTGGAAGGAACCAAATGTTTGATTGAGAAGGATATTCCAAGGTCCTGTGCCTTGTTGATGGGCATAATTTATGCCCTCAACGTCAGCTACTGCAAGAAACTTTTATGTGTTAAAATGGCAGCAAAGGCAGGCAGAGAGTCATGGATGAGTTTCAAATATTTATCTGAAAAACTTCAGCATCAAGGTTTGTATAGTTCACAATATTACACTACTTTTCCCCTCACTCCTAAACACAAAGGTTCCCATTCAGAGGAATGTGCATATGAAATCCAATAAAATATCGCGACCACGGAGCGTCGGAGAGCGTCCAAATAATAGGGCGTCCGCGAGAGCGGAGAGAGTGAAGAGCGTCCAACCGATCCAACGATCAGGCGCGTCCAAGCGATGAGGCGTCCGCGAGAGCGGAGAGAGTGAAGAGCGTCCAAACGATCCGGCATCCACGGGCGCGGATAGAGTCAACCCTCAACCGATCAGGCATCCACGGGCGCGGATAGAGTCAACCCTCAACCGATCAGACATCCACGGGCGCGGCGAGAGTCAAGCGTCCCGATAAGGCATCCACGGGCGCGGCGAGAGTCAAGCGTCCCGATAGGGCATCCACGGGTGCGGAGAGAGTCAAGCGTCCACCCGATAGAGCATCCACGGGCGCGGATAGAGTCAACCCGTCCCTTCCGGAATTCTCCTCGCTATATATCGCATGTAATCAGGAATGGGCCAATCACCAATCACTAACAATAAACACGCATGTTGATCTGATGATTGACAAAACTAAATTAGATGACCGTATGATGTGGCAACCCGCCTCGGGGAGTGAACCCGCCTTACTCAAAACAGCACGCAGTTCGGTTGGGTGTTCAGCCACAACGGCTCGTTTAATTAAACAATAAGTCTCTTTTACAAAAAGAACTAAAAGATGATTGCGTGGCGCAGCCACAACGGCTGGACTCTCCGTCCACCCAGCCACGAGAGAGCCCCGAATGAACGTGGAAGCCTGCCTTTTAAGCAGGCTTCCTCAGGTGCTCTGCATTACGTTGATTGGGACCGGGCCGGGTTGCAACACTCCTCCACCCTTTGCCGAAGCCTCGGGTGGCCTCTCGGAGGTGCGTCGGTCCTGCGCGTCGCTGTTTCGGCGGCCGGCCAGCCTCGTCTCCGCGGCCTCGTCTCCCGCAGCCTCGTTTCCTGCGGCCTCGTCTCCCGCAGCCTTGTCTCCCGCGGCCTCGTCTCCAGCCACATCTCTCGCGGCGTCTTCTCTGGCGGCTTCGTCTCCGGCGTCGGCGTTCACTCCTGATAGTGTCCGTAGCTGGGTCGAGTTGCCCGCATTCTCCACCATATGTGGCAACCCGCCTCGGGGAGTGAACCCGCCTTGCTCGAAACAGCACACAAATCGCTTGGGTGTTCAGCCACAACGGCTCATTTAATTAAACAATAAGTCTCTTGTACAAAAAGAACTAAAAGATGATTGCGTGGCGCAGCCACAACGTCTGGACTCTCCGTCCACCCAGCCACGAGAGAGCCCCGAATGAACGTGGGGCTCCTCACGTCCTCAGGTGCTCTGCATTACGTTGATTGGGACCGGGCCGGGTTGCCACAATGACAAAATAAAACATAGATACAGAATCATGTCATACAGAATCATGTCAAAATAAAACAAAACAATGTAGAAATAAAATATAAATGTAGGTTCATTACAATTTAAATACACTTTTGAAGTTTTTCAAAAGTTGTTCCTTGGCCTGGATGGGCTGAGATGCAGTGCTAAAGTCATAGGTCTGAAAAACGCTATTTTCTAAAGATCTCAGATCCATCACTGTCACATTTTCTTCAGATGAAGCAACCAAAAAAAGTTTCTGTCAGGTTATGCTGTTCAATCCTGTTGTGACAGTGGACAAAACAAAGGTCTTGTTTAAAGAAATATGTCCATATTTTAGCCCAAAGAGAATATTTTTGTGTGTGTGTTTTTTAAATTAATGATGTGGGCTTACTTGTGACGATTATACTTGTGTTATGCAGCTTTTAGTCACTTGCAGTCAGTCTCTTGCTGTAACACTTTGGTTCTTTGTAACACAAAGTTCCATGGCTACTACTTGGCTTTTGCTGTTACAGTATGTATCCATGGAGACTTTTCTTATTGCAATGCTCAAGTGTTTTTTATTCAACTGAAGAAGCAACAAGAAAATGTTTCACTGTCATGTTAGTTAATGTTATGCTATATGTTCAATATTGTCGTGACAGTGGACAAAACAAAGGTGTTGAAATATTTCCATATTATATTTCATTATTTAGTTGTGACGATTATAGGCCTCTACTTACTCTTTTAGTCACTTGCAGCCAGTCTCTTGGCTTTTTCTGTTATGTATCTATGGAGGCAGCGATTTAGAGGTGGTCACAATATTATATATATGTATATATAATATATATAGATATGGTATTCAAGATGGTTAAGGAATACATAACACATAAGGAATGCTTTTGTCACTGAGGAGCAGTTGAAATTTGAGTTTTTTGCGATCTGAAGTTTATTTCAAAATTAAAAAAGAAGGTAATTGCAAAAGCAGTGGTTGACTTTCTTGAAAGCTATACATTACCAAAAGAAAAAAAAACCTGAAGAAAATCGAATTGGAGCAACAGATTTTTTTTATATTGTTGCTACTTAAAAAGTTGTGTGCATTATTATTGTAATTAACTAGACAACAAATAAAATTTATAATAATATGGTAAAGCCAATTGGAGTAACTTAATTTTTATGAGTTATCAACTTAAAAACTTGCCTTTAGGCTAACCGTTATTAAGTAAGCAGTACTTAATAGAATCTTTGACTGAAAAGGAAAAGCTAATTCACCCAAAGTAATATAGTTTGTTGGTTCAATGCAATTTCAAATTAAGTTGTCACAACTAAGAAAGACTAATGGAAACTGTTTTTTTTTGTTGAGTCTAAACATTTCTTTTTAGAGTGTACAGTGACATCTGGTAGGCTCTGTGATGCCAGTACAAGCTCTTCTACTTTCTCAGTGACCTCTCCAATGCCTGCATCTCCTTCATCTTTTCGGCTGTTACAAGGAAAAAACATAATATATATGTACTGGTTGTGTTTTAGCAGTTTTGGTAGCGGTGGTGGGGAGGAAGCCTAACCTTTTGTTTGAAAGATTAGAAAGGGGGGGGCAAGGGTTTTTATTTATGAATGTAGCTTGGCCATGTCAGGGAAGCTTCTTATGAAATTAATTAATTCAAAACAAGACACTTGTTTCACACGCACAACAAAACAGCAAGTGGAGTGGGGGCGAGCTCAATTCCTATCCCTGATTATGGGAATACGTTTTTTTAAATAAATCTTTGTCCCAAACATTATAGAAGCCACTGTATATACAAAAGCAGCAATGTCCAAAGGGGCAAACAGGTGCTGATTTGAAATAAACGTTTTTTTTAATAGACTGAACAGCAAAGGTAAGGATACGTCAAAGTAAAAAAAAAACACAATGCATTTCAACGTTTGGACAAATAACAGTAGGCTAATATGATATGCGACTAAGTTTTTCTGCTGTCATGTCGTCTTCCCTGAGACACAGTTGTAGCCTACACTACACTAGCCTACACTTTTATTGTTTCGGAAAACGACGTAGGCTACTGCTCCACGTCCATGTGTCACGGTAGGCCTACTACTAGCCTACTGTAAATTACAACATCCGGTCTCAGAATATGAAAAAACAGGCATTTTTTCGTTTCTGTTTTCTAGTGATTTTTCTTTTTGTTATATGAAATATAAAATTAAAATCGAATCATTTTTTTAATTTCGCTCATCCCTTTTTGACCATGAAAAAGAAAAACGCCTTGTATTTCAATTTCAATTTTTGTATTTTAAAACGAAAATCAAATAACCACTCGTTTTGTTTTTAAATACCCGTTTCTGAAAGGAAAATCGAATGACCAAAAGATACACGGACCATACACGGACCGTTCATGGTCCTGGTGATAATAAGACGGCTACGACTAGAGTTGCTTAAACCAATGTTTCGTTATTTTATTTACATTTTATAATTTACTTGTAGCAGAAAAAACGTAGGTAACTAAGAATTATGTGTTGTAGCTGATTATACTACGGGGGAAAAAATACCAAAACATTTTTTTTGGAGGACATAAAATAACTCATTAAGATGGTTGTTGTGCAGAAATCTGCTCATAAATGAGATTAAATATATGATACGCTCTGGTATTATGGGATGGGCAGATGTAAAACAGCAGGAAACGAAAGCAGCGCTCAGTCTCTGGGCGGAGGACTACGTGATGGGGGTTTATATCTAACTCTGGTTTTATTAGGTCTGCGTGTTTAGTTCAAACTGGACGATGGAGCTGTACAGGTGGAAAAACTGCTCCGCCGAACCAAACCCAGCTCGTTTGTCGTGGAGCATCAACCAAGACATCTCACTCATCTGTTGTGGTGAGCAGCATACTTTATTCCTCACCGGCGATGGCACAGTGCTGTCCTGCGGACAAAACTCCAAAGGACAACTTGGTCGAAATAGTGTCGAAGATCAGACGAAGCCAGGTGAGTTTTCTTATACAATATGAGCACTTTCAATATGGGTTCACTGCAAGAAATGGAATTGAGGTTATATAGAAAAATATCGCCATATAAACAATAGGCATAGGACTATATAAACAATTTGCCATTTATCAACATATGTAACACAATAATTCACATCAACTTGTTTATTTTTACGCTTAGTATTACCCTATATATCTATGAAATATTTGTTATTTAGCCTTTTATTCAGCCTGGTTTGCTCACTTTGTAAGTTTCACTTTCAAAGAAACTAAAGTCATGAGCTGCGCATGCGCTAATCGGAGGAATTTGGAAGGGGATGGGGAAAATATCACAACACGAATCCTTTCGGTACTGAGGCACAATAATGATTTTTGTAAACTAAACTAAATGGAGAATAAATGTGTGTATCACGAATATTTAATAATGAAATTCCATTCTGTTTTAATGTTCACGATGACTTTAGTCCCACTCCCTCCGACTTCCCACAATTCATTTGCATTTGTCTGTTGTTCCCCCATGCAGGACGTGTGTCAGGTTGTAGAAGTGCGGTGAGCTTGTCCTGCGGTCAGGACCACTGCCTCTTGCTGTCTACAGCTGGAGACCTGTACTCCTGGGGGGCAGGCGGTGATGGACAACTCGGCGTTGGAAACATAACGTCTATGATCCAAACACCAAGGTCAAGACACAAAATCATTCTTAATAATATTGTGGTCCCTGGCAACATTTGAAGATTATTCATTCATCAACAATGTCCATAATAAATGAACTCATTAACTAACCAAAGACGTGATTTCCTTACAGTCTGCTGCATTTTCCTGTTCCAGTAGTCCAAGTAGCGTGTGGAAACTCCCATTCCTTGGCTTTAACGAAAGGTAATATTTATTGATATTTGAATATTTGTTGGATTTCTTTATCTTCTTTGTAAATGCTTAGTGTCACCTCATGACGCTCTGATGATTCTACTACAGAGTTGCCCAGTTGGTGACGTATTGTTTACTGGTGACGCGCATGAACATGGCGGACCACAAGGCAAAAGTTTTGACCAGTGAGAAAGTATATATATATATATATATATATATCTATATATATATATATAGATATATACTTTATATTTACTCAATATAAAAGTATCCAGCATCGTATCACATATTTTTTGCCATGTCTACACTTTACTATTGATTGACGTTGTAACCGCCTGTTGGCATCGACTTTGCTCAGTTTTAAACGTTGTGTACTGGTAAACCAGCTATGGATAAGGGCAAGTGTAGCCTTCCATACAGTGGCAATACAAAGTGCTTCTCATAAATAAAAGCAAAAGGACAGTAGGTGATAGGCTACAAACACAGAACCTATGTTCCACGCCCAACAGATGGTGGCGGTAATCCTGTTGGTGTGGTATATACCGCTGACGAAGAAGAACATTTAGATTCCAAACAGTGCACATGAACGGTCGCTGTCGGGAACATGCGTAAGCGTGAGTGTCTCATTGTTACCAGGACACATGAACAGCACATAAGCTCATGGTGTTCAAAAAAGCTGAAACCGGGTGTGCACTAACAATTTAAATAAATGTTTCCTCGACTGGAGAATGTTTATATCACTCCTTTTTAAGGTGGACACAGCATGGAAATTAGGGGAGCTGAAGGAGATTGAGGAGCATCGACTAGATCTGTTTTGCTGAGTTGTGTGCTTATTATTATCAAAATAGTTTTGCACAATGTCCCAACAGAGAAATCCATAGTTTTATTCATGGTTAAAGTCTGTTACATTTGTCTCAGTCAATTTGACCAGTATTATATACAATCTTATATGCATTACATCCCCATGGATGGATGGTTTGCAGAAATGAACAGTGTGAGAATAATAAGGGGTATTTTTAACATACAGGCATGTAACCCTAACAGTACCCCTGAATGCAATTATTAACCCTAAAAAAGCATGATATGGTATCTTTAAAACACTTTCAACCCCCTACCTCTGTAAATTACCCAACCCAGCGGCAATGGGTTCAAAGTCAACTACTCCCATATTGCCACGCTACTTCATAACGTCATCAAAATGTTTTTATGTTATTGTTTTGATTGAGCAACCCCTAGCAGCTTACCTTTAATAAAATAAAAATATATTTTATATAAATAGTTAGTATCATTTCGGAATAATATATCATTGATTTGCCAATTTTAAATTAGAACTGAATATTGAGGGAATGCAAATTAAATGCTTATATGCTTTCAGCAAGCTCTGTGTCATTCACAAAAAAAAATGATTTCAGACATTTTCCAGAGTTTTCAAGAGTTAGGAAGGCCTAACCGATCTGTTGTTGTATTTTGAGTGTGTTGATGTGTGGCCGTTTTTTCCTCCACACACACCCCAGCCGGAGACGTGTTTTCGTGGGGCTCCAACAGTCACGGCCAGCTGGGTCTAGGGAAGGCTGTGTCCGTGCAGCCCTGCCCCGCCCCGGTGCCCTCTCTCACGGGGGTACCAGTTACCCTGGTGGCGGCCGGCGGGACCCACAGCCTGTTCATCGCTCTCTCAGGCCTGGTCTACTGCTGCGGGGCCAACAAACTGGGCCAACTGGGACTCAACAGAGTGGACGAGAAGGGTACTCATCAACATTTATTTTTGACTGTTATTTTACAAAATAAAAAAAAATCAGTTTCTGCTTTTTCCAATGTCTGATTATTTGTCTTTGTTGTTTCGGCTGACCCTGTTGTTAGTGCTGTTTGAATACAATTATTGAATGAAAGTGTTAGAATTATTGATTCCTGTCAATTAGATTTAGAGTTCATGATTCGGTAATAGTAATGTCCTCCATATGTCCAACAGGTAGGTTTAACATTGTTGCAGTACCGTCCCTCAAACCACTAGAGGTCGCCACTGCAAGCTGTGGCGCAGAACACTCTGTTGTCTTAACAAAGGTAATCACACATGGCTACCAGCCAGGCCCTTCTCTTCAAACACTATATGGTATTGTCATATTCAGTTTTTTGTTGTGATAAAGTGTACATTGTGTGAGGAACACATTCATATATTTTACCTGCAGTGTTACCTACACAAAATATCACCATCGATTTATCAAGAAGCATGTATGTGTTTCCCTCTAAGGAGTCTCCGTAAGCTAGTCAACCATAAATTAAATATTTATTTGTTCATAAGTATTGTATAGGTATATAGTCTGAATTGTATATTGTCTGACAACTTTCCTGCTCTGCCCCCACACGTTAAAATAAAGTTATATATGGTGTCAAACAACCTTCCTGCACTGCCCCCACAACAAATATATATATTTTTTATGAATATGTTATAAATATTTTAATATTGTCTGGTTATACCTGAACCACACTCCCATAGAAAAGGTACACGTGTTAGTTGGTGTTACAACCCGCTGCGTTGATTGGACGGGTGGAGGTGGATTGTCAATGGTCAGATACAGATCTTGTTATAACAATAATAGCTACATGGTCTACTTAGAATATTATAACTAAATAATTGTATATTTATATATATAATATATATTTTAAAAATATTTAATTAATTAAATATTAAAACAATGTATTTCAATCAGGAGATAAATTTCCACTTCAGAAGGGGGAGCAGGCTGCGCAGGATTTCGTCGAAACAACAATCCGATTTTTTCAGCAGACCGCCTCAAAAACTGAAACTAACCACGTCCCTTAAACCCAGTCTCACACCAGACTGTAGTAAAACTGCGTTGGTCCACAGCGGAAAACGCATTACAATAACGGCTCTGAACATGTGACACGCCTACGTGTCTATTATTTTCAATTGGCCTGCGTCCACGTGGTTGCTATGGTGGTTGCCAACGACCTCCCCCCATATCTTTCTATTTTCCACAGTTTAGACTTGTAATTAATAAGTTACTTTTGTAATCAACATGACTCATTCTTTTTAATCACTGTCTGGTTTCTAGTTACGTCACTCTGAGAGATGCGCACAGACATATTTGGTAGTGACACATAACCTATTCGTGAAAGCAAAACACCAAGCTCATTGATTTAACGAGGCAGGGTTATTTGAAATAATTTGTGAGAGGTCATTCCTCCCCCTGAGTGTGTAGTGACTCTTTCTGGTGATTGAAATCCTCATTGCAAGCTTCCTATTGATGTCTAGTGTACCCTACTGTCCACAAGCACCCCCCTCCCCCCTCCCCATATGGATATGGAGAATTGTTGCCACGTCCCAGTGGTGGTGGTGTCATATCTATGAAAGAGGGCATTCAAATATACTACAATGATCAATGAGGAGGCCGAAGACCTAAAAGTAGTGATGCAATAGGTAACTTCTGAGTCAAGGCCAGTAACAATAAGCTATAGACCTGGGGTCTCTTTTATATCAACGGGGGTCTCAAAGGACGCATACGATTATCAACAAGAAATCAAGAAATTACTCAGCAAGTGCTCCATCTCGTTGCGCCTCACCCAGCGGCTCGCTTGCAAGATTTTGGCCTGAAGTTCTTTCCAGACCTACACCCTAGCCATCCAACATGCATATCTGAGGATCAGGCCTCTCTTTAATAATGACAAAAAGTTATGAGAGAAATGCACATTAACTTTTTGTTATCTCATAAGGGGCGTGGTGCTGGCTCCTTTTGACCTTTTGACCCCAGACTTCAAAAACTTGTCCACAGGCCAGCTGTGTCTACACACCTTAAGGCACACATTTACACCTCCATCCCACCAAAAATGGGGACTAGAAACTAACCTATGCACATACCTATGTCTTATGCACTTTTACCTTACTGATGGAGGTCACACCCCTTTTCCAGCCTTTTCGAGATAGCTAGAGATGCCAAAACGTATACACACATTTCCCAGGGTCCTGAGAACGACATATCTGAGATTTGGAGATCTAGCCCTTACAAAAAAAAAAGTTTTCCTAAAATGGACTGTTTTTTGGACAAAGCCTCTCAGAAGTGTGTGCGTGCAAGACCTAGTGGATCAGAATGTGGTGGAAAGAAGGTTTTTGAGATAGGAAGGTCCTACCGCCCTAACTTGGACCCCCACACCGAAACTCGGCCCTCTCGGACCCCGAGGGCAGGGAGGGGGGGGTCTGAGGTTTTGGGTTAGGGTTAGCGTTATGGTTAGGGTTAGGGTTAGGGTTAGGGCTGGCTTTTTTTCCAGAGACCCAGAATTTTCACAGAGTAATCCCAAGATGCACCCTGGATGAAGTTCTAATGGACAAGATTCCATCTCTTGTCAACTAATTTAGATTAATTTCTAGCAACGGCTTGTTGCCAATGCGTTTCAATGGAGCATTTGATGATGCTGTGTGAAGGGCTCTTTATGGTCCCACGTTCACGCAACGCAAGGACCACACAGACGCTTCGACATAGTTGTGAATGCTTATGGTCCTGCGTCGGGTTTTAGTGAGCGGACCAATCACAGGCCTTGCGGCTGCGTCGCCTCGACGAAAGGTTACAATTTTTGGGAGGCGCACGTCGGGCCCTTGTGGTGGACGCAAGGAGGGTCCGCAAGGACGTAAGGGGTCCGTAACGCCCTTGTGTTGCATGACCTTGTTTGATATAAAAGAGATCCCAGGTCTATAGCTGGGTGGGGGGGGGGGGGGGGGGGTGCTTGTGAACATAAATAGGAAGCACACTCAGGAGGAGGAATGACCTCTCACACATGATAACTTAACTCATTCTTTCAAATAACCCTGCCTCGTTAAATCAGTGAGCTTGGTTTTTTGCTTTCACAAATAGGTTATGGGCTGTGTCACTACACTCTCAGAGTGACGTAACAAGCCACCAGACAGCGATTTAAAAAAAGAAATGAGTCAAGTTCAATACAAAAGTAACTTATTAATTACAAGTCTAAACTGCGGAAAATAGAAAGATATTACACAGTGCCTTTTGAAGGACTTGGAATATCTGTCTATTTCCTAGCCAGCGGACCCTAGTTTATGACAAAAACAACACAATTGATGGCAGTTCAGTTGACGCACTTAACGTCTTTGACTGGTTGGAAGCAGAGCTATGTTTGCACTCATGAAGTCGTTTGCAATGTGAACGGTGCACTGCATACATTGTGTACATTAATGTTCCTCCTCACAGCGTCCCGCCCTGAAGTCCCCTTCTGAAGTTGAAAATAATCTCCCGATTGAAATGCATTGGTTTAATATTGAACAAATTAAATATTAAAAAGATATATTATATATATAAATATACAATTATTTAGTTATAATATTATAAGTAGACCATGTAGCTATTATCGTTATAACAAGATCTGTATCTGACCATTGACAATCCACCTCCACCCGTCCAATCAACGCAGAGGGTTGTAACACCAACTAACACGTGTACCTTTTCTATGGGAGTGTGGTTCAGGTATAACATAAAAACTAGGCTATACTTACAGCATATCATACAATGGATGTATATAGAGTTAGACTATAGATATATATATATATAAGGTTATCGGCCAAATTTGGTTAAAATTCAGCCTCTGCTGGCCCACAACTAGATCGTCTCCTTGTCTCGTTATACGCTTTATAAGTTAATTATATTTAAATTATTATAACCATGTAGCCTTTATTTTCTTGTCACTTTCTTATCATTACATACTTTCTCGTTACATCGATATCAATTCTTGTTATAACGAGATCTGTATCAGACCATTGACCATCCTCTCGCAAATTCTATGAATGAAATTCATATTGATGTATGGCACTATATCCCTATCTCGCACACCCATCTTGAATTTAATAGACCATTTTCGTTGCTTCGAGGAGCTCTGGTGGTCTTCGAATATATATATATATGTATATATATATATATATATAGATATACACATTCATATTTATAGATATATATTAATTTATTTCGGATAAATTCGGATTGTTTCGGATTGTTGTTTTGACGAATCCTGCGCAGCCCCCCGCCCCTTCTGAAGTCGAAAATAATCTCCCGATTGGAATGCATTGGTTTAATATTGAATTAATTAAATATTAAAATGTAATTAATATTTAATTAATATGTATATATATAAATATACAATTATTTAGTTATAATATTATATACAAAACACGACGACTGATGTCCATAGTCTTAACCCATGCATGTTGTGTAATTAACAAGGACACGTTGGTGTAGTAGTTGTGTTGAGAAATGTCTCAGATTTCACTGTAAAACCACCGTTAACGTAAAAACGGACAGTGAGGAGAATACTTCCTGGTTTCACGTCCTCCGTTGGCCAATGGGATGAATGCTCAAAACGTCTCTATGTGAAGCCATCTGGTTAATACTGCGCTTTCCCTGGGCGTCAGATAGAGGATTACGTTGTAATGAGTTGAAACCTCCTGCGCTGAATGAAGACGCACAAGGACACCCTTTGCGTCAGCAAAGGGTCGCAAAGCGTCGCTTTGTGACGAACTCGGAGTGAGACTGCGTTGGACCTGCACATCTACTCTCCTATTGTTTCGTTTGTTGACAAACATTTGCATAAAGTTATGCTGGTGTTCGTGTGACAGACGAACTGGACAGAGTCATTGTAGAGGAGGGGGGGCAGACCCAATGCGTCCCAGTGGGAGTTTGATTGGTGTGTTTTACCTGCTATGTTGGGCTCTCTAGGACGGGAAGGTTTTCACCTTTGGAGATGGAAGCCGCGGGCAGCTGGGCCACTGCTCTACTGCCGGTGAACTAATACCCCGAGAGGTCCGGGGCATCCATGAACCCGTCTCACAGATTGCATGCGGCAGGTACTAATCCCATGACCTAATCTCATGTGGATGTGTGGTGGATTATAGAAGACCAATATATATTATATTGTTGTTTTTGTTGCAAAAGCATGAGAAGCTCAAATACTTTGGTGACATTGGTTTCTGATGATAATGTATGTATATTTTGATATTTCCAGCCACCACACCTTAATACTGGGCTCATTGGGACACGTTTGGACCTTTGGCAGCGAGGTTAAAGGTCAAAGTGGGAGTGAGGGTTCAACACCAGCTCTTGTACAACTGCCATGGGCCACTGATGGTGCATCAACTGTACCCAATGGTACTGTTATTAAGAATGTTTTATTCATAAAACTACATTTTATTTATAGATTTTTTAATTGGTCTGATTAATATTTTGGAATATAAACAGTATAATATGATCTCAGCATCCAGATTAATAAAGTAAATAATTGTTATGTTTTTATGTAGCCCAGTTAAATAGGAACTCTATTATATCTAGCGTAGTGTCACATAACATGTTTCACCTTGTCCTGCTTCAAACACAGAGTTGAAAATAGCCGCTGGATGGAACACAAACTTCCTCTACTCCCCAGTTGAGGTATTGTATTGAAACACATTCAATAATGATAATGTAATGACACCTCACCTTTCGCATTATCATAATGTCATTAAGTAAGGGATAATGTATAGAACACCATTCATTATCTGGAAAATAAGGGTTGATAAGTTAATGGACTGCTTGTGGAGTGCTACGAAACACGTGAATCAGAGGCAAAAAAACACTTTCCTTCTTTCCGTCAATTATGCAAAAGTGAATGAGGCATTCTACAGCATTAAGAAGAGCCCTGTAATGATTTCTGTTATTTCTTCTGATGTGATTTTCTATAGACTTTGACGAGGGACCTGACCATCAGCCGGTTTGATGAAAAGAAAATACAAAAGTGGCAGGCGATGGAAAAAGGAGATCATGAGGCTATAGAGTTCGTTATTGCATTCTTTATATTCAAATATATATATATATATATATATATATATATATTTATATTCTTCCATATTTTGTCTATTACTGCTGTATCATTAGTGCTAACTATTGTATTGTAATCCATTGCAGAGAAATACTGTTAATGTTGGCTTCAAGTTCGAGCCTTGTTGCTGCTTTCGCAAAACCCAAGTAAGTTCTTAGTGCTGGACGGTTAAAGGGTTCTGGGTTCAGTCCCCACATATCTCACCTGTGCACATCCTGGGAGCAGGTTAAGCTCCCCTTTAGCTTACAACCTGGGTCTTCTTCCGCTGTGCCTCTCTCCTCCAGTCTGTCTCCATCAACTACAGGGGAGTTGATGGCTGATGTTGAGGGGGCTGCCCTGACCTTTGACCAGCTGCTGCAGATCCCATGGATCAAACAAAGAGCTAAGACCAAATAGATCATTTAACAATATATTAGAAATGAACATTATTTTATCCTGAACCCAAATTAGGGATCATTGAATTCCTCCACCCAAAGCACAGCATATTTATGATATATTTAGCTATATTTTAACTGTAACCATGTGATTATTTTCAATCTAGATCAATTTTTCCGTTATTGTCGACCATCTCCTAAACGCAAGGACTGTGCTGAAGTCCCCCGATGCGATCCTGGTTCTTCTGACATGTCCTCTTCTCCAAGAGGACTACAGCGTGATGACTGAGGTCATCCCCCTGGCCTTCATTATCACTGAGCTTAATGGAAAGATGTCTGGGTTACTAAGTGAGTCACCTCTGTCTTGAATCGGATTGGTTCATTTGGTCCTATGCAGTCTCCCTGGGGTATGTATGACAGACAAAGCTCAAATCTGGGAGATCAGGGCGTTCCACTTTCTTTGGCTTCATATTAGATTTGACCATTCATATTGCAGTATCTGTAAGCACGTAATTGGCGAACTCGGCTAGCCGTAGGAAACTGTAAAAAAAAGTGTCAAAAGATTTCAAATCAACACCTTGTCGACTGGTCATTATAGAAATACTGTACACAGTATTCATTAAAATCCCCTTCAGAAAGCTTAACAGGAAACGAAGCGTAACTTCCCTGCTTCAGCCTTGGTTTCAGCCCAGGCTCACCCCCGGAGGTCCTGCTGTAACATTGATTAAAGATTAGGTCCATATGGATTGTCTGGTATATTATACATACAACAAAAAAGACCCAGCCGGGTGGAAACGTTGCAGCACCAGTAAACATATGGGAGATACAGCAGTGTGGGCGTCTCATTCTTTAAGTTGTATCCAGCTCTTTTGCCCTGCACCTCACCGCTGGGGATGTGCACACTATCACTACTGCTCTATATTATACATACACAAACCAGTATAGGTAATTACAGGTAGTACAGGTTATTACAAGTACTAAAGGTTATTAGGTTAGTGCTGCAAGCAGCCCTCAACTATTGTTATTCTTAGGCTTTATTATTATCTTTATCTTTATTATTCTGTACAACTTTTTGGGACCTAACTACTTCCACATTTTTTTCTTGAGAGACACCATTCCCCTTTTAAAATGTTCATATTAGCTTCGAATAGCATTTGCATTAAAAAAAACAACTTTTATTATCATATGATCATAATTTCATTAAGTAAGATACCGGACTGCTTGTGGAGTGCTACGAAAGACGTGAATCAGAGGCAAAAAAACACTTTCCTTCTTTCCGTCAATTATGCAAAAGTGAATGAGGCATTCTACAGCATTAGAATGCCTCATAATGGAAGACCATTGACAATTCAGACTTCGCAACTTGGTACATTTTGAACCGTTTAACAAATCACATCACATTTAACAAATCACCACACTTTAATCTTTAAATATATTTGAACAGATTTTCAGATATAATATTTTATAGGCCTATATTTTCTTCTTTATTTGGTCTCATTGTTCAATTTGTGCGAATTGTTAGCACTAGAATTACGTGAAATCCGCGCCATTCAATTTATGCTGCAGGTTCTTCCAGCCAAGCCTCTTTTGGCGTCTTTGCATTGACTCGTTATGGATTCATGCCGTGCCTTCATTTTGGGTTTCAAAGCACATATAACTTAGAAACACAACGTAAAGCTTAAACGCTTATGGCATAAATTTTTTCCATAGCACTTAAATTGTTATTAGAATAGAAATATGATTGTTAAGCATTGGGCGTTTGTGTGTGTGGGGACCCTGGTTTATATGGCCAGAGCTAGATTCTTCCTACATTTCTGGATGTGTGCTTCTGGTAGAAGTTCAATGCTAACATGATTAAAAACTATTTTCACGTCACACCATCTACACAAACAACATGTCATATGAAAGCTGAGACTTCAGATTCCAACGGTATGAACCTTATCATTTGTGAGCTTATCTCAATGAAGTAGATGTGAAATGCACTAGGGCTGTAACGATATGCGTATCGAAACCAAAATCGCGACACTGTCTCGCGGTGTGAGAAGGCAGAATCGCGACATGCACTTTAAAGCTGCTTTCACACCGCCGCGCGGCAAGCACCCTGATAACGCCTCGCTGCCGGAGGGTTCCGCGCAGCACTGTGAAAGGGCCAGGCGTTTATAGAAGCTAAATAAAAATCTGTAAATATATAAAATCTATATAATCTATCAAATCTGTGCACGTTCACGCGGGCGGCAACCGCTTCCTGCTGTAACCGCCTCCCCTCTGCCGCCCTCCCCTCACTGAAATGAACAGAGGCGGAGAGTTGCCGCGCGGCGGTGTGAAAGCAGCTTGACACACACACGCTGCCGCTCGCTCTCCTCGCTCGTCCACTCACTATCGGACGCCACTCACAAACACACACTGCCATTCTCGCACACACATACGCTACTCGTAACACTAGGCCTCGTTATTGCGAATCAGACGTTCATGTTTTTTCCCATCTATTTGAAAGTTAGGCTATTAAATATGTTGCATTCTATATGGCCTGATTATGACCTGCCCGCTACCACGGCAACCCCGGACAACGGGCAGCATTCAGCAGGCAGCTGAATGTTAGAAAACCTCATAAAGTGAAATGTTCATGCCATGGGACCTTTAAGACTTGCAGATAAGGACCCAGGTGCAAACCAGATGCAATTGGCAAAAATATGTATTCATTTTCTTCAGGATTCAAACAAAGGGCAGACAGGTCAAAAGTCAAACTTAAGAGTCAAAAATGTAACGTACAAAAGATCTAGGCAAAGTTCCAAATCCCAAAACAGAAAATCACGACACAGAGAATCCAATGTATACTGGCAGAGCAGGCAGAGCAGAGCAAAACCAGGCAGAGTATCTCACCAAACCTTCTGGTAGAATCTGATACTGATTAATGATCAGCTGTGGCAGAGAGTCAGGTGTGGGCAGGGAGTGGCACAAGGCAGGTGGAACATCGTTAAAACCCTGGTAGCTAACGAGGGCTCCAGGGGCACTCGTAGAGCGCTAAGAGCATCGTTACTATAGTGGAGTCACCAGCTGGACGTTCAGTGGTATTGGATGTGTTTTATTAAAACACATCCAATACCACGGAATGTCCAGCTGGCGCAATTTCGCAATACCCCAAAAACAGTGGTTACCGCCGATATATTACTCATAGACTACATAAGTCAACAACATCATTTATTGCAGCAATTTCAAATTTCAAAAATAAATGTGCAGCCGAAATGTAGGCTACCGATCAAACGCCACGTCACAAGGCATATAATAAAATATAATAAAATATAATTCCATTGCTGTTGTGTGGGAGGTCGCTTTGCTTGGTGAGATGCTCGCTTTTTTCTGCTAATAAATTAATGTTTACCTCTGGATCAGGGAGCAGCCATGGAGCCATAATTATTCACTAAATTGTCAATATTCCAACCAAATTCAACCAAATTCAAATCCATTGGACTTTTTAGAATATTCCCGACAATCACTAAGCACTGAAATAGATGGGTTGTTAACACTTCCTTTTAGCCTAACCCAATATGTTAAAGACAATTGTTCATACCTTAAATGAATAGGGGCTTCCTTAGATTCTACTAATAATGCACTTGTAGGAGTTGTTTTAAAAGCACCTAGGGCAATCCTTAACGCCTTATATTATATTATCATATGCGTGTAGGCTACTCCTCATAGACCTCCACAAGCAGCTTCTGTTCGCCGCTGGAAAAGATCCCGCTCGGTCCTTTTCGGACATTTGATCCATGATTCGACATTCACGGTTCTGGGCTGGTTACATATCTTGTGAACGCGCGTAATCCACGATAACGTGGATTAACTAACCCTAACCCTAACCTGGTTTGAACTAACCTGAGCAAGGCGCGGCTGAACTGCGTTGATGGAGCGTTGATGCGTTAATCAACTAAGCGCCGCTTTCGTTAGCGACTTTGATGGAATAGCCCTCAGCAGGGCGGGCCGAGTCCAGACAGAGTACTAACGTCTTCTATACTTACTTGACTGTAACACTGACTTCATTCAAACTTTATCAGAACAGCTCAGCTATTCTATATTTTATCTGACATTTGTTCAAACTTTATCACTTCGGCTATTTGTTTAACTTGACACTTTTTGTTTCCAGCCATTTTAAACATATTTTAACCTCAATTTGCACTATAGCACTCACCACATTTTCTATAGGAAGTGCATTTTCTAGTTTCTAGTTATTTCAGGTAGTATATGTTATTACAGGAAGAATATAATGTGTTTGTACAATGTTGTTTTTATTGTTGTTTAAGGAGACTGTTGGTCTTCCCTGCCCCCTGCCATCCTGACCAATCACATCGCGGTGTTCAAACAGGCCCTGTCCTTCCTTCTCAGGAACGGCCTTCTGGAGTCTCATGACAATCAGATCAAAATCTTGCTGGAGACCCTCAAGATGCTCTACAAGGTGAGAAACTAGCCTTTTCTCATTCGTTTTTAATGACACGTTCTACAACGCTAAAAGGAGCCCCTTATTATACTTCATTATTATAGTATTTGTATAATATGGTTTCATAACATTCTAAATTATTGTTATTATTTACCAATGTATTATTTTTCACAGGCTAATAAAGCTGGCCGGTCTCTGAAGGTTTCACTGAATACTTTCTACGTAGACCAAATTGAACACTCACAGTACAATGTTTTTGAGGATGTGGGCCTTTGGATTGCATACTCACAAAAGGAGGTAGAAACAAATCATTCATCAAGTATTCATATCTTTTCATTTGTAGATATCATATTCAGTATTTTCAGGTGCTAAATCATATTTACAGGTGTGAAGTTGTTTTACAACCATTACATCAACAAAACATTAGTGCTGGAATGTTGTGGTTAAAGTATAAAATACTCTAAAATGTCAAACTTTCCAAGAAATGTTAGATACTTGTTGTTTTAGTTTTTGTAATTAAGAATTGTCCTTCTTCTTATATTTAAGGCAAAGGAGAACGCACCAGCCATCTTCTGCCGGTATCCATTTGTGTTAAATCTCATTTGCAAGTTGGCAGCCTTTAACATCCACGCAAATTATCTCAAGGTATAACTGTCAGAGGGAATATCTCACCATTGTTTTTGTCAAATAATACATGCTACATGGCCTACTATGTAGAAATGATGCACCATAACTGATCATTATTGCTTTTACAAAATGATAATTCAGGCAATTTTTTTACTATATGCAGTAATGCGTGATTGAATAAATGGCATATTTTATTTAATACCTACTGGACCATTTTATTAATTAAAATTGATAATTAATGATTTTAAGTTTGGGGAGTCAGACAGCAACAGCAAAAAAGACAGTGGACAGCAATAGATAATTCAAAGGCTCTAACAAAAAAAGTAGAAAATCTGGTATCTGTGGTCGCAGGCCATAAGCCTGTCCAGTCAGACCTATTGCTAAAATTCTATAGCAATATATATGTATATGTCATGTAAGTAATAATAATTTCATTTTTGCTAGGCTGTAAGGTTAACATAGATTGATAAGGAGATCTAAACTCATAGAATAGCCAGGCTGTAGAAGGCCCATTTGCCACTGCAATGTGTGAAAGGCTACTTTAGGCTACTTTTAGTCACTCAGTCTCAGTCTCAGAGTGAGGTGACTGATGGCATACAAGGCTTACAACTTTGTACAAGGGAGGGATCAAGTCCAGGAATCGCGCTCTTGATAAGGAACTACCTGTGTCTGAGGCATCGGCATGCAGAGTGGGGGAGACAGATTGAAGGAGGTCCAGAAGGATGAGTAACAAACAGTATATTTTGTTTTGACGGGTCTTGCTTCTTTTCTTACAGAATCAGCACCGTCTGGAGTTACATGTCTCCATGGTGAAGCCAGATTTTGAAGTTAATCTCCAGCACAACCCTGAAGCGGCCCCAGGGTTCCAGCTCAAACTGAGACGAACACATCTTGTTGAAGATACATTCCACCACCTGTCTTCAGCCGACCACTCTTTTTTCAAGAGGCAACTCTTGGTAAATAAGTCTGTGGTCAACTTTTCTCTCTTTTGTGTCTCGCAGTTCTGTGGCCGCAAGCTGCTCAGGGCCACACCCCCACCCTCCACCTTGACCCGCCTCTAAAAATGGAACGTTTGTGGAGAGCTCATTGTGGGAATGGCTCGTAGTGTAACTCTGCACCAAGGCTGAATTTCTTGAACGTCTTCAAGTCTTCACAGGGGCCCACTAACAGCTATATAAAAGCATTCATAAAGTAGCATGCCATGGGATCTTTAAAATGGGTTTGCGTTAACGCCGTTAATAGTGCGTTTAACTGACGGCACTATTTCTTATATTTGTATAGTGGGAGGGCTCTCACACACGTTCAGGAGGGGAGGGGGGAGGAGCTGCAGGCTGTTTGCGATGTGACTGATTCTTGAGCTCTCAGTGGAGCGCTGACTTGCACGCCTTTTTTAGATGGTGAACGTAAACGAAGGAAAGCCCTCTGATTGGACGGGCAAGACTGACAATTAGGCGGGCCTAGGCCAAAAAGGAGCCAATCCCAAATCACAGCTGCCACCCTTTGCTCAAATAGGGCGAGCTTGACCAACTTGACAACGTTTTCCCATGCCAGTTTTTTGCTTTTGGTGCTGATTCCGGAGGAAAGAGAGCCAAACAAGATCTTATTTCTGGCCTCTACCTCCGAAATCAGCACCTCCACCTCGCATTCACTAAAGTTTTTTTTTCTTCCTTTCTCCATTTCCTCCTTTCTCCTAAAGAGCGCACTACTGCAGGCCTATTTATATTAATTAGCATATTAAATGAGGGAGGAGACTGGGCGGAGAGACGGGTTTGTGCATGTGCGCTCAATTTCACGTTAATTGGGACGTACAAAGATAATCTGCGTGAAATCGTGCTTACGCAAGGATTGATACATCCAGATTTTTTTGTGCGCATGCAGCTTTCCAGATTTTGGCATCCGCAAAGTTTTAGTCAGAAATCCACGCAAGTCTTAGTACATGAGGCCCCTGGACAGACCGAGCAGGCAGGGTGGATCACCAGGACAGACTGAGCTGGCAGGTCGGGGACAGGCAGGGTCGATACCGGGGAATCAGTCCGGAAAATGCTGGAGAGACTAGTACAAATGACCTAGGACAATCTGGCACTGAGTGAACTGAGAGGAGAGTCTATACGCCGGGTTGATTAGTGATCAGTTGGACTGATGAGCAGAGAGTGGCTGGCAGGTGAAGAGAAGGAGGGCCCAGCGGACAAAACACTGGGAGCTAAGGTGAATGAGATGACTGAGGGGAGATCATGACAACCCAAACACAGAATTATCTTTCTTTACATTGAAAAAAACGATTTCCACATTTATGGCTGAAAATCGCTCCGAAATCCAGCATGACTTATTTATTTGCTTTGATTGAGCACCTTCAGTTGATTTTCATGGCTGTGTTTCCAAACCAAATCAAAATGTTGACGGACCGCTCATTACTGAGATGTTATTATATTATTATTAATATTATTATATTATTAACTGTGTTCCTTCTTAGGGCCTCTATCTCAATGGCTTTGGGGGAGAAATTCCTTGTCCCTTTTATGGCTTTGGGTTCTGGTGTCGAGCAATGTTGAATCCATTGAAGCTGACTTACTCCAAGGGGACTAAAGCCTGTAATGTAATCTAGGTGCACTTTAAAGAAGAACTGGAACTGACCTCCATAGCAGTCAACCAAAAAGACTTCTTCATCAACGTGTTTGAGGAGCTCATGGACCCAGGGTCAGAAATGTTCATGTATAACGAAGGCAAGACACTAGCTTGGTTCCCTGCCCAGGTGAGAATAACCTTCAAGCTTCACAGCTTTTGTTATGTCTACACAGTTAACACACAATTATTAGTATACACTTAAAGTTACATAAAATATCGGTATGATAATTCATTTCTGACCGTTATTCCTAATATAGTGTATATATATACTCCACACTAACAACCATCAACCTGTGTTTGTGTGAGACAGGTTGAACCGCCCAGATTGGAGAAGTACTTCCTGTTCGGGGTTCTGTGTGGCATTGCCTTGAATAACTACAACATCATCAACCTGCCTTTCCCATTAGTTCTCTTCAAGAAGCTGCTCAACGTGAAACCGTCCTATGAAGACATGAAAGAATTTGAGCCAGTAGTAGCAAGGTACGTCACAGTTTTACAGAAATAAATCGCCTGGAATTTGACTTCCTGTGGTCAATATATTGTTATCTAATCAAACATGTAGCTTATTTTACACTTTTTAAATTAAAAAACATCAATGGTTCTATCAACTAGAATCAACTAGAATCAAATAAATATCAAAGGCTAGTGCAGGGTTTAGGAGGCAGTTCAACTAAATCCGTGGGGGCCATCCTTACAGGAGTTTGTGTTGCATTTTGGAAGACTACACCTCTGAGGACTTTGACAATTTGGACCTCAACTTCACGGTAGGCTGAATTTCTTCTTACAAACAGAAGGCCTTATGGGCTTTCCTTAGGCCTTTTCTAATTGACACGCGATTTCATTGGCTCATGCGTCATTGTGTGTTGCAGGTGGGCTGGGATGGCAGAATAGTGGAACTTGATTCAACAGCAAAAGGGAAGCCTGTCTCATGTTCCAACAAGTAGGTTTATGGACGATTGAGGTCAATCCATTATCATCCAGTATCATCCAGACAATATATTTTTTTTTATAAAAACATGCAAAAAGTTACTTTGTTGACATGAACCCAAAGGGTACCATTTTATATATATCCAACAGCTAGACAAGGCAATATAGCTGAATTCAAACATTGTGCTGAATATTTTGAATCACTAACATGTACCAACCTGCAGGCATATAGATCACAATAGTATCTCAACAAACTTTTCTTCATCACTGATGTAACCTGAGGTGCTTCGGCTCGAACAGACACCCTCTCCCAGCCGACCCAGTTGAGGGCGATCAAGCCAGCTCTTCAGCTTGGCTTTAGGCACGGTTCTATCGCTGTGTGGGGAGTTGGCATGTTGGCGCCCCCTCCGGCTGCGGGCGCCCCTGCTTGCTGAGAAGGTGCCGTGCACAGAAGCGTCAACAACTCCGCCAGCCCGTAATCCCCCCCGTCAACAACTCTGCCACCACCCCCCACTTCCTTTTTCGGGGGGGAAGGAGGGGGGGGCGCACGGAGGTGGTCTCGCCCGGGGCGTAATTCAATGTACAACCGCTACTGCCTTCTCTGCAGCCTCTGTATTGTTATGGAAGGCCCTCCTCCCCTTCTCGCCTGTGATGCCGAGTGCAGTGTAAGCCGAGTGTTGTCGAGTGTTTTACCTATAATGGGTTTTTATAGTATGAGGGCTGTGGGAGAACCTTCAGTCGCACTAGGTGGGAAGACCTCTCCTGACCGTCGCCTAGGAGGGGGGGTACCCTATACTGGTTTCTCTGCAGCCCCGGGCTTAACCTGTGCTGGCCCTCTTGTGCGTGTTAGAGATCCTCGGCTAAGCTCGGTGGAGGAAGACTCTGGTCTATGCGTCCAACACAGGTCACTCGGTTAAGCCCCTATCAGGTTAAACTAACTTTAGGCTACACATGTCGAACTCTGGGGTGTCTCTTACCACCTCAGTCCCTATTGGCCACGATGTGGGGAACAAGTCTGAACCTCTTTGTATTGCCTCACTCTCCGGACTGGTCACCATCAACCCTTTTTTATCATGCGCCACTAACCTCTTGTGCGAAGGCTGGGAGAGCTGTGGGCGGTCGGTCGGGCCCCTATTGGAAAGCCGGATCAATCACTGAGGCACTGATTTATTCGCCTACTACTACACGTAGTAAGGTATTTTTATTTAGATCGAAAACTTGTTTACGCAATGATAGAGAAAAGTATGGTTCTTAAAAAGAGCCTAAATGCTAACAGAGTCTAATATACATAACCGTTTTACACAATCCTAGAGAAAAGTATGATTCATTGGAAGAGTCTAAATTCTAAATTCTCATGAGGGGTCCTCGTAAGAGGGCTACACGTTCTTTCCTTGCATGTCTGTTAGAGTCAACGAGTGAGTCTGTAACTGTGCGTTCCCACCAAAAGACACACTTTTCGCCTGTTTGTGCGAACAGGCGAATGTTGCCGCGCGACAAATCTAAATCTGTCTCTGTGCAGTTATGTGTGCAGCTATGTCAGGCGAACTTATCGTGCAGCGAATTTTGTCGGACAACATCTTTTACCCGCCAACGGTGCTTTATGCCAATTCATTCTCATCAACCATGGCCGAGATAACCACCATTGCATGTCTGTACCTGTTGTGGAAGAGGGAGAGACATCGGAATGCCCGTCGTTTATGGGTTAATAATATAATCCGGAGGCGCACACCGCTTTGTGCCGTGATATTATATATATAGTTTATATTATATAGATATTTATATATAATTTATATAATATCATGTAATATTATATATAGATATATAGAGCTCCAGGAGTCGCAAACGGCAACAATCACTTTCTCCTCCAAGCTGCGGTTCACTGCGGAGTGCAGGGAACGGTTGGCCCAGCTGGTTGAACAGTGATTGGCTGTTTTACGTCACTTCACCCACGTTACCCACAGAGAGTGAACGCTGATTGGCTGTCTCACGCGAATGCCTCGGAAAAGTTGAAATATTTCAACTTCAGCTAATTTGTCGCGCTGCAAATTCTCGTGAACGCGCTCGCCGTTCACGTGGAAAAATGTTGCGCCGTCAATCAAATCTTGTCGCAGGTTTGGGCGACAACAAATTTCACCCGATTCGCGTCTCTACGTTCACTTTGTATTGAAACGTGTCGCGCCGTCGTGTTTGGTGTGAACACACAGTTAGACTGCGTGGGCAGTGTTTTGATAAGCTAGATCAATAAGCCAGATATAAAGGAAATATGCTCGATCCTCACAGCTTGAGTCTGCGTGGGGGATATTTCAGTAAGCTAGATATAAATGCAATACGCTCTGTCCTCACAGCCTGAGTCTGTGTGGGTATTTCAATAAGCTAGAAGGAGAAGAAGGAGAAGAAGAAGTATTCCTCGGGGTCTGATAGAGTCAACGAGTGACTCTATCAGACCCGTGGGTCAGTGCTACGATAAGCTAGATCTGAGTAAAAGAAGGCAGAAGAAGAAGAGCTGCCGAGAGGGTCCTGGGTGCGCTCTACCTGTCGCCAGCTGACTTGCGTCGTTGCGATAAAGCTATGTTACGTTTTCTTCAGGGACAGAGGGGTATGAGGGTTCCTGTTTCCACGAGGTAGTCTGTACACTTTGTGCTGACGCAGCAGATCAGCAGTACAACAGTTCAGCAGTTCAATAGAATTCATACATTGTTGTGCCATTAAAAGCGCAAGTCCTACCCTTAATTGGGCATAGGGACAGGGCCGGATCAGTACCCCCAGGGGCCCCTGGGCACTGTCAGCCCAGAGGGCCCCCCCCCCACCAACATCCACACCTTTAGGGGAGGCCACATTTACACCCAGGCAACTCGAGCCACCACCAGACACGCTGACCACACACACACACACACACACACGCACAGACAGACAGACAGACAGACAGACAGACAGACAGACAGACAGACACAGACACACAAAGACACACACACACACACACACACACACACAGATACACAGTGTGCTACAGCCAACTTCAATTATGTGAGCATGTCAAATTACACACCTATTGGTTCAAAGCTGAATGACTGGTCCAGCTGAGGACAGAGCAAATCTCTGTCCAGTTCAGTAAACCAAATATTACCATCTCACTCAAAAATACAAGTGACAATGATAAAATGAATGAATTAATCCAAAATCACAAACCATCCCACACCAAAGCTTCCAGAGCTCAATCACAGAGTTATCACACACCTTGCACAGACAATAACAAATGACCCAGATCAGCCCCTCAACCCACACTTCACACTGCTGCCATCAAGATGCACATACTGTAGAGGACTCTATAGACCCCTCTTCCTATGTGTGTGATATTTATGATATTTATTTGGTGATGTACATGGTGTGTATATTGTGTATTGTGTGATCTAGCCAACCAAATACACTAATAACATAGATTCTTACCTTCAGAAGTTCTTCTTTCTTGACTTTTTCATTGCAAACTCCGAGATCAAGTCCTCAAAGTCCAGCTCCCTCACCAGGTCCGACTCAATGGCCATCAAGGACAGTGATGTCAGCCTCTTCTGACCCATGGTTGTCCTCAGTTCATTTTTTATTTGTTTCAGTTTTGAAAATGTCCTCTCACCTTCACAGTTGGATACAGGAAGTGTGAGAAAGAGCCTGAGTGCCACAAAAACATTGGGGAATGTTGTCTGGAGTCCATTCTTCAGCACAACCTGCAACAAGTTTGCAGGAGTCTTATCTTGCTCAGTGCTGACAAAAGACCTGAACTGGATCAGCTCATCAGCTAAGGCAGTATCCAAGTCTCCTGGATATGAAGATGAGAGAGCAGTGGCCCTTTTGCGAAGATCAGTGTCATCACAGACCATGTCAAACAGGACACCAAAGCGGCCATTTATGTCCCTGTATGCATCAAGGCGTTTGTTCAGTCCTGACAGCAAATTGTCAATGACACATGCGTCGGTGTAGAAAGTCAATTGCGCCGGTCGCAAGATAGGGCCCTTCTTCTGTTTGGCGCACATGGCTAATTTGCATACGCGCACAGGACTGTCGGAATGGGAACACGTCGGACTGGCAGCATTACGGGGGCGCGATTACGGGCTGGCGGAGTTACATTTAAAAAT
The DNA here is from genome assembly GCF_964030765.1 of Micromesistius poutassou. NCBI lineage: Eukaryota > Metazoa > Chordata > Actinopteri > Gadiformes > Gadidae > Micromesistius > Micromesistius poutassou. Next base: position 2,353,675 of record NC_140274.1, on the reverse strand, counting down.
CGCGTTCAAGTAAAAATAAATAAGAAAAGCGGAATCAATTTGTGGCGCTCGTTGTTCAATCTGTGGCGCAGCGCCACACATTGGCCTATGTGTGGGAAACACTGTACTTGAATAAGATTAAGTTGAAATAAATGATGAAGATAAAGATTGTAAAAGCCAACAGGGGTGAAAGTTAGGACCACAGTCCAGATTGTGTCGGTCGATGCTTCAAAGCTAACGTCTTCTTCCTCTTCATTATTCCGAGCTTTTTTGAAAAAGCTGCTTATTAGCTGTACCTTTTTCTTGGCTGCCGCTTCTTTTTCCTCCTTTTCCTTTTTTTTCTTTCGCTTGGCGGCCCCACTCGGCTTATTGCTGCTCTCCATTTTCTGTTAATGCTGGTTTAAAATTATTTTCCCTGCTACTCGAACATGCAACATATATCTGATCACGGATCGGTTACAAACACACACTGTGTAATTCGTTAGTTGAAAAACTGATCTCGAATCGGTTATGTTGATCGGTCCCGCCCCGATTTATTTTTAGCCAATCAGCAGTGCATTGTGATCGGCTGCCAATCACTACCTGTGAAATCATCAAAATGACATGTAGAACAGACAATCATGAGACCTCGTTTATTGTAAACAAATTTTATTTTATTCTGATTGGATAGTAGGTGAAGGTGGGCAGGAGCATCGAGTGCTGTGTTCAGGGGCTGTAGGAGAAGTGCCAGCCGCCGTGGCTTGCGTTTAAATTGAGTCATGAGGAAAAAAAAAAAAAATACCCAATCGCAAAGGGCCCCTATTGGCTCAAGGGCCCCTGGGCAACTGCCCAGGTTGCCCATATGGTAGATCCGGGCTTGCATAGGGAAGCTTAGGGCTAGGTGCGTCAATGCATGGCCCACAGGCACACAACACCCTGCAGAGTCCTTTGCATTGTTGAGAAGCCCTGATTCTGCTCTCACCTCATTCTGGAGTAGTTGCCACTGGTCCTTGACCCAAGCCTTGTCATAATGGGGGTTTTTGATGGTTCCTAGCTCAGTCCTTTCTCTGGAAACTGCTCCCACCAGGCCTTGATGGCATATCCATGACTCTGCCTGTTCAACTGCAGCCTCTACACTCCACTTCCTACTGGTCTTGACTGCTTCCCCTGCAATATAGACTCAAGGGTTGCTTGACTTTCTGAACTGCAGCACCTCCCTTGCATGCAAGACTCTCAAATTCCTCCTTGGTGGATTTCAGGGGGAGCCTTAGTATGCAGATGTTACCATAGAGGGCGATGCTGCTCAGGCTCCTCAGTAGAGCAAGCCACTTCCAAAGGTATCGTTGCTGCCCCTTCCCAGGTCTGAAACGGTGGCAGAAACACCTAGAGGAGCAGTGACCACAGGATCCTGTTCTGGTAAATCCACACCTTGATTTTTACTGGAATGCCTTTCCTGTGAACATCTTCCAGCCAACCCTCCATCTCCTCGCAACTGTTCGTAATAGTCACTATATCACTGAGGCTGTTGTCCAAGGTCTTCCCTAGGCTTCTGAGAGATGGTAGCAATTTGTGTTTCTGAGGTGGAAAACCAGAATTTATTCACTACTCTTTCTTTCTTCAAAACCAAGGACCTTGATTTCACTGGCTTGGCTGGCCAATCCCAAATCGTCTTAACATAATTGGTAAACCGGGATAAGGACTTTGCTGAAGGTGTTAAGTTGTGCATCTACATGAAATCATTTGATTTCAGTGGCCCTACCAGCATAATTCAGGAGCCTTTATGTACAATTAAACATGTATGGACAACATTGCTAGTGAGCCATTGCAGATTCCGAAATACATGTATTATTGTTAGGCAAGGCAAGGCAAGGCAACTTTATTTATAACACACTTTTCAGACGAGGCAGACTCAAAGTGCTTCACATAGACAATAAAATGAAATAATAAAAGAAAACAAATAAAAGAAAACAAAGGCAAAGATTTTAAAAAAGCATTGTAGAAAGTGCAATGTATTTAAGATTTATCAGAAAGCTAAAGCAAACATAAAAGCCTTCAGTCTTGTTTTAAGTGGTCAGAGTTGGGGCAACTCTTATGCCTTGTTTCCACCGAGCGGTACAGTTTGGTGTGATATGGTGCAGCTCGGAGCAGGACAGCTCGGTTACACTAAATCTGGCTGGCGTTTCCACCACCGACAGTCCCCTTATGGTAGGGTGGGGTTTAAGCCGGATGGCGATAGCCGCGGCAGCTACGTAAGCATCGACCCAAACATCATAGCAGCGCGACACAGTGTAGCCTGCTAATAAATTCAATGTTTCGTGTTTACTCTGGGGATAAATAATAGATTGGTCTCAGAAGATCTTCGTGGTCTAGAAAGCTTATGCAGTGGAAGCATATCAGTTATGTACTTTATACCCTAGTAAAACAATAGTACTAATTATAGTTTTGCAGGCTCTTAAATGTGATATAAGAACCCTCAGGCCCTCCCCTGCACCGTAAATAATATTTATACCGTGTTCAAATGGTGCTTACCAACACAAGTGTGCTTTTTCTAAAGCATAGCACTTTGTCCATCCACAGGAAAGAGTTTGTCAACGCCTACATCAACTATGTCTTCAACAAATCCGTTGAGAAGGTGTTCGAAGAGTTCAAGAGGGGCTTCTTCAAGGTGTGCAACAGAGACGGGGTGGAGTTCTTCCAGCCGGACGAGTTACGAGGCGTGATGGTGGGCCAGGAGTTCACTGACTGGAACGTGATGAAGCAGGTCTGCACTACTTGGCATAACGAGTGACACTATTTTATTGAGAGGAGATCATTATATCAGCATGTGGTTGTTTCCTGACTTTCCTGTTATTTAAATGTTTGAATATTATACTGTTTTCACAAGGAAATATCTGTTTTTTGTTATGTTATATATACAAAAGAAGATCAATCTAAAAATATGAAACTACGGAACAAGATCGGTACAAGAAAAGTTAGATAAAAGAGAATGGAAAAATTATTAAATTAAGGGAAAAACATGATGGAGAAATTAGGAAATTGAAAACAGAAAGAGAATAGATGGAGATGAGAATAGATTTAAAAAGACAAAGAACAGAAACATTGAGCAATAAAAGAGAAAAATATGGAGGGCAGAAACATTTTGATAAAAGATGGAGAATGAGAATATTGAGAAAAGACAAATAAAAGATGGAGAAAGAACAACAGAAAAGAAAAATAATGTAAATGTAGAAAAGAAGAGAGTGAACTACGTTAGAATAGAAATAGAGAAAAGTGAGAAAAAGGATGGATAACAAGTAATAAAAAAAAAAGATGGAGAAAATGAAAGAGATAAGAGACAGGATATAGGAATAATATTAAAAAAATGAAGAACGAAACGAAAAACAAGACGAAGGGTGAGAATGAGAAAGAACCAAATGGCTCTCCTGGGTATGCCACCGAGACTACAGCTATTATGATCGGGTCAGAAGTTATCATTTACAATTCACGTGACATCTTTCTTTTCTGAAACTCAGTCAGGGTTTTATCTGGATTCACTGCGGTACCTTCGGATAGAAGCGTTTGCGCTATGAGTAAATGGCAATGTTGAGTCATGGTTAATCTGTCTGTAACTCCCCCAGAACACAGTGTATGAAGGAGAGTACAGCGAAACACACCCCAATATCATAACCTTCTGGGAGGTGTTTGATGAACTGACCGAGGACGAAAAGAAGCGTTTTCTCTGTAAGTATTAAACATGCTGCTACATTACTTAGTAGTCATAGTATGCATATGATGTATGTACCTTTGTAACATCATCTGTATCATAACCGGTCTTGCCATCAGTGTTCCTCACAGGTCTGGATCGTGTGCCCATTATCGGGATAATGAAAGTAAAGATGACGGTGGCGATCCTGCCCAATGCCACTGAACTCCATTTCCCAGAAGCCCTCACCTGCTATTCCTTCTTACTGTTACCCAACTACAGGAGATATCCCACCAAAAGGACTCTAAAAAGCATGCTGTTGGCAGCCATTTACCACCCTAGAGGCTTCTGGGAGGAATGATAAAGCACACCTTAAGATGTTAGGTCACAACATACATCCGTTGATTGGGTTCATTTATTTAGCTCCAGATACCCATCTGGTAGACTCACTGGTATATATTTAGCTTTTAAGACGTTAAGTTGTTGATCATGTAAGCACACAATGTGTCTGTTCGGTTATCAGATGATGCCATGTTTTCCGGACTGTTGCAATGAAACGCTTTCAGATCAGATGTGTCATTCCGTCATATAAATCCTGGAAGGAATGACCGGCCTGGATTGCCAATAGAATGCGCCAACAGACAGATTTGGTAGTGACACAGCCGATTTGTGAAAGTAAAACACCAAGCTCATTTATTTAACAGGCAGGTTTATTTGACACAATTCATTAATTGATAATGTGGGAGAGGGTCATTGACTCATTGGCGGCACTCAGGGAGGCGGTGTTCTGTCTGGTGCATCTTAGTATATGTGTCTATTCACGTGTATTCTTCATATTCAATGTTCTTTCAATAACCCCAAAACAATATAAACAAAACAACCTATCTGAACAAACATGCCCTTTATGTGCTGTTGTATTCAGTTACTACTTTGGTTCATAATCATATTTCAAGCACACATTGTATTAAACCTGACATTCAAAAAAATGTGTTTTACTGTTATTCTTACTGGAAATTAATTGTCTAAATGACCAGAATCTAGTAGTAATAACTTTTCTACATATGAAATGCTTCTGCATAACATTAATATTAAATACATAAACCTTATAAAATAACCTAAAATTGCATGTCTAGCACAAAGAGATAAAAAAAAGAAACACTTCTCAATGTATTTGCCCTCTTATTAAACTACTTCAGTTTGTTTACAGTGAAACAGCACCATCTGTGGGACAGCTTCATAAAACACCAGCGTCAACAAACTACTAGACCTCATCCTCATCCTCATCTGCTTATCCGGGGTCGGGTCGCGGGGGCAGCAGCTCAAGCAGGGGGCCCCAGACATCCCTTTCCCGGGCCACATTGACCAGGGCCCTGTTTCTTGAAAGCATCGTTAGCCTACGTGGTTCGTAAAGTTCATCGTACGAGCATCGTAGAGTTTTCACACTGTTTCCCGAAAGCATCGTTGCGTAACAAACGTCGTTAAAACCCTCGTAGCTAACGAGGGCTCCAGGGGCACTCGTAGAGCGCTAAGAGCATCGTTACTATAGCCTCAGTGGAGTCACCAGCTGGACATTCAGTGTATTGGATGTGTTTTAATAAAACACATCCAATACCACTGAATGTCCAGCTGGTGCAATTTCGCAATACCCCAAAAACAGTGGTTACCGCCGATATATTACTCGTAGACTACTGTTAGAAGTCAACAACATAAGTCAACAACATCATTTATTGCAGCAATTTAAATTTTCAAAAATACATAGGCTACCGATCAAACGCCACGTCACAAGGCGTATAATAAAACCAGATTTTTAATGTTGACACCAAAGTTTCTAGACTAGAGGGTGCGCTGCACGGCAATCACTGAATGAATGAATGAAACCTTCTGCGGAATCAGAGAAAGTCTGCTCTCTTTGCTGCGCAAAGCATGTTTCAGAAATCAGCACATTTAGATAAATGCTATAGTTGTCACACAACTATATTTTTTATTTTTGTAATATGGAATTATTTCAGGGGGGAAAATGCCGTGAAAAAATGTACACACGGTGCGTTCAGGATTAGGACTGATATAGCATATGTCGGCCTAGACCTAATCAATTGTGTTTTAATATTTGTAGCATTCATATTAGTCAATTATTTTCGTAGGCTTCTCTGCTGTTGGCCTTAATGGGGAGATATTTTTTTGCTGCCACAAAATCTAACTACATGTACGTAGTTTCATCTAACTACATTCCTGCGTCTCCCCCTCCTACCGAGCCCATTTCAGCACCGTGTCAGTGGACAGTTACAAGCCTACGAACGTCGTAAGAGCAGTGCACGCGCGTTCCTGTTAAGAGGAGTTTCGGGAAACGCTCTAAAAATTTTACGAAGCATCGAAAGATCCTTCGTGAGAATGATCATACGAATGTGGATCCATCGTTATCGGGAAACGGGGCCCAGCTCTGACGGGGGGATCTCGAGGCGTTCGGAGGCCAGTGTTGAGATATAATCTCTCCACCTAGTCCTGGGTCTTCCCCGAGATCTCCTCCCCACTGGTCGTGCCTGGAACACCTCCCAAGGGAGGCGCCCAGTATCGGGCATCCTTACCAGATGAACCACCTCAACTGAATCTAAGCAGAGGAGCAGCGGCTCTAATCCGAGTTCCTCACGAATGGCTGAGCTTCTCACCCTATCCCTAAGGGAGACACCAGCCACCCTCCTGAGAAAACCCATCCCGGCCGCTTGTACCCGCAATCTCGTTCTTGCGGTCATCACCCATCCCTCATAGGTGAGGGTAGGAACGATAAGATCGACCGGTAGATCGAGAGCTTTGCCTTGCGGCTCAGCTCGCTTTTCGTCACAACAGTGCGGTAAAGCGAACGCAATACCGCCCCCACTGCTCCGATTCTCCAGCCAAAGACCCTGCGGTACTTCAACTCCTTCACTGGGGCTAAGGACTCATTTCCTACCGGGAGTAGGCAATCCACCGGTTTCCTGCTAAGAGTCATGGCCTCAGATTTAGCGGTGCTGAGTCTCATCCCAGCCGCTTCACACTCCAGTGAGTGCTGAAAGTCACAGGCCGATGATGCCATCAGGACCACATCATCTGCAAAAAGCAGTGATGAGATCCTCACACCACCCAACTGCAACCCCTCCCCACCATGACTACGCCTCGATATCCTGGCTATGAATATCACAAACAGGATTGGTGACAAAGCGCAGCCCTGGCGGAGGCCAACACCCACCAGGAACGAAACTGACTTGCTGCCGAAAACGCGGACACAGCTCTCGCTTTGGGAGTACAGAGATTGGATGGCCCTGAGGAGTGAACCCCTTACCCCGTACTCCCGTAGCACCTCCCACAGTTTCTCCCGGGGGACCCGGTCATACGCCTTCTCCAGATCCACAAAACACATGTAGACCGGTTGGGCATACTCCCAGGCCCCCTCCAGGATACTTGCGAGAGTGAAGAGCTGGTCAGTAGTTCAATGTCCGGGGCGGAAACTGCTGGAGGAGAAGGGGATTGTTGCCCAGGCCGCCCCCGGGGCTGCCTGCTGAACGCTGGCCGCCCCGGGGCTGGTAGCCCCCGGGGCTGCCCGCGGCAGCGCTCCGTCGGAGCCCCACTGGCCTCGAATTCTAAAAATGCTTAGGAAAGGAGCGTCGATGCGTCCTTTAACCCTCCTTCAGCATAGGTTACTCCTGACCAACCTTTACGAAAGGAAAGGAGATATTGGTATCCCATAATCCTTTACGGCGGCAATATTTAAATAAACCACCGACGAAGTTTACTGACTCTACGCGAAGACGCATGAGAGACGCGGTAAAGCAGAAGAAGAGAAGAGAAGAAAATACAATTGATAATAATGGATACCAATTCCAGAAACACATTATTTGAATCGAAATTAATTAATTGATTGCTGGTTAGCAAGCACACAATAAACAACATAAGAAAATAAAATGCTGACTTCACATTTAAGAAAGACTAGCCTACTGGGGGGCAGTTAATTTCAACATCAACATAAGTTGAGCCTCTTTTTTTTTTTTCCACATATGAATTTGGATTCAAGTGGCCTCAAATATTCCCGTTGGCCAAATCCGACCTAAGTGATTCTCATTGTTGGCGATAACCTGATTAAAATCAATACGAGAAGGACGCATGGATCTAAAGAGCGCTTGTTGTAGTCAATCTTCGGAAAATTGTAGTTTCACGCTAGAGCCGCTAGAGGTCAGCAATACCCGCCGTCACGCAGTGACGTCGATTAGTAAAGTGAAAGGAAGCACCTTTTCATCTTTCCTTGACCCGATGACGTTTTCCACAAAGGTTAAGGAAAGGAGGCATAAAGGTTAGAAGATTTGACTATTCGTAGAGGCCCCAGGCATTACCAAAGTGGTTCAATCCAGCACCTATACCCTATTATGAAATGCCAATCGGGTGATGCGGGTGGTGCTGTGCTTCTCTCTGGTGGTCAGTAACGGGACATCAGCTCGTCCAACTGCTTCTATTCTATCCAGACAAACCAGACATCTGATTGTCACATCCGATTTAATTTGCATCTCTACAGGATAAATAAATAAATACAAATGTAATAAATATAACAATAACGTCAGATCTACAATACCTTACTGACGACAAATTAACAAATAAATAATAAATAATAAATAATTCAGTTAATAACATGTTCTGTCAAACTATTTTTCTTCAGTTAATTTTTTGGGTAAAAACCTTCACTCAAATGGACATGAATATAAATAAATACATAAAGTTGATAAGATAAACAATTAATACCGTTCATGTGCCCTTTTAACATATAACAGGAAGAACCATGTTAGATTTGATTCTAATAACAGATCCAACGGAACCATTTTATTTCTTCACGTGTGTTTGGGTGGAGACTCCTCTGTGAAGTTGTTTGTGTTCCTTCAGACTATCAGAGCGACTAAATGTTTTCCCACACTGTTGACAGTGGTAAGGTTTCTCTCCAGTGTGGATGCGCTGGTGACTGTTCAGATGACCATATTGACTAAATGTTTTCCCACACTGTTGACAGTGGTAAGGTTTCTCTCCAGTGTGGAAGCACTGTTGTTCCTTCAGACTATCAGAGCGACTAAATGTTTTCCCACACTGTTGACAGTGGTAAGGTTTCTCTCCAGTGTGGATGCGCTGGTGTTTCTTCAGGTCACCAGAGAGACTAAATGTTTTCCCACACTGTTGACAGTGGTAAGGTTTCTCTCCAGTGTGGATGCGCTGGTGTTCCTTCAGACTATCAGAGCGACTAAATGTTTTCCCACACTGTTGACAGTGGTAAGGTTTCTCTCCAGTGTGGATGCGCTGGTGTTTCTTCAGGTCACCAGAGAGACTAAATGTTTTCCCACACTGTTGACAGTGGTAAGGTTTCTCTCCAGTGTGGATGCGCTGGTGTTTCTTCAGATCTCTAGAGTGACTAAAGGTTTTCCTGCACTGCTCACAACTGTGGCGTCTGGCTCCTTCTGCTGGAATCTGGCTTGATCTTTGGACGGTTCCCGGGGAGGCTCCGATTGGTTCTTGAGAGGAGGCTGCGACGTATGGGAGGAGACTAGTCTCCACCTTGAGTTCTCCGCTGCTCAGCAGTCGGCCGTACAGGTCACCATGGCTCCTCTTCATGTGTCTCTGGAGGAAGATCTGAGACGTGTAGGAATACGGACACTTGGGACAGGGGAAACCCTGTGCTGGTGTCAGCTGGGATTTCCCTCCTGAGAGAGAGAGAGAGAGAGAGAGAGAGAGAGAGAGAGAGAGAGAGAGAGAGAGAGAGAGAGAGAGAGAGAGAGAGAGAGAGAGAGAGAGAGAGAGAGAGAGAGAGAGAGAGAGAGAGAGAGAGAGAGAGAGAGAGAGAGAGAGAGAGAGAGAGAGAGAGAGAGAGAGAGAGAGAGAGAGTCATAAATATTTTATTTTGGAGCGTGTTCCTGATGGCTGGTTTAAGCAGCCTCACCTGGCCAGTCAGGTGGTTTAGACTTTGGGGCTTGATTAGGCTGCACACCCTAATCAGCCTAATCAGGCATATTTTAATTTGTATAGTTGTATCGTTGTTGTTTTTTTTAAACCTCTATGGTACTTAAATTACACATTTAGACCTTTTTCCAAATATTTTTCTGATATGTTGTCATCTTTCAAGTCAAGTTAACACTAACTACTATTTCCTGTCTAATTTCTTAACTGCTTTGGCAATGTAAATATTTATTGTCCAAGCTCTTTTGACCAACCAACCAAACCAAACCCTCTACATGGTTATTTCTAATACATTGTGTATGTTTTATGACAGAAAGACAGACTTGAAGACAGACCTTTAGTAGAGCTCTTGTTGTTCCACAGTCTATCAAATCCGATTCCCAGATGTCTGGCGTATTCGTCCCCATACCAGACCAAGAGCTCTTCTCCTGGGGTCATGAAGCAACAGGAGCGATACAGAATCCCTCCTTTGTACTGAAACGCTATTAGGTTCTGTTCCTCTTCATCACGAGCACAATTGACATACCTAACACACAGACAGGTATGTCAACACACCTTTACACTGTATCTTCTGCATGTCATACCAACAAGAAAATATTGTGGATCTAATCAGATAACAGACATGAGAGAAATATAAATGTTATCAACCAATGTAAGTAAGAAAACGTGTGAAAATTGTTCATGCAGTAGATCATATAAAACTGAATAGGGTCCTACCTCATCCAGTTAGAAAGAGTCTCTCTCTTTGCATCAATGTAATCATTGTGTCTGCTCTTGTAGATCAAGATACATTTTTTAATCAGACTCACACAAACTCACACAAGCACACATACAAATCTAGATCAAAATAAATGAATACACACAAACACACTGACCTCCCAGGAGTATCCACTCTCCAGGGCTCCCTCTTCATCTGTCCTGTGTCCTTCGTAGGGTCCAAAGTGTGTTCCAATGGGAATGCCACCGTCTCCACAGTAAAACACCCCTAGACCGGCCCCTGGGATCCCAGAATCTCTGATCTACCCCATATGACACACAGAGATGGAGAGAGGAGTCATAGAGGGAGAGAAATACATAGAGGGAGGGAGAGATAAAGGATGGATTTTTATATACATTAGCTGAGAAACGTATGATACAATAAATGTTATACTGTATCAGTGGACATGGAGAACTTTGTGGGGTTAAAGTATGACATATACCTCAAACCCAGCCTGCAGCGTCTTCTTGGCTCTGTCTTTCTCTCTGACAGCAACGGGGCGATCAGCAATGAACACGATAGGACCGTGGACCTCGCACTCTTCAAGGAAGAAAGTCCTACACTCATCACAGACTGGAGACACAGAGTTTATTTTATTTATTACGTCCAAGAGAGCTTCAGCTACAAATGTATATTAAATAGACAGAAACGAAGATAGAGTAAAAACAGTTTTGAGAAAGAAAAGGAGGTGTGAGAGAGAGAGAGAGAGAGAGAGAGGGGGGGGGGGGGCCCTCTTACAGAAGTAGTCGTCGTCCTTAGGTACTTCGGGTTCTTGGTAGTTAACTCCCGAGAGGAGAGAGAGAGACCTCCTGGTCACTCCAGCCCCGCCCTGAGAGACTCTGACAGACAGACCCTCTAGTTATGAGTACTCCCTGCTTTATTAATGTGGGTAGGACACAACTTACCTCCTAGAAACAATATGTATAAAGGTTATACATCGTGCTAGTGTTAATAGTGTTAATACACTTAATTCATTAGTCTGCTGTCACACGGTCATGAAGCAGGTCTTGGTACCATAGAGAGGACAGGACATGGTAAGGCTACTGAAAGTGATGTGTTCTGTTTTATACCTGCACAGAAACTGCATCTGATGTACTGGGCTGTTGTAGAGAGCCCTGTCTGACTGTTGGTGGCTTCCACACTCTAGCACCTGCTGATATAACTGACTTTAGGTTAGGATGTAACCTGCTAACTATTACTAGCTGACTATATGAGTTAGGATGTGACCTATTAACTATTACAAAAAGACTGTATGTAAGGATGTATCCTAATAACTACTACTAACTGACGTTAATGTAGTATATAAACAACTCACTTCAAACTGACTAAAATGGGGAATATAACCTGCTAATTTACTATGAGGTACAACCTATTATTAAATACATTTATTACAGGGGTTGGTCTAATTCTCAAAAACTGACCGTTGCTATGAACGCCATTTCCAACTGTTAAATCAACCAGACTTTTTATTTTGCAGATGCAATAGACTCCTTTTAAATCAATAAAACCCCTTTTTGTTGCTATATCTTTGGTCAAATGATTGATTAAGTAGTATAAGCGGGCTAATGTATCTTCAGGGCTTTGAAGGGGATAATACCCCTTCCAGAAATGTCTACATAAATGTCTTTGTACCGGTCGATCCAGAGGTCCAGAGCTCCTCTTCCTCAGAGTCTGTCTCTTCAGGTAAACTCTCACCTGGCCTGGCTTCTCTCTCCTCATGAAAGCTGGAGTCACAAAGGACAGGCCTGACGCACACACAGACACACACACACACACACACACACACACACACACACACACACACACACACGCACACACACACACACACACACACACACACACACACACACACACACACACACACACACACAAAAGCAGAAGTGATCTGTATTATAGCAGAACCACCTGTATCTGTCTGTATAGCAATGTATTATGTATGTAAAAGTTTAATTATGTAAATAGTTTACCAAGAGATTCCATAACCAAATGGTTTTCCTTGATCTGGACAAAGCGTTTTTTCTCTGCCATACAGAGGCGGTTCCACTGTGTTGTTGAAAAGTAGGCCCTGATATCCGCAAAGTCCTCCTACGCCACAAACAGACCACAGAACGTCAAATACTGTTTATACTCATCAATAAACTTAACTCAGAGAATATATCAAACTCCTCCTACAATACAGGTACACCACAAAATATCTGAAAGACTGGTTATACTCAACTACAACCTTAACACATTCTAGATATTACTGAATATATCAAAGTCAACAGTTGCTATTGAGCTACAAATTAACTGTTTGAAAACCCACATTTTTCATAAATAAAGTAATATCGTTCTCCTCTAAGCAGCCATTCTCTCCATGGAGGGGCCCTTCTATGAACACATCGGACTTATCTGATCATATTTAATGGTGATAAACTCACCAATGTCGCCTGAACAGATGTTTAAAGTATTAATATGTTGTCTCACCTCCTCCAGTGAGTCACTCATCTTACTGGTACAGTTTGAGTCCAGGTCCAAAGTCTAACAATGAAACATAATTAGAATAAATCTGGGGAAAATATCGACGGCTAACATCCCTTTGCTAACTTAATAAGTTACTGAACGTTGGTTAGTGAATTGGCGCTGACTAGTCATCATGATAGGAGGGATTCCGAGCATACATCACTTAGTTTACGTCCACTTGTGCTAAGTTATGTTTGGCATTAAATAATATTATAACCAAAAATATATAATATATATAATATATAATACATTTCAGAGTAGGAGAGGCCTTACCAGTAGGCCTACCACGTTCACTTGAATGCCACAAAATGGAGACCCGAGCTTCTCTCCTTCAGCTTTTCGGGCGCCAGACTGAGAAGCGGGAAAACTTTGGCGCTTCTGACCTTTCTGAGAGGATACAGTTCCCAGGCCTCGGTGCACGTGGTGCCTACGTGATACCCTTGGAGACCGTCGCTATGATACAAGACGTTATTAAGTAGTCTTCAATCGGGGAAAACCTAACTTGATTCTTCTAATGAAGAGCCGTCGCAACGGTATGCGGCGACTGCAGTTCTGTCAGTAGACACTAGATGGTGGGCTTAGACCTGCCTGGTTTGTTGCAAACATAAAGTTGAGATAAAAACAGACTGAAAGTGTCTTGGTTCGATCCCCAATGTCGGCACTAGTCTACCTGTAGGGATCGATACTAGAGCAAGACGCCCTAACCTCACAAACCTTGAAATCACTACGGGCAACTGCTAAATAACTGCATTATAAATGTTAACTAAAACCTACTCATGGAAAGTAGAAAGTAGTAAATTAATACGATAAATAAATAAATAAATATGAATATATATATAGAGAGAGAGAGAGAAAACTGTACAATTTGTGAATCAGTGCAGTTGACACAAACTGTTGGCAACTTGGTGTTTCAGTCACTGAAGACGCGCGTGGATCAGTACAAAGATAAACTCCTCCTCCTCATCCTCATCGTCATCCGCTTATCCGGGGTCGGGTCGCGGGGGCAGCAGCTCCAGCAGGGGGCCCCAGACTTCCCTTTCCCGGGCCACATTGACCAGCTCTGACGGGGGGATCTCGAGGCGTTCCCAGGCCAGTGTTGAGATATAATCTCTCCACCTAGTCCTGGGTCTTCCCCGAGATCTCCTCCCCACTGGTCGTGCCTGGAACACCTCCCAAGGGAGGCGCCCAGTGGGCATCCTTACCAGATGCCCGAACCACCTCAACTGACTCCTTTCTAAGCAAAGGAGCAGCGGCTCTAATCCGAGTTCCTCCCGGATGACTGAACTTCTCACCCTATCCCAAAGGGAGAAGCCAGCCACCCTCCTGAGAAAACTCATCTCGGCCGCAAAGATAAACTTCAATCGACAAAACTCTCAAAATACAAGCGAGACACACTGGACCATATATATATATATATATATATATATATATATATATATATATGACTATATATATATATATAATGTATATATATATATATATATATATATTGTAGACGTAGGCCTATATATTATATATATATTAAGACGCTGATCCAATATATATATATATATATATGCACTGGACTACCAGCGAAACAAAGTCTACCTATGTCTGAAGCGCAGAAAACTCAACAACGGCAAGATCACCTCTCTTCCGGGACCGAGAGTGAATACCCGGATAGCGATACCAGCCTTAAAGCCCATGTTGCAGGTTAACCGGAAGTTTCGATTAATGGGTAAAGCACTCAAAATATGTACATTCATAAAATTGATCCAAAATAGTGTTAAAGTCATTTTTTGGGCGTTTTTGGTAGTAACAGGTGTTTTCTTCCGTAACTCGGCGATGACGTCACGTTGGGGAGACGTGGTGAGGTAGCCTCAGCCTAGTACTAGAACTATGACGTCACGTTGGGGAGGCGTGGTGAGGTAGCCTCAGCCTAGTACTAGAACTATGACGTCACGTTGGGGAGACGTGGTGAGGTAGCCTCAGCCTAGTGTTAGAACTATGACGTCACGTTGGGGAGACGTGGTGAGGTAGCCTCAGCCTAGTACTAGAACTATGACGTCACGTTGGGGAGACGTGGTGAGGTAGCCTCAGCCTAGTACTAGAACTATGACGTCACGTTGGGGAGACGTGGTGAGGTAGCCTCAGCCTAGTACTAGAACTATGACGTCACGTTGGGGAGACGTGGTGAGGTAGCCTCAGCCTAGTACTAGAACTATGACGTCACGTTGGGGAGACGTGGTGAGGTGGCCTCAGCCTAGTACTAGAACTATGACGTCACGTTGGGGAGACGTGGTGAGGTGGCCTCAGCCTAGTACTAGAACTATGACGTCTGGGATGAGGAAGAGGTGGCAAGAACCACACATTACATGTATGATGGCCCACAACCGTATAATTTCGAACCTGTCAGATGTGAGAGGGCGAATGAGGAATTGCCGCATTTTGATGGTAGCCTACTAGCTCCAGTAACAACATCTTTGCCTAGTGTTTCTTTCTAAGCTTTTACCCAGTGTGCGAAATACCCGTCAATATTCGTGGGGTCCCATCTCCCGATTGTTGCTTTAATACCGATCTACATTCCTCAATATGCAGTACGCCTATAACATTACAATATTTGATCGATGCAAGCCAAGACAATCAGTCTAACAGTCTATAGCCTACATGACAACACACACGCGCACTTAACAATTTTGATAAACCGATATGCTATAGTATTCGTAAAGCAACACTGACATAGGAGGCTGCATTGGCTAAAGTTGTTTTGATGCACAACAAGGAGAGGCAAAGATGTGCATTACAATGCAAACACGACAATAATTGCCATCAATCAACTGAATAAATGTCCGGTGTATAGCCTATCAGACAGGCAATCAGTGAACTTGCAAATGAGAGCCTGCAGTAGGCCTATGACCGATCGTGTGACATTATTTAACCATCCATCTACAGCAAATACGATCAGACAGATACATCATTGACACAAGCACATTCATCCAACCCGGCGGATGCTGACAGCCCACAACGAGCCAAACATCACCACGGCGGGTGTGCTCTCTCTCGCTCCCGCACGCACGTACACAATCACTCCAACTTCTCCAACTCCAAGGCTAGGCTGCTTCACTAAGACCACAACCAATCACAACTAACCATGCAGTAGTGCGAAGCCGGGAAGGACACGACGCACAGTCGCACGTACTCATCTTATGCACAACAATCAGTCACTGCAAATATTTAAATAGCCTCTTACCTTAAGTTAGAATGGACCCAACGTGTGTGAGTGATACACTCTGGTTTAGCTTTCGCTTGCTATCCGTTTTTAGTATGACTTCTCAACATTACGTCCTTCCTCTGTTTGGCGCATATGGCTAATTTGCATACGCGCACAGGACTGGCTGGCTCCGCTTGGCAAAAAATATTTATATATAACATATAACATATTTATCTATATCCATCTATCAACGCATGTGTCTAGTTTTAATGTGATGTATTTTTTGTATGTCCAGTCAGACTTCCAGTCTCCCTTGTTCTGTGTGAGCCGAATCACCTAAATTAATTCCCGACGATTTGTGTCGTTTGGCAATAATAAATACTTGAATAGGCTATGTATATATCTAGGCTATCTATATATATATCTATGTATTTATCTATTTATCTGTATAATCTGCTAACACACTCTTACTAGTCTTTACTCTCAAGGGTCTCCCCAACGTGACGCCATGCAATGCATTGTGGGGGAAATGAGACTCAATTGCAAACCACTAAAATCGTACCTTCTTTTTCGTATTATATTCTGTTTTGTGATACCCAACAACATTAAATACAATGGATAACCGTTCAAATGTTTATTACCAAAAGGAAATTGCACAAACAAAAAAAATAACCCTGCAACACGGACTCCAACAGCCTTTTTTAGACCTTCACCAGCAACAAAGGCCAAGAAGCGGTGCAGGAGGGGCAAGAGGTCGAAGCCGCGGCCGTGCACAGACTTTCCGGAACATGACCCCGACACACAACTACCAAACCAGGTAGCTACAGCAGTCGGTGATCAACCTCTCGGAGAAGACCCTGACAAACGACCAAATTGCTGTTCTTTCTAAAGTCCTTTCCTTCGTACCGGTAGCCTATGTAAGGACAACTCTTTCAACACTCAATTCTGAGTGACGCCTATTTATGCATAAGCCTGTAGCTGAGTCCCCGGATACGATATGTGTAGCGACTAGTATCCAAACGAAGCAGTCGCTGAGAGGCTGAGTGTAGGGTGTAAGCTGATTGTCCGACGCGCTGTACTAAACAAAATATCCACTGAGATCAGATCCGTTTACCGGTTTTTATTGTAGAAGTAGGACAACTTATCATAACGTGTTCAAAGTATGAAGAATATCGATCACAGCGATCTAAGCAAAAACAGCGATCTAAGCAAAAACAGCGATCTAAGCAAGAACAGCGATCTAAGCAAGAACAGCGGTCAACAAAAAATACGGCCTCCCAGTAACTCACCCTCTCTTTCTTAATTACTTCCGCCCGCACCAGCGCACCTGTGATTATATTAACTAGATGTTACCGCCCCTATGATTGTTACCCAATTACTGTGATATCAAAATAAACAATAAAAGTTACGAAATATAACAACCAAAATAACCCAAATAATCTATTTCCATTAATAAATACCTTCATGGCTCCTACAATATGCATTGAATATATGAAAGATTCGATTTCTCTAATTCTTTTTATCACACTTTCTGTAAGCCTTTATGATCATCACGTAGGCCTATTTTTTATTTTATTTTTTCTTTCCTTTCATAATTTTATATCATTAAACATTGTGTGTACACTGTATTACTGAAATAAATGTGCAATTATTAACACCCAGACAGACAGAAAATCACATTATCTCCGTTAATTAAATGACATAATATAATATACAACTTTCTCATGTCATGATATATCAATGTGATGCTTTTTAATATCACTGGTTTACGACTAGAGTTGCTTATGAGATTATATTATACCCTGGTATTATGGGATGGGCAGATCCAGTAGGAAACGAAAGCAGCGCTCAGTCTCTTTGGGCGGAGGACTACGTGATGGGGGTTTATATCTAACTCTGGTTTTATTAAGTCCGCGTGTTTAGTTCAAACTGAACGATGGAGCTGTACAGGTGGAAAAACTGCTCCGCCGAACCAAACCCAGCTCGTTTGTCGTGGAGCATCAACAAAGACATCTCA
Organism: Micromesistius poutassou; assembly: GCF_964030765.1. NCBI lineage: Eukaryota > Metazoa > Chordata > Actinopteri > Gadiformes > Gadidae > Micromesistius > Micromesistius poutassou. Next base: position 2,335,611 of record NC_140274.1, on the reverse strand, counting down.
CTCATCTGTTGTGGTGAGCAGCATACTTTATTCCTCACCGGCGATGGCACAGTGCTGTCCTGCGGACAAAACTCCAAAGGACAACTTGGTCGAAATAGTGTCGAAGATCAGACGAAGCCAGGTGAGTTTTCTTATACAATATGAGCACTTTCAATATGGGTTCACTGCAAGACATGGAATTGAGGTTATATAAAAAAAAATCGCCATATAAACAATAGGCATAGGACTAGCCTATATAAACAATTTACCATGTATCGACATCTGTAACACATAATTCACATCAACGTGTTTATTTTTACGCTTAGTATTACCCTATATATCTATACAATAATTGTTATGTATCCTTTCATTCAGCCTGGTTTGCTCACTTTGTAAGTTTCACTTTCTCCTGCAAGTGATCAAAGAAACGAAAGTCATGAGCTGCAGACTTTGGAAGGGGGTGGGGCAAATATCACAACACGAATCCTTTCGGTACTGAGGCACAACAATCATTTTTGAAAACTGAACTAAATGGAGAATAATGTGTGTATCATAAATATTTAATAGCCTTTGAAATTCCATTCTGTTTTAATGTTCACGATGACTTTAGTCCCACTCCCTCCGACTTCCCACAATTCATTTGCATTTGTCTGTTGTTCCCCACTGCAGGACGTGTGTCAGGTTGTAGAAGTGCGGTGAGCTTGTCCTGCGGTCAGGACCACTGCCTCTTGCTGTCTACAGCTGGAGACCTGTACTCCTGGGGGGCAGGCGGTGATGGACAACTCGGCGTTGGAAACATAACGTCTATGATCCAAACACCAAGGTCAAGACACAAAATCATTCTTAATAATATTGTGGTCCCTGGCAACATTTGAAGATTATTCATTCATCAACAATGTCCATAATAAATGAACTCATTAACTAACCAAAGACGTGATTTCCTTACAGTCTGCTGCATTTTCCTGTTCCAGTAGTCCAAGTAGCGTGTGGAAACTCCCATTCCTTGGCTTTAACGAAAGGTAATATTTATTGATATTTGAATATTTGTTGGATTTCTTTATTTTCTTTCTAAATGCTTAGACTCTAGCAATAGCCTAATCAACAGTCAACAAATGTGAACAAAGTTTCAGTGAACACAAAACCGTTAATTTGGGAACCATAAGTACGTCTTCTATGATCTTGTACATAGATAGCTGCCACAATAAATAATAATCACATTGTGGACATCATCATCAAGTGCAGATTAATGATAAATTATGTTGAAATGTTCAACAATTTATAACTTAAATACAGATGCATATTGTCGGCCTAACTATTCAATGCTTCAACAGTCAAGTGATTTTGAATAGCAACTTATGATTTACAGATGCACAAATGCCTAAGAGTAACAGTTTGAAAACACTTCAGTATCAGCATAATCTGCCAAGATACACAGCAAACCGATCTCACAATAACCTCTTTCTTGACTTTGAACGTGCAAACTGGTGGACAATATCCTCAAAATCGAGACCCCCCCGAGCTTACGTTCGATGGCGGGATGGAGGGAAAGGGCAGAATGCCATCTCTGTGACATTGTGGTCCTAAGCAGATGTTTTACTCTTTTGAAAATGGAAAAAGACCTCTCACCCTCATAATTCGAGAGAGGCAGTGTTAAAACATTTTTAGTGTAACATAAACATTGGCAAATGTCGTCTTGAGTCCATCGCTATCAAGAACTTGCAGCAACTGTGCAGGTGAACCCTCATTATTTACAAAATGCCTAAACTGAATACGGACAAGGACGAGGACTTGTCCAGGCCCGGTCGGATAAGTGGCAATCAGCTTAGCAGCACATTCATATGGCAAGCCAAATTGTCATTCATCAACTAAGTTTGACTATCCGGAATTAACATTGTAGATATCAACAACTTCTTTCTGACTAGTCGTAATTACATTTTGAATAGTTGGAATTTTCATTCAAGATATGTGTATGGAGAAATGACTGCAAACCACCTCTACAACCTTGATGGATGTGTGTACAATAATACTGCTTTGAACAATACTTCAGAAACAGATTCTGAATAGCTGGATTTGCACGTTGCTTGCATGTATAATTTAATGATCAACTTGGTTTTTTCTCCATAAATTAGTTTCTAATTTACACAAACAGAGAGCGGCAACTTAGTTGGCTAATCTACTTGAAAATTGCCAAAAACAAAGCCTAAAGACTATTATTCAGACGACTGACATAAACATGAGGCCTATGCACGTTACTTGCACGAATAGTTTAATGATCAACTTGTTGGTTTCTCCATAAATGAGTTTATAATTTAAATTTTGTTTGTGACCTTTTTCACGAACAGAGAACGGCAACTTACCTCTAGGCAGAAAGGCGCCCAATATTATAGACTCAGACACACATTCTTCCTCTTTCTATTGGGCAAGTGTGCAGAGTAAAAAACGTTTAGCTCCACCCACGTTGAGCCACTCCTCGACCTGTGTACTGCAGTCAGGGCTCACTCCTCCCCCCCCCCCCCCAGTGGCGGTACGCCGGTCTGGCTGCCAAAGTTCTCTGGGGCGACGCCGCTGGAGCCATACTTGGCCGAGTTCCAGCTTGCTTAATTCCAACTTTTTATTAAAAGGTAACATCGGCGTAGATAATAAATCAGAAACCATGTCCTCCTCACTAGTGGTCACGTTACTCGCGGCGGCTGCCATCGTGAAGTAAACCAAATCAGCTAGCTAGCTAGCTTATTGGCTTGTGATTCGTGTCCTTCACAGCGGGTGGAACTTAATCATCATCACAAAGTTAGTAATAACAGAGAGAGGGAAGAGGGGAAGAAGAAGATATGATTATAGTGGGACCGTTAATCACAGAGCTTCACATACCAACAAATTGAAAAGGCATGTTTGAAGGGTTTATTTCCCCTGAAATAATGAATAATAATTTTGTGTAGATGTTGATTGTCAAATTCTAATGATTATTATTAATAAAATACTGTAGATATAATATCTAGAGTATCTTAGAGGGCCCTAACGATTCCCTCTGTTCAAAAAACAGTTTCAGACATTTTCAAGAGCCGGCATACCAGCCGACACTTCTTCTCAGCTCAAAGCTCTTCCTCTTCCTATGCACTCCAACCTTTTACAACGAGGAAGGCCTAACCGAACCGAGTGTGTTGATGTGTGGCCGTTTTTTCCTCCACACACACCCCAGCCGGAGACGTGTTTTCGTGGGGCTCCAACAGTCACGGCCAGCTGGGTCTAGGGAAGGCTGTGTCCGTGCAGCCCTGCCCCGCCCCGGTGCCCTCTCTCACGGGGGTACCAGTTACCCTGGTGGCGGCCGGCGGGACCCACAGCCTGTTCATCGCTCTCTCAGGCCTGGTCTACTGCTGCGGGGCCAACAAACTGGGCCAACTGGGACTCAACAGAGTGGACGAGAAGGGTACTCATCAACATTTATTTATTTACTCAATTTATTTACAGTTGTTTTACAAAAGAAAAAATTCCAATGTCTGATTATTTTATTTTTATAAAATGATATTATTTGTTTGTTTATATTTCTGCTGACCCTGTTGTTTGTGCTGTTTGAATACAATTCAATGAAAACCATTTATTCCTGTCAATTAGATTCAATTTCATGATTCGGTAATAGTAATGTCCTCCATATGTCCAACAGGTAGGTTTAACATTGTTGCAGTACCGTCCCTCAAACCACTAGAGGTCGCCACTGCAAGCTGTGGCGCAGAACACTCTGTGGTCCTAACAAAGGTAATCACTAAAGACTTCAAGGCCCTTATTTGTTCTGCTTTCCACTAATGCATGAAATAAAGTTATGTATATTCAGACAAATTTCCTGCTCTGCCCCCAAACATTAAAATAAAGTTATGTATGTTATGTATAATTATATATGGTTTCTGCCCCCACACCAAATATATATTATATATATATATATATGTGTGTAATCAGTAAAATTAGAAGAAGACGATATATATTACGTAAAAACTATTCAGTCAGCCTACTTGTAATCGCAGGCGAAGAAATTGTTTACTGGGGGAGCGAAGAGCTGACCTGCACACTCTCCCATTGGCTGTTGCTCGGACAGCAGTTACAGAACATTTGCATAAAGTTATGCTGGTGTTCGCAGGCGAATTGTGTGACAGACGAACTGACGGACAGACACTCTCTGGACAGAGTCATTGTAGAGGAGGGGGGGCAGACCCAATGCGTCCCAGTGGGAGTTTGATTGGTGTGTTTTACCTGCTATGTTGGGCTCTCTAGGACGGGAAGGTTTTCACCTTTGGAGATGGAAGCCGAGGGCAGCTGGGCCACTGCTCTACTGCCGGTGAACTAATACCCCGAGAGGTCCGGGGCATCCATGAACCCGTCTCACAGATTGCATGTGGCAGGTACTAATCCCATGACCTAATCTCATGTGGATGTGTGGTGGATTATAGAAGACCAATATATATTATATTGTTGTTTTTGTTGCAAAAGCATGAGAAGCTCAAATACTTTAATTTGGTGACATTGGTTTCTGATGATAATGTATGTATATTTTGATATTTCCAGCCACCACACCTTAATACTGGGCTCATTGGGACACGTTTGGACCTTTGGCAGCGAGGTTAAAGGTCAAAGTGGGAGTGAGGGTTCAACACCAGCTCTTGTACAACTGCCATGGGCCACTGATGGTGCATCAACTGTACCCAATGGTACTGTGTGTTTTCATTCACTGGTGTGTTTTAGAATTAGAATTTAGAACTTGGAACTTAAAAAAATGTTTTAAACTTTATTGATAGATTTATTGTTCTATTTTAATGTAGCCCAAATGTACATTTTGTACATTTTCATGTACACCTATATAGGAACTCTATTATATCTAGCGTAGTGTCACATAACATGTTTCACCTTGTCCTGCTTCAAACACAGAGTTGAAAATAGCCGCTGGATGGAACACAAACTTCCTCTACTCCCCAGTTGAGGTATTGTATTGAAACACATTCAATAATGATAATGTAATGACACCACATTTGTGTCTGAGTCTGCTTTTGCATGGTTTTACATTATCATCATTAAATTAATTTCTGTTATTTCTTCTGATGTGATTTTCTATAGACTTTGACGAGGGACCTGACCATCAGCCGGTTTGATGAAAAGAAAATACAAAAGTGGCAGGCGATGGAAAAAGGAGATCATGAGGCTATAGAGTTCGTTATTGCATTCTTTATATTCAAATATATATATATATATATATTTATATTCTTCCATATTTTGTCTATTACTGCTGTATCATTAGTGCTAACTATTGTATTGTAATCCATTGCAGAGAAATACTGTTAATGTTGGCTTCAAGTTCGAGCCTTGTTGCTGCTTTCGCAAAACCCAAGTAAGTTCTTAGTGCTGGACGGTTAAAGGGTTCTGGGTTCAGTCCCCACATATCTCACCTGTGCACATCCTGGGAGCAGGTTAAGCTCCCCTTTAGCTTACAACCTGGGTCTTCTTCCGCTGTGCCTCTCTCCCCCAGTCTGTCTCCATCGACTACAGGGGAGTTGATGGCTGATGTTGAGGGGGCTGCCCTGACCTTTGACCAGCTGCTGCAGATCCCATGGATCAAACAAAGAGCTAAGACCAAATAGATAATTTAACAATGTATTAGAAATGAACGGCATATATTTAGCTATATTTTAACTGTAACCATGTGATTATTTTCAATCTAGATCAATTTTTCCGTTATTGTCGACCATCTCCTAAACGCAAGGACTGCGCTGAAGTCCCCCGATGCGATCCTGGTTCTTCTGACATGTCCTCTTCTCCAAGAGGACCACAGCGTGATGAATGAGGTCATCCCCCTGGCCTTCATTATCACTGAGCTTAATGGAAAGATGTCCGGGTTACTAAGTGAGTCATCTCTGTCTTGAATCGGATTGGTTCATTTGGTCCTATGCAGTCTCCCTGGGGTATGTATGACAGACAAAGCTCAAATCTGGGAGATCAGGGCGTTCCACTTTCTTTGGCTTCATATTAGATTTGACCATTCATATTGCTGGAAGCAATATGACGAAGGTTGGCGAAGGTTCTGTGATTAGCAAAAACAAACTCAGCCAGCCGTAGTAAACTGTAAAAACATGTCTGTAAAGGTTTCAAATTAACACCTTTTCGACTGGTCATTGTAGAAATACACAGTATTGTTAAAATCCACTTCAGAATAAGAAATAATCCCCTTAGAATATCTCTGTGACAAAACAGGAAACAAAGCGTAACTCGCCCCATCAGTCTCGGTTTCCATTCCAGGCTCTGTGCCGGATATAGGTAATTACAGGGAGTACAGGTTATTACAGGTACTATAGGTTATTATAAGTTATTACATGTAGTATACGTATTACAGGAAGAATATAATGTGTTTGTACAATGTTGTTTTTATTGTTGTTTAAGGAGACTGTTGGTCTTCCCTGCCCCCTGCCATCCTGACCAATCACATCGCGGTGTTCAAACAGGCCCTGTCCTTCCTTCTCAGGAACGGCCTTCTGATGTCTCATAACAATCAGGTGAAAATCTTGCTGGAGACCCTCAAGATGCTCTACAAGGTGAGAAACTAGCCTGAACTTGTTCGTTTTTAATGACACTTTCTAGGACGCTGAAAGGAGCCCTAATGGATCAGGTCTAACCTAACCATCTTACTACTATAATAGCAGGCCTGTCGGACAAGTTGCTCCTCCACACTTGGTCAAGTGCGCATGTGCCAAGCAGCCCGCAGTTCACACACACACACACACAGCACGCACGCACGCACACACCGCACACAGGCACACACACACACACACACCGCATACACACACAAACACCATACACACGCGCATGCACACACACGCACACGCACAAACACCACACACACGCGCACGTGGACACAGAAGTTGCAAGACAACAGCAAGATTGAGATAACAGCTCTGTCGTTGACACACTGCCAGCTGAGACGTTATGTCTATAGACTACACTTTTTTGCTAAACCATTTATTTTTAAATATTACTCGTCTCTTTGAGCATCCCACAATGTCTTGCGATATTGATATACCCCCTCCCCCCTTCCGACTGTTTTAACGCCCGGCCGTCGACAAACTCAGGTAAGACGTTCTGTCTATAGACTGTAGAAATTGCAATAAAAGAAGTGAAGAGACAATTTCTCACGTCGACAATGCAACGGCATGTCATTTATTTTATCATACAAAAACAGTTCAATTCAAACATCGCGCCGGCCGGCATATCAACAAACAAGTCGACCTCTTAAAGAGACGGCGCCCCTATAACACAGAATGAAAACATGTCAATGGTGAATTATGTCTATTGAGTCCACCACAAGACTACACTTAGTTGCAGATGTTATAATAATCTCCTCCTTGATCCTCCTGAAATGTCTTGCGATATTGATACCCCCCCTCCCCCCTGCCGACTGTTTGTTTCTAATGTTTTGTGTGTATGCTACGTGTGACTGTCGGCTCCTGCTGCCTGTCTTGGCCAGGTCACTTGAAAATGAGATTTTTAATCTCAATTAAGTATTTTTCTGGTTAAAAACTCTCACGTCAGGTAGCCAATGTCTCCACAATCTTGCCCTCTTGCCCTTGGTCTTGGTCTTATCATAACCCTAAAACTACACCATCATACAATAAATTACAATACATGAGTTCACAGCTGCACACGCATATACACGTCCCTTGCAAGCCCACCCCCCTAAACCCCCCGTTGATTCTACTGATGTCTGAACAACATCGATGTCTGCATATATAGCATCAAGTGTGAATAACCTTCAGGGTCGAATCTCCTGATATACAAATGCGGCAAAAATGCGGAGGACATGTGTGAAAATGGCATATAAGGAGAAAATGATTATGCGTGCTTCATAATGTAAGGAGAAAATGATTATGCGTGCTTCATTACGTAATAGCTGAACCAAAATGTTATACATTGTAACATTAAAGGCAGAAATTTGTTACATTATCGACTGGGGTTTCAACATTATAGCTATGGGTTTAATGACAACTAGAGGTTGAGCGTGCGTAACACACGCAGAAACTTGTTTTATTTATTAATAATATAATAATACATATAATTAAAATAATTATGATAGTAGTAATAATAATAATACTACTATAATTATATTATTGGCATAATATGGTTTCAAAAAGTTCTATGTTATTGTTGAATATTTATCAATGTATTGTTTTCACAGGCTAATAAAGCCCAGCAGTCTCTGAAGGTTCCACTGAGTACGTTCTACATTGACCAGATTGAACACTTGTACAACCCTATTGTGGATGTGAGCCTTTGGGTTGCATACTCACAAAAGGAGGTAGAAACAAATCATTTATCGTGTATTCATATATTTTCATTTGGAGATATCAAATGCATGAGCTTTTTCAGCTGCTAAATCATGCTTGTGTGTAAAGTGGTTCTACAACAATTACATCAACTAAACATTAGCACTCGAATGTTGTGGTTACAGTATAGAGCACTCTAAAATGTCTAAATTAAATGTTAGATTGTTGTAATTTTGTTGTTATAACTAAGAATTGTCCTTCTTATATTTAAGGCAAAGGAGAACCTACCAGCCATCTTCTGCCAGTATCCATTTGTGTTAAATCTCATTTGCAAGTTGGCGTTCTTTAACATCCACACAGCTTATCTCAAGGTATGTCTGTATATATCTCTTTTTGGCCTACTATGTAGAAATGATCCATCAAAAATTATCATTATTGTTTTACAAAATGACAATTCAGGCCATTTTCACCATATGCAGAAAAGCATGATCGAATAAATGGTATATTTTATCTACTGGACCATTTTAATAATTCAAATGGATAATTTATCATTTAAAGTAAGGTCTATTTGTTTGATATATCTGCCGAAATTGTCTTTACATCCTGACAGCAAACAATAAATCAAAAAAATGTGGTATCTGTCACAGGCATGTAATAAGCTCGTCAAATCAGACCTATTGCTAAAGCTAGCAAGCTAGTAACATGTTCAGGGGAGTGGCTTTGAGGAGGGCTGGAGGGACGGGGAAACTTCAAAACCCATCTTACTCTGGCAGGTTTCTTCAAACTGCCAATTCAACCTCTATTTGCATTTTCGTAAAAATTTCATTACATTTTGAATTGAGCCTTGCTTATTTTCTTACAGAATACACATGTTGATAGTATCCAGGACAACCCTGAAGCGGCCCCAGGGTTCCAGCTCAAACTGAGACGAACACATCTGGTTGAAGATACATTCCGCCACCTGTCTTCAGCCGACCACTCTCTGTTCAAGAGGCCACTCTTGGTAAATATGTCACTGTTAAACTTCTGTCTCTTTTGTGTGTCTTCCAGTCCTATGTTTTCCCTCTTATGCCGGGGCTCCACTGAAAATCAGCCTCATGTCAACTCACCGTAACACAGGCCCCAAACGGAGCTTTACATTGAAAACAAACACAAGAATGAGGTCATTCATCCTTTAGGGGTAAAAATCGCTCTGCATCGAAAATTTAAGCTTGACTTGTTGTTTTTGATGGAGTACCTTCCGTTGATTGAGTTTTCAAACAACATTGAAAAAATGTACATACTGCTCATTAGTTGAAGTGTACTGAAGAGGATTAGGGTCGCATGTGATTATTCTTTTAGAGTTATGAATTTCAAGTCAGAATTCTGAGTTTAAAGTCAGAATTATGGGTAGGCTACCTGTAAGGAACCAAGGTCAGTGAGAGTCACTTTGCAACATAAGGGATGGGAACCACACCCTGACCTACACAAGATAGGGAAGAGGATTAGGGCCTGAATTAAAAAATAATTAAGACTTTAATCTCAGAATTCAGACTTTATTCTTAGAATTAAAAGATGAAAGGTAGAATTCCGACTTTATTCTCAGAATTCTGACTTTAATCTTAGAATTCTGACTTTACAAAGAGTAAAAAAAAAACGTGGCCCTAATCCTCTTCTGTAGAAGTGTTATTATATTCTAATGATATATTATTAAATGTTTTTCTTCTCAAGGCCTCATGTCAATGGCTGTGGGGGAAAACTTCCTTGTCCCTTTTAGGGCTTTGGGTTCTAGTGTCGAGCAATGTGTGCATGTGAAGTCTGTGAGGCTGAATGACTCAAAGTGCACTAAAGCCTGTTGTGTAATCTAGGTGCAGTTCAAAGAAGAAATGAAGCTGACACTGGTCAACAAAAAAGACTTCTTCATCAACGTGTTTGAGGAGCTCATGGACCCAGGGTCAGAAATGTTCATGTATAACGAAGGCAAGACACTAGCTTGGTTCCCTGCCCAGGTGAGAATAACCTTCAAGCGTCACAGCTTTTGTTATGTCTACACAGTTAACACACACAATTATTACTATACACTTGAAGTTACTTATTACACGGCTCTTCTCAACGCTGTGGAACGTTCCGTTCACTTGCATGGGCCTTCTCGACTTCCGGCGGTCAAGTATTTTTCGATAATGACTGTTGTTAAGCATATAATGACCACTGTCGAGGAGGGTGGATTTTTTTCACGTCTTTCATATCACTCCGCAAGTAGTCCGGTAACTTATCAACCCCAGCATATTCGGTTGCTAAGCGACGTCAACTTCTTTGGCGGACTATTTCTCTGCTGATCAACACTACGAATGCTGGTAACAAATAAGCCCCTTCAGGGCGAACCTGTTTGCCCTGAAGGGCTTATTTCCCGATAATGACCGGCGTTATATACATTATCCCATACACAAAATATGGGTATAATAATGAATTTCTTAGAAAAAAAGCCTTTTCTCAATATAGTGTATATTTAAGCAATAGCTCACGACTGTAGAATGTTCTCATTATACCACAGTTAAGGGGTGTTGTTCGGCCCAACGTGAAGCGGAGGGACGGCGACCCCCTTAACTGTGCAACACACTGTAGCGTCCTTCAGAGAGAAGGCTAGGCTAGAGACGGTAGAAATTTAGCCTACTATCGAGGAGTTCACTTGCTGTGTGCCTATTGCTTTCGTTAGTGTCACCTTGCTCACTCCCAGAAAAACAACATTTCCACCCTCTCCATCAATCAACATGTTTTTAGGCTTCAGTGAACTATGCTATTGCTTTTATAAATAAATAAACAAGTTAAATTTAGGCGCAGCGTGATATGGAACTCTGCAAACTGATTGGACGTCATAGCAGTTATGTATACGCTCATTATACAACAGCTAGGAACCAATCAGATCGCTTGATTTAAGCCATCCGTTTTGTAAATATATTTATACTCCACACTAACAACCATCAACCTGTGTTTGTGTGAGACAGGTTGAACCGCCCAGATTGGAGAAGTACTTCCTGTTCGGGGTTCTGTGTGGCATTGCCTTGTACAACCACAACATCATCAACCTGCCTTTCCCATTAGTTCTCTTCAAGAAGCTGCTCAACGTGAAACCGTCCTATGAAGACATGAAAGAATTTGAGCCAGTAGTAGCAAGGTACGTCACAGTTTTACAGAAATAAATCGCCTGGAATTTGACTTCCTGTGGTCCATATATTGTTATCTAATACTAATATGTAGATGTTATTTTATAAGAATATAACTTCTATTTTGAATCACTTGTATAATTCAAAAACTTTTATAGAGTATCTATGGTTCTAGAAATCAATTAGAACCAAGTAAATGTCAAAGGCTAGTTCAGGGAGTAGAAGGCAGTTCAACTAAATCAATGGTGGCCATCCTTACAGGGGTTTGCATTTAACTTTGGAAGACTACACCTCTGAGGACTTTGACAATTTGGACCTCAACTTCACGGTAGGGTGAATTTCTTCTTACAAACAGAAGGCCTTATGGGCTTTCCTTACGCCTTTTCTAATTGACAAGCAATTTCATTGGCTCATGCATCATTGTGTGTTGCAGGTGGGCTGGGATGGCAGAATAGTGGAACTTGATTCAACATCAAAAGGGAAGCCTGTCTCATGTTCCAACAAGTAGGTTTATGAATGATTGAGGTCAATCTATCATCATCTAGATATGCTTTGACCTGACAATATATATTTTTTATAAACACATCTACAAAAATGTTTGTTGAAATTAATTCAGTGCTCACATAACATCAGTCGGTACCATTTTACATACATCCAGCAGATAGACAAAGCAATAAAGCTGAATTCAGATAGTGCAGAAATGTTTTTAATCACTTACATGTACCAACCTGCAAGCATATAGATGTATTGCAACAAACTTTCATTATCACTGATGTAACCTGAGGTACTCATACATCATTCATACATCAGACACCCTCGCTCAGCGACCCAGTTGAGGTTCATCAAGTTTCAGCTTGTGTCCTAGCAGCACCTTCCCACCCATTCAAACCTGAAAAAAATAGTTTCAAAGGCCTGTAAGTCTGTGTTTGAAAACAACACCTTGTAAAAAAGGTTTTGCAACATTGAAAAAAGAGATTATAGCCTGAAAAAAAGTTTCAAACATTCCTTCTTCACCCTTTTCACCAACAGTTTAACATTTTTCACCAGCACACTTGCAGAGTTTCAAATCTGACACGGTTCTGGCAGTGTATTATTTTGTTTCCCGGTTTTGAAACCTTGTAAATAGAATTTTGCAAACAGGTGTTCATACATTTAGAAAAAAGTTTTGAAAGGGTGAAAATTTATTTTGAAAAACATGTAAGGTGTACATTTACACCATTAAATTGTATGTATTCAGAACTGAGTTTTCAGCACTGACTGTTCAGAGATTTGGCCACAAGGGGGCAAGTTTACGAGTCACGTGATTATTGTTCTTTCAATAATTCTTCAAAACCAAGGACCTTGATTTCACTGGCTTGAACAGCATCCCGGCTAATTCCAAATCGTCTTATCATAATTGGTAAATCGGGACTTGGCTGAAAGTTATTAGTTGTGCATCCAGGGCCGGATTATCCGGGCCTCGCCACCAGAGGGCCTCAACGGAACTCGCATAGCGTTAAAAAAAATCAGAGTGAGCACAGAAATAATTGAAGTGTGAGTGAAGCCATAAAAAGAAAATGACAAGCTCTAAACCATGAGAGTGTCAGAATTACTAAAGAAGACTCCAGTGCTGCCACTAATCCGCTGGCTGGTGATCCCGCTGCTGCAGCTACATCTACAGCACCGAGGAACCTACTTTCATTAATATGGGAGAGGCATCTCCAACTTTTTTTCCCAAATGTTGACATAGCACTGAGGATGTACCTTATATCGCCTGTTAGTAATGCCAGTGGGGAGAGATCATTTTCCAAATTGGGAATTATTAAGCATAGACTGAGGATATCAATGTGTGAAGACAGACTGAACAATTTGACTTTGATGTCAATAGAGCATGACCTACTGCGCAAACTGGACTTAGAAGAGCTTATGGATGATTTTAGATTTTATTTGTTGATGATTTTGCATTGAAAAAGAGCAGGAAACGGGCCCTTTAATATCACTGATGATAGTGAGTCACATGTTTTCTCCCTGATACTGTATGGCGCCCTTAATTGTAGGATAGTTTTAAAATAGCTTGTTTGTATGTAAGGCTAATTCAAATGCTTCCCACCCTGGATATGTTGCGCTTGCACTGTAGGCATATCTGACTGCCTTTTTGTGGGTTTGGGTTTGTGAGTAATAATGGCCATTCCCTGGCTATTTAGTTTTTGCTTTGGAATAAATTAAAATCTGTGTACATTTACATTATTGGTTTATTATAGTCTACAGTGTATGTCATGGCACATACATTTTGTCCTTTAAACTGTTAGTGTGCGATCATATTCATAGAGTGGTTCTGTGGACTTCAAAGCGTGGATGTGTCAGTGCACGTGCCGAGAGTTTGTGTGCGTGTCATGTGCGTGGGAGCGATATAGGGGCCTCCTCCTGGTAAAATATCTTAATCCGGCCCTGTTTGCATCTACATGAAATCATTTGATTTCAGTGGTGCATTTATGTTCAATGAAACATGTATGGACAACATTGCTAGTGACCCATTGCAGATTCTGAAATACATTGAAATACATTATTATTGTAAGTAGAACCATAGTACTACATTATTATTGTAGTAGAACAATAGTACTAGTTATTGTTTCCCAGACTTTTAAATGTTATATAAGAACCCTCAGGCCATCATAAATAATATTTATACCGTGTTCAAATGGTGCTTACCAACACAAGTGTTTTTTCTAAAGCATAGCACTTTGTCCATCCACAGGAAAGAGTTTGTCGACGCCTACATCAACTATGTCTTCAACAAATCCGTTGAGAAGGTGTTTGAAGAGTTCAAGAGGGGCTTCTTCAAGGTGTGCAACAGAGACGTGGTGGAGTTCTTCCAGCCAGATGAGTTACGAGGCGTGATGGTGGGCCAGGAGTTCACTGACTGGAACGTGATGAAGCAGGTCTGCACTACTTGGCATAACGAGTGACACTATTTTATTGAGAGGAGATCATTATATCAGCATGTGGTTGTTTCCTGACTTTCCTGTTATTTAAATGTTTGAATATTTTACTGGTTTCACAAGAAAATATATCAGCTTTTTTAATATTATATATACAAAAGAAAAACTAACTAAATTGTGTGCAAGAAAAGTTATAAAACATAGAATGGAAGGTCAGAAAAATGTTGGTAAAAGATGGAGAATGAGAATATTGAGAAAAGAGAAATAAAAGGTGGACAACGAGAACAAGATGAAAGAGAAAAATGTCAAAAAAAAGAGTAAACTACATTCAGAATGTGAAGATAAGTGAGAAAAAAGATGTGAGAATCCAAAAAATGTGAAGACGATGGAGAAGGAGAACATCTCTAAAAGACGAAAGGCGAGGAGAAAAAAACCCTGAAATAATGGAAAGAAAATGGAGGACAGAAAACATTTAGAAACAGAAACATTTAGAAACAAAAAAAACAAGATTTTGAATTGTGAGAAAGATGGAGAACGATAAACAAAAAAAATAGAGAAAAACATTCAGAAAACAAGAAAATGAAAGAAGAAAGAGCAAAAAAATATGTTGAGAACGAGAAAGAACTAAACGGCTACGTTTAGTTCTACAGTTATTATGATCGGGTCAGAAGTTATAATTTACAATTCATGTGACATCTTTCTTTTCTGAAACTCAGTCAGGGTTTTATCTGGATTCACTGCGGTACCTTCGGATAGAAGCGTTTGCGCTATGAGTAAATGGCAATGTTGAGTCATGGTTAATCTGTCTGTAACTCCCCCAGAACACAGTGTATGAAGGAGAGTACAGCGAAACACACCCCAATATCATAACCTTCTGGGAGGTGTTTGATGAACTGACCGAGGACGAAAAGAAACGTTTTCTCTGTGAGTATTAAACATGCTGCTACATTACTTAGTAGTCATAGTATGCATATGATGTATGTACCTTTGTAACATCATCTGTATCATAACCGGTCTTGCCATCAGTGTTCCTCACAGGTCTGGATCGTGTACCCATTATCGGGATAATGAAAGTAAAGATGACGGTGGCGATCCTGCCCAATGCCACTGAACTCCATTTCCCAGAAGCCCTCACCTGCCATTCCTTGTTACTGTTACCCAACTACAGGAGACACCCCATCAAGGAAAGTCTAAAGAGCAGGCTGTTGGCAGCCATTTACCACCCTAGAGGCTTCTGGAAGGAATGATAAAGCACACCTTAAGATGTTATGTCACACCATACATACATGGGTTAATTTATTTAGCTCAAGATACCCAACTGGTAGACTCACTGGTATATTTAGCTTTTAAGACGTTCACTCTGTTCATGTAAAACACACAATGTGCTTTCATCTCTTGTAGTTTCCCCCTTGTTAGAATAAACCTTCTTAGCTTTATTTATTTGTTTATTGTACCTATATGGGAACGTTTGTTTTCACATAATCACATAAGACAGGCCTATAAAAAATAATCATAAAAACGTAGGCACTCCCATTTTAGAGCCGTTATTGTGACACAACAATGTTTTCCGCTGTGGACCAACGTAGCTACTCTATATTTTGGTGTGGGATTGGGTTGTCATATAACAGAAATATCTCTGGAACTAAATGCAGTTCTAAGTTCAGGACTCGGAAGGGCAGAGGATTAGTAGATAAGTTGCTGTGTTGTCATGTTTGTAACCCTGCAGTCAGTGCTACACCTCACTAGGTGTAGCAGCCCCTCTCCAGCTAGGTGGCTTTTACTGGGCTCCTCCACAACAAGGCTACAAGGATCCACACACATTGGCCATGACGCATGTTTAACTAGTTATGCAACAAATCTAAATGTCTCTAATTAAGAAAAATAAAGAAGTAGTATCCATGGTTGTTTATTATTAAGAAGTCTGTAAACAAATCGTTATTACATATATTTAAAAGCCTGAAATAAAACAAGCCGTTTGCCTTAATAGATCATGAAAAGGGTCAGTTTACTTTGGCAAAGAACGCAATATTCTATTTATCGGGATGTTATCAAAATAAATGAGAACTGAACACTTTCAAACAACCTCTGACCGTGCGTTCACACCAAAAGCCATGACGCAAATACGTACAAAGTCAATGCACAGCTGCAAATAGATACATTTTTGGTCAGCGGCGCAAATGGCGTGGCGCAAACGAGACAGGTCGCTCAAATTCTACTGGCGCAAACGTGGATCCTCCTCAATTGCGTGTGCGCTTGAGTTTAAATATTTGAAATTTGGCAGGAATTTCACTTGACGCTGAATCACCCACACAAGAAAAGTTTGCAGTTTGCATGAGATTGAATTTTAGCTTCGCTTTTGGTGTGAACGCACCTCAGGAGTTTGAATTTTGAAGAGAGAAACACTGGAATTGACTATTTGGAATAGCCATGTTAAAACAAATCCTAATCTCATGTAGATCCATATTTTCTGAAGGGTATAGTAGAAATAGGTTGTGATTTAAACAGATGTAGTAGTTACAACAACAAAAGTTAGTGACAAGGGAGACATAAGCACATACCAGATACATTTCAAATGTAATTCATCTTCATTATTTATTAAAGTATCTAGTATGAGGGAGGTTAAAGCTTCACAAATCATAGCCCACCATAACGTCTTTCAATATGAAAATAAAATAAATAACCTGGTCTTTAAAACGGTATCAAAAACGACTTGGCATCGGTCCACATAGTTCATAACATGTAGCCGTTAGGATTTAATAGTGACATATGCATACTAATGGTTAAAACCCGGGTTATATTACATCCTTACCGTATACCTAATTTCTATAACCGTATCTTGAAATGAATGTCCATGAACATGTCTGCCCTGAATCACATTAGAACTACAAAAAAAATCTTTTTTTACACAAAGTGGGAGGCCTCAAGAGGTCCTTGTCTTCTTCTGCTGAAGAGCCTCCTGGCCAACATCAAGGCAGTAGCACGAACATAATGCAACACAAACACAACGAGAAACAGAGTTTGACAAAAATAATGTCGCCGAAGGCTTTTGAGTTGTGCCCTTGCCGTCGAACGAGCAGATGTTTTACACACAGACGAGTCCTTTCTGAGCGGGGCTGGGATGGCTTCAGTGTGCTTTTTCCCCAAAGCTTTTTTGTGTTGTCGCAGACCATGACGTTACAAAAGCTACAGAAACATACTTTCGCATTACATAAAACATATATACATACGGCTAGAAAAAAAGCGGAAAAACCCAACAAAACAATACTTGGGTATACAAAAGACTCTTAGTCATAACATACAAATGACAATCCAAAAGTCGGCTTTATCGATGACACTGATCGGCGCTATGAGAGGACAGGACACAATCCTTAGAGGGGCCTCATCTAGGTCATGAGGACAATCCTGCCTTTGTTCTGTGCTTTGTGCTACATCTTTGTTTGCGTGCGTTCCGAGAATAGATGTTGCAGGTATTTCTTTTGTGTTTTGTCGTAGTCGTTTTAATTGTCACTCTCAGGGCCAGAGCGCAGCTCCGTGTTCTGCGAGTGGACGCGTTACCCGGGAGACTTATCTGACGAGATGATAGGTGAGCCAGTACATGAAGAGGGGCTGCGCTGCAGCTATAGACATGGTCAGGTACATCCTCAGTTGATTCCTGGCTCCCCTCACCAGCCGTCCTTCTGCCGCCGCCTCAGAGAGCAGCTTCAGACGCAGCGTGCGGATCTGGACAGCGGTGAACGCACCAGGGTCAACAGGTCAGGCTCATGACTGGTCACAGTAAACAAAATGATCTGGAATAAATGCTTCTGCACAGAGACCCTACAGTAGATCTGGACTACCCACCATGAAGACAACGATGGCTGCACAGCACCACAGCAGGGAGAGGTGGTATCCGAGTCGTCCAAACAGAAGGCCTCCGATCATACCGACGATCATACTAGACGGGGGGGTGGAGCAGGGTGAGAGAGAGGTCCTCATCATATAATGACTTACGCCTCGTTCTCCGGATTTTAGTGAGGCTTCACTTTTGCAGCTTGGGGAGATGGCACGCATTTTATAATTTGTGTTTCTTACTCACAATTTACAAATTTGCCAAACTCTGGATTCATTACCCTCAGAGAGCAAACAAAGTTTGGACGGATATCTCAACTGAATTGTGTCTCAATAGCTTTAACTTACGAAAATATTCACGAAATTAAAAATGTTGCTAGGTCAAGCTTACAAAAATAAAGATGCATTAAAAAATGAACATAAATGTATCGTAATGTAACAAACAAACAATATAAAAAAAAAACAATAAACACCAACAAATCAATACACACACATCCAAAAGTACCTTAAATGTTCAATAGGACAACACATACCCAACATATTTGTAGCCGGAGAATGCCAGTAGGTCTACGGTGGTGAGGTCAGTGTTAACGGTGACCAGATACAGTGAGAGCAGCACAGCCAGCACCTCCATGATCAGCCACACAAAGGCTGAACTGGCCTGAACTCCCAGCAGCTCTGGTGAAAACCTGGCAAGACAAGGTATGATGTGTTCACCATTCATAGCTCCATCTTTGAATAACTTAAATCAGTGTATACAAAAAATATTATTGGGTCCTCTTTTGCATGACATACTTGGGAGGCCCCAAAGAGTGCATTCCAATATATTTTAGGGCATGGGACTTGGGTAGTGTAAGGTTTACTATTATATAAAAACATTTATAAATATAAATCTACCAAGAAAATGTTTTTTCCAAGAAAGCGATGGGGGAAACAGGAAGCAAGAGCTACAAAATAAAAGCACACCCTCAAGAAGATAGACAAACAAAAATATATTAGAAAATAGGAGTCCAAAGACGCTAGCTACCAAGACAAACATAGGAACTACAAACGATAGCGAGTAACTCGAGTAAAATAAAGGGTTAGGGAGTCCAGAGTCTACGGCGTGGATGTCACAGGAGGTAGGTAGGTGTGCATGCGCATACCTGTTCTGTGTGCCCAGAGCCAGGCCAGCGACCAGGACGTACGTGATGAAAGCCATGAACGGGATGTAGAGGTCAGGGGCGTTGACGTCGAAGCGGGGGGCCACAGGAGTGTCCTGCTGGTAGCTCACCTCCCAGTTCTACAGAAAACCACCAGTCAGAGCAGAACCACAGCCGCCCTCTCACTCACACCCGTTAGGGGAACCAAACCTATTGTTTCCACACTCAGTTCTTGGTCTCCGAATGATATGCGAGTCATGTTGACCGTGGTTATAAGCTGTGATAAGAGGACGATCATCACTGAATGATCATACAGTTTAACATAAATGCTTCAGGCTAGGATTTTTATGGAAGTTTGTAGAGGCCGTGCAATATTATTATTTTGGATTATCTCGAGATCACGACATGCTGATATGCTGATCACGTGATAAACAATATTTGTGAAAGACTTAACATTAAAGACAGCTGACGTCATATGGAATTGTCCCAACTTGGATAGACAGACGTTTAACAGCCGCGTGCAGTGGCTCTCTACTGAATGACGTCACCTTGCTCTATTGATGATGCTTTCACAGCAGCGGTTGATGTCGGGATCACGAGATAACGAAACCCAAAATAAGGAAGGCCTCTAGGGACTTCCACTGTTTTACAATGTATTGCAGGACGGAATGTTCCAGTTGTGAAATCAGCGCTCTTCTTTGAGGCTTCATACCTCGTGCAAGTACGGAAACACCAGCAGGCCCAGCTTCTTCCCCACATACACTGTGTCCACTGCAAAGTAGTACTTCAGCTTGGAGATGGGGATGAATCGGTCCAGCTGCAACACACACACACACACACACACACACACACACACACACACACACACACACACACACACACACACACACACACACACACACACACACACACACACACACAGACAGTTGTACTTTATTAATCCTAGAACTGCATTCACTGTCCATATAGGTCTTCAACAACCTCGCCAACTGTTGTTTCTATTTTTATGGACATGTATTATTGACACATATTCGAACTTATACTGAACTCATTTCTTATTTAAAGGTAACAAGAGTCAGAGTGAGTCAGTCTTACATTCTTGTCCACCATCTCTCTGCCCTGTGAGGCCAGGGAGCTGCCGTAGGCCATGGCCAGGTTGGACATGGGGTCTGACAGGATGGTCTGCCCAGGATAGACCCCTGCTGGAGGCGCAGCCGGCTGGCCCCTGTTGACGTCAACATCATAACAAACCTAACATTTTAGAAAGCAAAATATTAAATGCTTTCAAAACTGATTTTAGATCAACTATATTATGGCTCCATCAAAATTAAGAGGTGGACAATGGTCATTCTTTGGGTTCTTTATCTACTCTGTTGAAGTGAATATATCCGCAATTCTATTTAGTGATGCAATTGTGGCACAGCCATGTACCACAACAGCAACCTACTACTACTTACCATTGAGCAGTTCACACAGTTGACCTCTTAAAACTAATCATTTGATCAAAAATGTATTAAATGTAATAAAACACGAGCTACGTCAACTCATGTTTAACAGGCCTGTTTAGTATAAGCCTGTTCTTCTTGGGTGCCGTCCGGCCTGACAACACTTCTCAGGTGAGTGCATGAGGTAAGTGGTCACCTGTAGCCCCCGGGCTGAGCTCCTGGCCCCACTCTGCTGGTGTCCTCAAACAGCGGGCTGGGGTCCGCAGCGTCGGCCGGGAGGCTCCTCAGACGCATGGCCGGCTCTAGAGGATGGACACCAGGGGGGAATAAACTGTGTGAAATGACCATCCACTGAGCATTGTATGTATCCATACTACGACGTTTAATGCATTATTCTGTTGGCCTTGATTGGATGTGGCTGCCTTTTAATCATCTAAGCTTTGTTTCCTAATCCTATTGTCTAGCCACCCTAACTGTTCCTAGTGTTGACTAATCTTTGTGCCTGGGGTAAACCAAGGGAGAAACAAACCCAAATGCATTTTTCTAGTTGATGAGAACACAACTCTGTCCTTTAGGTAAACATTATTTGATTTGACCATTGACAATTGCAATGTGGGGAAGATGTAAAACTGTTTAAATAGCTCTGTGGACCCGTATACTGGGCTCACTCTGATACAGAGGAGTCGAGTCTATGCATACATTAAAATAGGTTAATTGTCTACAACTATTGTGCTTTTTTGCATTTAGCAGTCTCATCTGTCTACGAAATATCTCTTAAATAAATTGCTACGACAATTGCCAATATACAGAATGGAAACACACAACCATATTAGAGGTCCAACAGCACAGCAGTTATGTATGTAATATTCAACAACTTCATGTATGCATGCATATGAACATTTGTTAGAAATATCTGTGATTCCTACTTGTAAGGAGAAGCGTGTATGAAGAGCAAGCATACATAAGCAAAGCAGCACATACTTGTATGCATTACTATGATGTGTTTTTCTTGAATACATTTTAATTGTGCTGCCTCTGAAGTGGGACAAACGGTTTGACAGCTCTCACGAAATGCCCATATTCAGTCACCTCCAATAGGCTCGACATACAACATACTTTTAAAATTAAAGAGCGTATAAGAAAAATACAAAAACACATTAATGGTTCTGCTTTGAAAAATGAATTGCTGGACAAATAAGCAGAAACCTCCAGCATCTTGCGTTGCATGACAATATAATCACTTACAACTAGGTGTTCGTATGACTGCTTCCTGGCAATGATCAGTCTTATGAAGTGATCAGTTTCAAGATTACAGTAACATGGTGTATTTCGAGTACCTAATCGAAAAATGGATGACCTTATGTTATATAGCTCTTTGAAAGATTATATAACTTGCATTAAGGGATGCATTATTGTGTGTAGTATTGGGTGTAGTATTGGATGCAGTATTGGATGCAGTATTGAGTGGAGTATTGGGTGCAGTATTGGGTGTAGAATTGGAAGCAGTATTGGGTGCAGTACTAAGTGGTGGAATATTGGGTACAGTATTGGGTGCAGTAAGGGGTGCAGTATTGGGTGTAGTATTGGGTGCAGTAAGGGATGCAGTATTGGGTGTAGTATTGGGTGCAGTATTGGATGCAGTATTGGGTGTAGTATTGGGTGCAGTAAGGGATGCAGTATTGGATACAGTATTGGGTGGAGTATTGGGTGCAGTACTAAGTGGTGGAATATTGGGTGCAGTATTGGGTGCAGTAAGGGATGCAGTATTGGGTGCAGTATTGGGTGCAGTATTGGGTACAGTATTGGGTACAGTATTGGGTGCAGTATTAGGTGTAGTATTGGGTGCAGTAAGGGATGCAGTATTGGGTGCAGTATTGGGTGTAGTATTGGGTGCAGTATTGGGTACAGTATTGGGTACAGTATTGGTTGCAGTATTGGGTGCAGTACTGGGTGTAGTATTGGGTGCAGTAAGGGATGCAGTATTGGGTGCAGTATTGGGTACAGTATTGGGTGCAGTATTGGGTACAGTATTGGTTGCAGTATTGGGTGCAGTACTGGGTGTAGTATTGGGTGCAGTAAGGGATGCAGTATTGGGTGCAGTATTGGGTACAGTATTGGATGCAGTATTGGTTGCAGTATTGGGTGGAGTACTGGGTGTAGTATTGGGTGCAGTAAGGGATGCAGTATTGGGTGCAGTATTGGGTACAGTATTGGGTGCAGTATTGGGTACAGTATTGGTTGCAGTATTGGGTGCAGTATTGGGTACAGTATTGGGTGCAGTATTGGGTGCAGTATTGGGTGCAGTATTGGGTGCAGTACTGGGTGTAGTACTGGGTGCAGTAAGCGATGCAGTAACGTTAACGGTTCTAACTTCGAGATACCGCCAGGATGTAATACCCTGTTACAAATTAATGTTTAATCCACACAGATTGTTATCGAGTCGAGCATTGTTTTGTAACAATTCTGCAAACATATGCTTTACATGCGTAACAGACGGCGCTTACTCCTACCAATAACATTAGAATTAAGTGAGAAATGGCATAGGTTGGTCAAATGTACAAGGTCCAGTTTGGGGATAAAATGAGCGTTCAGTGATCGCTACTGAACCAAACTGAACCCGGAGAATCACTCACGCTGTCTGAACCCACTGTATGTCGCGGAGTTGTCCATTTAAATCCCGTTGAGTGTTGACACAGAAACAATAGATCCTAATTCGGCAGCCTTAAGGGAGCAACTAGACGGCGGTCTGTGGAGGCGGAAGTGAAAAAAATACATTTCCGTTTATCGTTGTCTTTCTTCCGTTGAACAAATGTCACAGCGCATGTTTCAGTGCAGTGGGCGACGGGGGAATAACCATTTCACCCAAATGTTATGAATGTTATCAGTTATCCGATTTAATATCAATATATTTTGTTCTAGTAATAACTATAACTACTTTCTATTAGGGATTCACACGGAAATCCTAATTAGGATTTATTTTTGAGTCCTGGCCAGTTGAAGGTGCAGTGTCCGGGATTTGGCGGCATCCAGCGGTGAGGTCGCAGATTGCAACCCACTGAATACCCTAAACTTGACTTGGCTTGGAGGAAAATGGAACGAATTTGTGTTAATTATTTAAATATTTGTTGCATCTTAATCATGACAGAAAACATTTTGATTTAATGAGGCATGTTTAGACATGTCTAGTGGTTGGATCGAGACTGAAATACCAAACTAACTAACTAACCAATTAGAATGAAACCTAGCCTCTCTATCCAGCCTTTGGTTTTACAAGAGTGCCGGCTGTTAAACCCATCGTCAAAAATACATCATATCAGCTTTAAAGGGGCTTCACCACTAGGCAAGATAAGCAGCAGCCTCAGGCCCCTGGTGACCAGGGGCCCCAAAAGGCAACATAGGACCTATGTATAGTATCATTTCAGGTATTTAATATAATGTATGACCAAAAAGTATTGTCCACCCAAAATTCCAGGGAGGTTCTTATTCCAGGCCCCAATCAGTAATCACCAATTTTGCATTCC
>NC_140274.1:2301347-2306347 GCF_964030765.1 Micromesistius poutassou | reverse complement strand
AATTACTCCAGCAAAACGATGGTAGCACCTGGAAGAACAGCTTTATACAGGATTAATGCTTTGGGAACAAGAAGAGATTAGATAAAACTAGAAAATGCATTTCCTGCAGAAAATGCGGTGAGTGCTGTAGTGCAAGTCGAGGTTGAAAATATGTTTTAATGTTTTAAAGCCACATAGTTTAAGACATAAAGAAATGTTAAATGGCGTGTTAATGGAGTTCAAAAGTCTAAATGGAGTAAACAATGTAAACATGCACACCATTTAATAAAATGTAAATGGTTGGAAACAAATAAAGTGACAGCTGAATGAAAAGCGCAAAGCATTGCTAAATATGCAGAAATGTAAAATGAATTGAACTAAATAATCTGAAAGGTCAAATGTATTGCAGTGAAAAACTGCCCAATCTGGCAACACTGCCTGCACATCCTCGCACTCTAACCTCAACGTAATTCAATGACTGTGATTCTGAAACAAGTATAAAGGTAATCGAAATTCAGTTTTTTGTATTATAAGGAAAAGGAAATAAGTAATAAAAGAAGAAGATATTGATATTGAAGATACAAGTGTGTTGATTTGTTAAACGTTTGAACAAAGGTAAACGGTTAAAAATTGACTAAGTTACGAAGTCTGAAGTAGTTAAAGTGAACGGGCTGACAGCGGTCCGTGTATCTTTAATTTAAACCTCTTTAAACCTTAATTTTCCTTTCAGAAACGGGTATTAAAAAACAGAAAACGAGTGGTTATTTGATTTTCGTTTTAAAATACAAAAATTGAAATTGAAATACAAGGCGTTTTTCTTTTTCATGGTCAAAAAGGGATGAGCGAAATTTTAAAAATGATTCGATTTTAATTTTCTATTTCATATAACAAAAAAAAAAATCACTATAAAACTGAAACGAAAAAAATCCTGTTTTTTCATATTCTGAGACCGGATGTTGTCATTTACAGGGCAAGAGCGCCAGCGCCAAATGTAAAATTGCCAGTGTGCCGGTGTTGCCAGCTAAAATGGCTTTGGAATCCTACTCTGATGTGATTTTGGACATGGCGAAACAAGGCCTGTCATCCACAGAAATATCTGTGCACATATCACAGGAAAGTGGGGAACAAGAGGATTTTCTGCAAGAAATGTGAGGAGATTTTGCGCTGAAAATGGCTCAAGCTTGATGGGACTCCCGACACACATTTGGAGTTAGAGGTGGCAAAAGCTATAACCGAGGTATGAACCTGCTATATCTCCCCTTTGCTACTTAGATGTGTGTGTGTGTGTGTGTGTGTGTGAGAGAGGGAGAGAGAGAGAGAGAGAGAGAGAGAGAGAGAGAGAGAGAGAGAGAGAGAGAGAGAGAGAGAGAGAGTACATGCATAGACGTCTATGTCCTGCATCTCTAAAGGGATCCCTTAGCAAGTTCATCATGATTTATCATGATTATAAATAACAAATAGTAAATAAATAAATAAATAAATAGCCTCAGCCTATCATAGGCTATTTGTAAGTAATCACAGTAAACATAAACCTCACAGCAGTGACAAATCCCATAACATAAACACCCAAATGCATGCACACTGCATTAATTGCATGATAAACATATCAGCTGATATGATTTTGGAATATGGGAATCATGTTAATTTGTTATTTTCTAGACGGGACCTACATATGGAAGAAGGATGATAAAGGGGTATCTTATATGAAAGGAGTGCATGCAGCAGAGACATGAATTGGATCAGTGCTCAGAACTATGCATCAGCCTTACCATGAAGCAAGACGTCAGGTATGCTACTGTCTCAGCCATAATATTTTACATCATCAAACTTGTGGAATTTCTGTGTAACTATGAGCTAATGTGTGTTGTTGCAGTTATTTAGCCTGTATAAGATTAAAAACTATAATAGTATAACCAAACAAAATGCAATCATTTTTATTTTATTCATTTATTTGAGAGGGACAAAACAAATAGGCATTGTCACATTTAGAAAACCTGAAACCAATGCAGTGTACATAGGACTAATGGGATTTTGTATACAATTAAATATTTACATTGTTTTCTTGTCTCTTTTAGGGTGCCCGCAATCTCAACCCCGTACCATATCAAGCTGACTACATGGGTCACAAGGTTCATATGGACCAAAATGAAAAACTGGCTATGTTTGGGGTCACCCATGTTTTAGCCATTGATGGCTTCAGCAAAAAGGTTGTTGCTCATTCTACAATGCCTATAAAAAACAAATAAAAAACAACCTTGCTCTACATTTTGCACAGTGCACAGAGGTCTCCTGCCACTGTTCCACACATGTTTTGCAGCCAATAATGCTTCGGCAACACTGTACGAAGACTGGCTCCTCGAATGAGAAAAACTTGTCATTCTCTGTGTGTGTGTGTATCCCCATCTGTCCTTAAAGTGTTCTTGATGTATTGGGTGACGGTGTTCTTTTTACTAAACAAGTTTACAACTTTAATGCTTTTAAACATTTCTTCTTATTGTATCATTACACCATTGGCTGTTACACAAAGGTTTGCATCAGTACATGTAATTCATTGTTGTGGATGAGACACAGCTGACCTTGGTTAGAGAATGTAAAAATGCATGTGTATTTGGAAATCTCAAATTCTGGCACACCAAATAAAATGGATCCAAAATTATTTTAAATGTGGGACAATTACTATCTATTGCATACTTACTCATACAAACAACACAGCAGAACCCGTGCTTGATGGTCTGTAGCTGGGAAGGACTCAGTATGACTCTTTTAATGGCAGCCACATTGCTGAGCTCTCTGATTGCTGCAGTGACATCTGGTAGGCTCTGTGATGCCAGTACAAGCTCTTCTACTTTCTCAGTGACCTCTCCAATGCCTGCAGCTCCTTCATCTTTTCGGCTGTTACAAGGAAAAAACATAATATATATGTACTGGTTGTGTTTTAGCAGTTTTGGTAGCGGTGGTGGGGAGGAAGCCTAACCTTTTGTTTGAAAGATTAGAAAAGGGGGGGAAAAAAACAAAACGAAACAAAAGCAAGGGTTTTTATTTATGAATGTAGCTTGGCCATGTCAGGGAAGCTTCTTATGAAATTCATTCATTCAAAACAAGACACTTGTTTCACACACACAACAAAACAGCAAGGGGGGTGGGGGTGAGCTCAATTCCTATCCCTGATTATGGGAATATGTTTTTTAAAATAAATCTTAAACATTATAGAAGCCACTGTATATACAAAATAATTAATGTCCAAAGGGGCAAACAGGTGCTGATTTGAAAAAAAGTTTTTTTTAATAGACTGAACAGCAAAGGTAAGGATACGTCTAAGTCAAAAAACCACAATGCATTTCAACGTTTGGACAAATAACAGTAATATGATATGCGACTAAGTTTTTCTGCTGTCATGTCGTCTTCCCTGAGACACACTCTTTTATTGTTTCGGAAAAACAACGTACTGCTCCATGTCCATGTGTCACGGGACTACTAGCCTACTGTAAATGACAACATCCGGTCTCAGAATATGAAAAAACAGGCTTTTTTTCGTTTCTGTTTTCTAGTGATTTTTCTTTTTGTTATATGAAATAGAAAATTAAAATCGAATCATTTTTTAAATTTCGCTCATCCCTTTTTGACCATGAAAAAGAAAAATGCCTTGTATTTCAATTAAAATTTTTGTATTTTAAATGAAAATCAAATAACCACTCGTTTTCTGTTTTTTAATACCCGTTTCTGAAAGGAAAATCGAATGACCAAAAGATACACGGACCGACAGCTCTGTCGTTCTTGACTTCCATTGTAAAAAATAGCATTTTAAAAGTAGAATATCTTAAAAAGTATCAAATATTTTACAAATCGGAAAAGAATTGCGCGATTCCAAGCTAATCTGAACATTTTAAAATTGAGTCTCTAGGTGAAAATTTGAGGAAGGAGATAGGTCCCAAGTTTCTAGAGAATAACTAGAATGCGTTTCGTCTGCGTTTCGTCTACGAACTGCGAGAGTGTGCTTGCTAAAATGCTAAAGTCGCGCTAACGTCAACACTAACATCACAGCTAACGTCACCGCTAATGTCACCGCTAACGTCACCACTAACGTCAGGGCTAACATCACCGCTAACGTCAATGCTAGCGTCACCGCTGCCTGAATGTCGTAAAAAGTAGTCCAATTCGGTGGGAAAAACTGCCCAATCTGGCAACACTGCCTGCACGTCCTCCGCGCTCTAACTTCAGCGTTTAAATCAACGAGACCAACTGAAAACAAAGCCCATATGGAACTTAAACTGTGATTATGAAAAAAATATAAAGGTAATCGAAATTTGGTTTTCAGATTATTGAAGATACAAGTGTGTTGATTTGTTAAATGGTTTGAACGAAGGTTAACGTTGAAAATTTATCAAGTTATAATGTCTGAAGTAGTTTAAGTGTCAGAGAAGTTGACTTACATTGTAAAAAGAAAATCTGAAAAAGTGTAATAGTTTAAAAAGTTGAAAGAGTTGAAAAACGTGGCCAACATACGCAACTCAAACTCAGATGAGCCACTGCACGCAGACTATGAGATTGTAATGCCTGCACGGGTGAAGTGCAAAACACACACACACACACACACACACACACACACACACATGTATGATTGATGATCGTAAACATGTTTAGAAAAGAAACAAATGCATTGTGACTTATATTAGATATGTAGCCCGTCAACACATGGTGCACGGAAACAGGGAGCACATAATTCAGGGGTTGAAACCGGAGGGGTTGACATGAAATTAAAAGGGCTTCAAAGATGCTTCACTGAACACATTCATCCAATGCTAACTTCCTATTCGTTTCTCACTACCTATCTCATCATTATGTTTGGGCACTATATGCTGCTTGATTTATGAAGGTAAAAAAGAATAAATTAAACAAGTACTCACATTCATATTGTTCGTAGTATAATAATTATCTTTGATATTATTACTATTATTCATTGTCATTAGTATTATTATTATAAACGCTACCTGCGCCAAAGAACAGATTATCAGATTATTTCG
>NC_140274.1:2286347-2296347 GCF_964030765.1 Micromesistius poutassou | reverse complement strand
TTCCTCCCTTTGTGTGTGTCTGTGGTGCGCTCTCGTTCTCTCAGTGTTCATCTTGTTCCTATCCTGATAACAATCATTCAAAGTCAGGCGGTGGGACGGGACGCACAGCGCAGCCCCACACTCCTCTTGGCAGCCTGCCGGTGGTAAGTTGCATCCTTACGCAGCTCTTTTTGCCTGCCTCGTATTGAGCCATTTTGTTCCTCTTTCTATGCAGTTGTTCTTTGGAATTTATACTCGTCTCTTGTCCTTTTTATAGTGATACATTTGTACATCATTTTTTAATGAATTTGATACGTACATTTTTTCACTAATCGCAATATGGCAACGTCTGTTTTGCTTGTTTGCAAATTAGCAATATGCATGTGAATGTTTCAAATGTAGTCATAGTCTCATTTTTTTATATTGAAGTGTTGATCAAATGATGTGGGATTGTATGGACTTTTTCTTTGTACATAATGTTTGTGATTTACTCCTTTTATGACAACAAATTTGTGGTTAAATGAATGATAACAACCCTTAGAGATTTGGATGTTGAACGTTAGGATCAGGGTATTGGACCGGGTTAAGGACATCCTTCAGCCAGTGGAGGGAGAGCTCTCTGCTGAACTTCTTAACTTTGTCATTTGCGCTGGGCCAATGCAGCGAGAATCAGGTTTTGTTCGACCACAATAATGGTTTGTTTTACCATAATGCCGTCTTCACGTCAGGATCATACCAGCTGTATGTTTGAGTGTTGTCTGCCAAATCAATATTAACTCACGTTATTCACATTGTTCACAATGCACATCATATATGGACTTCATTAGAAACATTGCACAATTTAACATTCTCGGAAAAGGCTATCTGAAAAGAAAAAATTATTTACCACAAAAACATCCAATGCAGGAAAGAGGGCCGCTGACAAAAGGCTTTGTGCTATGTTGTCATCTTGTGTCGCTGGGGTCTCTCACAGAGGTAGCTCTCTCTATAGCTCAAAGAAAAAGAGGACAAATCTTTACATAATGGAAACTTCAGTGAACAGATTGCTGCTTATTACTGTTAGTCAGTACACAGATCATATGTGTTTTAGTGTGTGTGTGTGTGTGTGTGTGTGTGTGTGTGTGTGTGGGTGTCAGTGTGTGTGCGTGTGTGTGTAAGCTTGCGTTTGTCTGTGTGCATTTGTATATGTGTGTGTTTGCTTAGGTGTGTGTGCATGTGTGTTTATGCATGGTTGTGTTCCAGTTATTATATAGAGCATTACATTGCCTTCTATGAACATATGGCATCTCCTGTCCTCTCTGACTGATGAGCATCACCGTGCCCACCGCGCGGTCATCACAGATGGAGCATGTGTTGATGCCCACCTTGCAGGTTGGTGTGTAATCAGAGGCTGATATCTTGTAAACCGTCTGCAACCCTGTCAGGGGAACATAATAATCTGAGCACAGACCAAAGTCTGTGCGCTGTGATCACTTCACGTTTGAGCAGAAAAACGACTTCACTGTTGTCACAGAAGGATGAGAAACAATAAGCTTTATTCGAGTCTGGGATTACCGCTTCATATTAATCATAATCCAATGGCAAACATTTACAGTTTGATTGCTTCATGTACCCTGGCTTGCGATACTGTGTCCTGCAGGAAATATGTGCATATTGTTATTCAACAATGAAATGCCTATATATATATATATATATATATAGGCATTATATGTATTTATATATATAAGTTATTTATATATATAAGTTGCAGCTGGTGGGTGTACAGTGATAAATTGTTACAGCATAACTAAGCAATTATAAAAAAAATGTTGTTCTTACTGGAGCCAAGCTGTCAAGCCAGCATATGCCTTCCGATGAGCGTGACATGAGCACTTCAGCCTGTCCGGGTGAACACTAATACACTAGCTGGTAGCCTATAGGACATAATGACTGTAGGGCACGTTAACATGCCACTAGGGAATGGACTTAAGACACTTAAAGCACACTGAAAATCACTTTGCTGACTGATTTACTTCTAAGAAGTTTTATTTTGTTCTGTTGATGATACTGGTCACTATTGTTACCCTTGTATTACGTTGTTACCCGGGTTACAGAGTGGAATAGCTTCAACTGTTTCAGGAGTGGGGTAACAACTAAAAATAGAGAAAGTAGATACACACATGTTCTTTTATTTGTAAATGTTGATGAGAGTGGATGGATTTATTATTATGAGTCACTCCGTGAAATACAAATCTAGTTGTTTACTGTGCAGTGAACTCTACCTAACTTGACAACCTTAATGTATTGTTATTCCTGTACATACTGTAATAAGACCTTTCTAGTTCAACCGCTATTTTTATGAGATGATGAACAAGAATGTTGTGTCCCCTTGAGTGATGATAATAATAATAATTTAAATTGTACTAATAATACAAATCTCTCTTTACTGTACACATTAATGTGTAGCCTATAGCAAATTGTAATTATGTAATTTCAAGTGTTTGTTTGTGCTTGCATTGTGCATTATTGTAAAGAAAGTTTTGGGTCTTAGTGAGGTTAGGTTCCCTCTTGTTGGAAAGACCTTGTCTTCCAGATCTGGAAAATGCTAGGAAGCATTTTTTAATAAATGATACACTCTAAGTGGCCAGTCAGTGTGAGTGGTTGAGGGTTTTCATATAAATTATGCTACCATATCTCAGTGTAATAGTTTAGAATCTTTTTCACACGGAAACTTCAAATGCACACAGAAATGTAGACACACTCCTTTGGGGCTTCCTTGAGAATAAGGGAACAACTGATAAAATGACACCTGCCAGGAAAGTGATCACTCGGCTTATTTTGAATACACAAATAACTTAACACAATCTATAAAAATATATAAAATCCCCTAATCTCCTGGATGTGGTGTAATGCAAAACCATCCATGGAAAATCAAATGAGATTCAGAGATAGTCCCTCCCTTGCAAATCCAATTTTAAAGCAATCTCTGCTCCAACAAACCCAGTAAGTCTGTCTCCAGATGACCTCTTGTTGTAATCCACACCTCGTTAGTGGATTCCTCCTGTTATAAATAAACAGGCCGGGTGGGGAATGGCAGGCGTGCAGGTTCAGCTTCATCCAGAACATGTATTTCTAAACTTGATCTCCAGTAACTCTACTTGGCATTTTCACTACCATTACTCATATTGTGTCAATCTACAAAACTACTACTCATACTTTGTCACTTTCCAGTAAAACTATACACTTTGTCACTCTAAAGTACTATTAATTGTACTGTGTCACTTTACAGTACTACTTCTCATACTGTGTCACTTTACAGTAATACTACTTTGTCCCTCTACAGTACTCCAACTCATATGTGCCCCTCTACAGTACTGCTACAATGTTCGTGGTGTTTCGGAGATGGATGTCATTGAGGAAAAAGTCCAAATAAGCACAAGTCAAAGCCAGGGGAGCAGTAAGATGTCAGGAGTCCCTGAAGCAGGGAGGTGACTCTGACTGTCAGCTGCCTCTTCTAAGGGTCATTTCAAAGTGTGTGTGTGTGTGTGTCTGTGGCTGTGTTTGTGTGTGTGTGTGTGTGTGTGTGTGTGTGGATGTACATGTGTATGTGTGTGTGTCTGTGGGTGTTCATGTGTGTGTGTGTGTGTGTGTGTGTGTGTGTGTGTGTGTGTGTGTGTGTGGGTGTACGTGTGTGTACGCGTGCGTGCATGACTGCCCCATTGTGTCCAGTGAAAAGATCAATTGGCCGTTTAATTTTCAGGCTTAATTATTCTTGCAGCGCTTCTGTGTATGTTTTGTGCTTGTGTGTGTGTGAGACCGATGTGTACGGGTGTTACGCGATTTAATTCATGGACGCTTGATGCATTGATTTGCTGTGATGTGGAATCAGTCACAACAAATCAACTGCATACACATACACATATACACACTTATTGGACCAGTGGGTCTGAGTCTGTGCCCACTGCACTCCTCCTGTCTCTGTGTCTCTGAGCCTCAACCCAGGCCCTTCAGAGACACACTTCTCCAGCTGAGACAAAAATTAGGAATGATTTTCTGCCTCACTTCCTCTCCCCCCTCCCCGTCCTCCTTCTTTATTTGTGTGTGCAAAAATATAGCAAAGCTGTGGCAAATCATGCATGCAAGCATGAGGGTGAGGATGAGGGTACCTGTGTGTGTGTGTGAGTGTGTGTGTGTGTGTGTGTGCGTGTGTGTGTGTGTGTGTGTGTGTGTGTGTGTGTCTACTTTGCATCTATGCACGCACAAACATTTGCTTTTACATAACATTAATCTTTTACTTCCAATCTTTCCATAATGTCATTATGTATTATATTATATTAATTATCATTATGTAATTGGGGCTGACTTCCTCTCATCATCCACGTCCATGTGTTGACCTGCGTGGCGGCTGCAACACGCACAGAGCACAGCTGTGGAATCTGTTGATTTAAAAGGAACATGCCTTATTCACACGTGTTAAAACCCACGACACACAGGCTGAACGGACTCTCCCTGGCATACAAAAGGACCGCTGACAACAAATAGATCTGATGTGATTGTGTGGAATCAACATCCGCTAGAATCAAATCAAATGCACTGTATTGTACAACAATCTGCTAACGTTTCTTCTGTTTCTTTCCTTCTTGTACAGCACTTTAAGCTGCTTTGTTATGCATGAAACGTGGTATAAAAAATAAGGCTTATTAAATAATATTATTATTAAATGAAACCACCCAATATATATACAGTACATTACTCAACAAAATCAGCTCCCAGCTTTAAAGTGACAGAATAATATTCCAGCATCAACTCGTGTGTAGCTGCTCAAATGTGTGTGTTTTTGAAGCTCGGAAGAGACCGGCATGTAGTTCCTCCATCAGCCTCTAGGGGCTTTGAGGTCGGTGGGTGAACGACGCGCCACCATTCAAATCAAAGGGAAAGAATGGGCTTGCCGAGTTTGTGTTTGCCAATTATGTGCTTCAGATATCACATCTCCAGACACCAACATCATCGGTAAAACAAACGAGCTTCATTTGAAAAGACTTTAGCTTGTCTTCCATCTGTATCTAGTCAGTTTGGCGACATCCTGTTTGACAGTCACATATAATTAAAACCTTATTGAGGATCAAATAGGAATGCGCTTTGGCCACAGACGAGGGTTTACAAAGACCTCTGTTGAGGGCAAATCCAGCCCCTCAAGCGTCCTACGTGAACCATAAACCCCCTCTTCTACCCTCTTGTTCCCCCTCTCCCCCCCCCCCCCCTGCCTCAGCACTTCCCGGCCGTGAGCGGGGCCTACATGGACTCCCCGTACAACGGCAACGCGTCGCTGCAGACGTCCACCTCCAACCTGAACGCCGTGCCAGGGTCCCGCCCCCCGGAGGCGGAGGACGACGGCAAGGTGTCCAGCGACACCATCTGGCTGTGGGTCGCCGTGCTGGCCACCATCGGCAACATCGTGGTGGTGGCCGTGGTGTGCGCCTGTGCCTTCTAGAGATGACGCACTGTGGGGGGGGGGGGGGGGCTGAGAGACAGAGTCTACGGTGGTGGATGGAGGAGGAGGAGGGAGGAGGAGGAGGAGGAGGAGGAGGAGGAGGAGGAGGAGATCGTCACCTATGCTACCTAGTGTCTCCACCTTTTGTTAATGGTCATTCATCAATTGGATGGAGGGAAACAAGCGGCTGTTCCCTGTGTTTTCTTTGGTCTTGACTGAAAACACGGCCGTACGATGTAAATACCAAAGTTAAATAAAACAATACATGGTGTCCGTGCGGGCGGCGTGTGTCACGCGGCAAGCATATAGCCACGGATTTGTATGATGCGGCGCATGGCCTGCTTTGAAAACCACACGCAACCGTTTATCCAAACCTTTACACCTGATGTCAGACAAACGGCATCATGAACCGAGCATGCTGCACAATGTTCAGATTATTGTACACAAAAGGAAAAAAAAACAACCTTCAGAATCATCCATGACCAGATGAGGTGACCATACATTGGGATTCACCTCCCAACCACATGATTATCGCCGCTTCATCTCCACACTCTCATCCTTTTTACGCTGCACTGATTTCGGGAAAGCTCGCATTTTAACGTTATTTAGTTTGTCTTTTCTTTTAAATAAAAAAGGACTGAAGGACTGTTTGTCACCACGCATCTCGTCACTTGAGTCACCGTTCCTCCCAAATGGGCCAATTTCTATTTCGAGGAAGATTAATGAAGTGCATTATAAATACGGAAACCTCTCATGGTCCGCCGGACAGAAAGGCTCCATGGACCGCAGCAGGACTCATCTTCTTAGGGCGTAATGTGGCCAGACTGGCCTAGACCCCCTCTAATGAGTAGCACTCCCAGTAGGGCAAAGACAATCGTCCCACTTTGGTCGATGAATAAGAGGAGGACGTAGACAGGAGCCACTGTCCCATCAACCTCAAAGTTGCCAGTGGTCAGTTTGGTTACGCAATGCCAGCCTGTCTGGCTTACATAAAACCTGTTCTGCCCTGGGTGAACAACGCCACGATCAGCCGAGGTCAGTGTTAAGGATTACGGACAAGATCACAGCCGTATGATCCTCTGGTGAGGTCAGCTAAGCCAGAGGAGTCTTCATCTGAGTATCTGGGACTGTTGTTGCAGTGGGCGGGGTGTGGTTGATCCCTGTCCAATCCAATCGTCAGATGTATGGAGTAGCCATTGTTCCTGTCCTTGAACTTTGAACGAGATACAGGACCCCGACAAACGTTACAGAGTGTTGCTTTTCCAACCATGTCTATCCCTTTTTTTTAATCCTTTTAATTCCTCTTTGACAAACACGTCTTTGACAGCAGTTGAGGGGAATCTGAGAAGCATTGTGCACCTAAAAAAAGGTGTGTGACTCTACAATATGTCATTCCAACATAAGCATAGCACGATCGCTCTCATGTGTAGAGCAGCAGTGTAGCGGGTCAACCCCGCTGGGACACTTCATTAATAACTACATATATACACACTGTACTACATTTATCATGATTGACAGCCCTAATTTTGTTTACACAGGGAAAAACAGGAAATAGCTTCAGTTTTACTACTCGTGTTTGTTTGTGTGTGTGTGTGTGTGTGTGTGTGTGTGTGCATAAATGTGTTATGTGTGTGTATGTGTATATGTTTGTGTGTATGCAAGCATGCGTGTGTGTGATTGTGTGTGTGTGTGTGTGTGCGTGCACGCTTGTGTGTGTCTACTGGTATACCGCTATACATACTTGTGAATGTCAGTCTGTGCGTGCGTGTGTGCGTTTGTGTGTGTCTGTGAGGGCACATGTTAGCCCTCTGGATTAGCCCTCTGGATTATAATGGATTATAATTATATAATCTCGTCGATGAGAGACCTGTCCTCCCAGATCATTACTGCTGTAGACAGAGAGCATCGTGGTTCCAGAGTGGAGGAGCTCATTTCGTTTCTGGAACAATGTCCATGCTGGACTCCACCTAGGTAGCTGGCTCCCTCCACGAGGTGGCTCACACAGGGCTCCTCAATAACAAGGACCGGTTCACTACATAGTTTGAGGGTAATGATGCCGAGCAGGGGGTGAAACACGCCGCAATGCCTCAGGTCTCTCCCCGAGTGTGTGTGGTGATGGCTGGTTTAACCTGTGCTGAACACTGATTGGTCAGTGCACAACAGGTGTGAAGCCTCAGTCCAATGAGTCGGACTCGGGCCAGATGAGGCTGCTTAAACCAGCCATCATCCACACACACTCCACAGTTTTCCTTTGGATTAAATGTAGGTTCCACATGAGAGCTATCACAGCTATGTTTTGCAATAATAGAGAAAGCGGTCGTAGGAAGGAAAGCCAGGAGCAAGGAGAAAAGAAGGTATAGAAGTTTTGAAAGGGAGAATAAAATGAAACTCTAAAAGTGTTATAGGAGTGATGCCTCAACTTGGAGGTTGTGGATGCAATATAAAGACAATGGGGTTGAGGAGGAGGAGATGAGCTAGAAAGTAAGGACATGAGGATGACTAAAAAGAGGAGATAAGAAGAGAATTTTCTAACACCTGACCAAAAAAAGTATATACGCAGAGACAAAGATACTCCTTAGAGATGCAAGACAATCGGAGCAGAAAGGAGAGAGAGAGAGAGAGAGAGAGAGAGAGAGAGAGAGAGAGAGAGAGAGAGAGAGCGATTATGGTAGCCAGAAGAAGAGGTAAAATGATAACAAGAGGAGACAAACAAATGGAAGGAGTAAGGAACATAGAACATAAGAACCTACAATAAGAAAAAATTAACTGTTCCGTCCAGACAACGTTCTGTTCAGGAGGATGTCTCTGGGTGGGATATCTTTGAACACATATACAAATCATCACTTCAAAAGCTGAAGAAGTCAAGGTCACTCATTGATCAAGCACTATAGCGATCTTGACCATGTAGTCTTCAGTTAGCAAATCCTGATTCATGTGTCGGCCTCTAATGTTACTTTTTCTATGTGTGAATGAGTCTTTACACAAGTCAAATGTGTTTCTTCTGACATAACATGAGATGTTGCTATTACAACAAATACCATCCCCAAAGTTTCATTCACTTTTTGGTGTCTTCCTCGAGTTATTTGTTATCTTAAGTGTGGCTTCTTGTATGGATAGAAGGGGTTGGTGACTTTCTATCCAATGTTTGATGAATACGTACACATGTGAATTCACAAATATAAGAAAAGCGAAATATTTTCCATGTGACGTTATGTTTGCCAATGAAATGCAGCTAGACGCATGAACATGAGCATGCACATACGGGAAAGTGCACACACACACACACACACACACACACACACACACACACACACACACACATACACACATTCAGCAACATTCAGCAAGTTGACTAAATAAAAGGAAAAAATGGAAATGACTTCACTTTGGATTTAGCCTATTAAATGGTGCAGTTATGTATGTGTCCTGAAGGGGGCAGTGGGGTCACTGTATAGTGTGGGAATGTCAGCACCTTTGAAAATAACTGAAACAAAAAAAGAAAATTCCAAAATGTTATAATATAACATTTTTTACAGGAAAGGCATTACTTACAATCTGTTAAAGTTGGACAGGCATGCAATATATTAAACAACCGGTTAAACAGGCCTATGGAACGGGTCATTTGTCCATATGACCCAAAACACCCCATAAGATCGACAATTGCTTAATTCCCAGTGAAAAATGCAATATTTTAATAGTTTAGATATTGAAAATGCATTTTGATAATATTTCTAGCGAAAAAATTGCAATTTATTTTCCTAATCTTTGTTCAGGAAATTTTGAGTTTGTTGTTTAATGCAAGGTTTTATTTTGTTGCAATGGTGATTGATATGGAGGCTGCTGGGACCATGCAGCTTGCATGTTGTTTAGATCAGTGTCTTTGCATTGTGATGGTTTTTTGGGGTAACATCGCTTACAAAGGGATGATATTTTAATCTTCTTTAGTACGGACTAGGCCGACGTGTTTTTGTGAGTAATCGATCAATTAATGTTTGCTTTGTTCATTAGGGTTCATTATATATATATATATATATATATATATATAAAATGAATACCGCTTTAAAGATTTTTTGAAGCGTGAATGCCATCAATAAAGTAAAAAAGATTTTCAAGACTAGCACTGAATGATCAACATGGTGTCATAGACCTACAGGAACTGATGCAAACAGGACACTGACTTTGCACGCATGGCTCATCAGGGGTAGGTTCACTCACTGTGACCTTACACGCATGGATAATATGCTTCATCTGGTTCCTATCTTCTCATGTGATGTTCTAGGTGAAATTATAGGACTCCAAGCTGCTGACAAATGCACCACTTTAGCTATACAACTTTCCAACAAAGATGTTACCGTTATTTAGAATTTTAAAAGTAAACAAATTAAGCATCATTAACAATTTTTGGTAATTATTTCTCCAATTCTTTGGACATTATTTCCTTGTTTTTAAATGATCCTGATCCATAATATACAACTTTCCGTGCATATTTTATAGTTTACTATTCTTTATTATAAAATAAAATTGGTTAATTGTTTTTTTCTGTTCTGTGTA
>NC_140274.1:2261347-2281347 GCF_964030765.1 Micromesistius poutassou | reverse complement strand
GGCGCCCCCTCCATCTCCTACCTCCTCCTGCTGCTCCTGCTGCTGCTCCTCCACGCCTGGAGGGGGAGCTGTCACCCCCAGTGCCTGGACTACAAGCCCCCCTTTGAGCCGCGCCAGCCCCTGGTCTTCTGTAAGGAGTACAGCAAGTTTGGGTGCTGTGACCTGGAGCAGGACGAAGAGGTGTCCACCCGGTTCTACACCGTCATGGACTTCTTTGACTACTCAGGCTTCACCGCCTGTGGCAAGTTCATACGCAGCATTCTCTGCCAGGTAGGAGGACGCCTGTGGTGAGCATAAGCACCATTAAAATGGTGATCAGTTTTGATCAACATTGACCTGCACAAACAATGTATCTGGATATCTATCTAATACCAACCTACTCGTTCCCACCATCCTACAAACCAACCTACCTACGAGCCTACCTCTCTACTCCTACACACCATCCTACCTAGACCATCCTACCTACCTATCTAATCCTACCCACCTACCATACCTACCTACCTGCCATACATACCTACCTATCTACCTACCTACTATCCAACCTGCCATCCTACCTACTGTACCTATCATACCTACCTATGTACATACACTACCGTTCAAAAGTCTGGGGTCACCCAGACAATTTCATGTATTCTATGAAAGCTCACACCTTTATTCAACAGTTTTCAGCTGTGCCAACATAATTGCACAAGGGTTTTCTCATCATCGATTAGCCTCTTAACTCGATTAGTTCAACAATGTACCATTAGCACACAGTAGTGACGCTGGCTGGAGATGGGCCTCTGTACACCTATGTAGATATTCCATAAAAAATCTGCAGTTTCCAGCTAGAATAATCATTTACACACCACATTAACAATGTCTAGACTGTATTTCTGATTAATTAAATGTTATCTTCAATGAAAAAAACTGTGGTTTTCTTTAAGAAATAAGGACATTTTTAAGTGAACCCAAACTTTTGAACGGTATAGTGAACATACCTACCTACCTACCCTACCTGCCTACCATACCTACCTACTATCCTTCCTACTATCCAAAAGGTTGATATGATAAACGGAACAAACCATTCACCATTCTGTTTCACACACAGTTCCCGGTAAATTGCTGTGATAACCTTCCAGGCGCCACTTGTGATTGTCATTATTCACACTTCAGCTACGCTCTCGAACATTGCAGTCTTGCTCTCAATCACATACGTTATAGCGATAGCGGGATAGACGGGTTAAGGGGTTAAGGGTCTGGCCTTGCTATGTGTGAAAGGCTGCAAGACGGAAATATTCCAGAACGGAGCGGCACATGGGACGAGTGGAAATCACTTGTGGTGCCTGCAAGGTAAACCCAGTAATTTACTGGGAACTATGTGGGAAAGAGGACTCAAAACTGTGGTCTTTTCTACTTCAATGGAGGTATTCCAAATGTATTCTAGTTTTGTGTCTCTCACTGTGTGTTTCTCACCAATAAATATAGAATGTCGACTCCAGCCAACTAGAAATCATTGTCCATTTATCAAAGGCCATTAGACAGATGGCTGACCCTGAAATAAAATATAGCAGCAGAGGCCAACAACAATAAAAAAATACTTCTGATAATATTACCCTCCCTCCCTTTTTGCACATCTTCTAAAAAGGTGCTCGTCATCAGGCAGTAATCATTTCTACTGAGCATATCATTTACATGTACATCTTCCCCACCATGAGATGTGTGTGTGTGTGTGTGTGTGTTTTGGAGAGCTGAGAAGCTGGTGCGGTCGGCAAACTCAGAGTCATTGCTTTGAGGATCAGGAGGCCTGCCAGACTACTTATCCTGCAGAAAACCACGACACTGAGGGCTTTGTTGAAGCCTCTCACTGGCACTGATATATCAGAAGGGGGCGATATAGGGGAGAGTGTGTGTGTGTGTGTGTGTGTTTGTGTGTCTGTGTGTGCATGTGTGCGTGTGTTTGTGTGTGTATGTGTTCATGCAGAGGCTTCCACATGTGTGTGGATATGTATGTGTGTGTGCCTTTGCATGCATATGTGTGTGTGTGTGTGTGTGTGTGTGTGTGTGTGTATGTGTGTGTGTGTGTGTGTGTGTGTGTGTGTGTGTGTGTGTGTGTGTGTGTGTGTGTGTGTGGGCCTTTCATCATCCTGGAGCTCAACTGACCAAACAAACATCCTCTTCCTCAGGTCCTGTGGACGCAGGATGCAGGTCACACTGCGACTCAACACAGAGACACAAAAGAGATTCAAAACGGTTTAAAAAATTCACGTTCAACAAGTTAAACAGAAAGCAAGACCGCATCAGCAAATATAAAACTGAAAAACTAAATTTTACTTTGAAAGTAAGGGACGTCTAAATGATGAATAAGCATTTATGAGTTGTATGGAGTCTCCATCCTAGCCGTACCCTATGAGCGCTTGTAGGCTGTACATTTAATAACCTGCAGCAATGACAGCAAACAGCAGATGGAAAGCTGGCCTCTCTTTGTCTTTCTTGGTACGTACTTGGTATGTGTATTTATGTACTTCTAACATTTGTCACATGTGCTGCCCAACTCTCTTAAATCTTGCGATATGGTGCATTATGTCCTGTTTAACCTGCTTCTCAATTGTGTATTCTTTACTCTTTACTTTACTCTTTACTGTACTTGTTTTGCGATGACCTTTCATTGATTTATGGATGGAACATCTAAAACAGCTTCATTTTTACACTATCACTAATGGACTCCCTTGATGAGCTCATACATTCTCCTTGTTTCTCTCTGTTCCCCTCATTCCTCTCGATGCCACTAATCAGTTTGGCTACAACTCTGCCGTTTTAAATACAACTTCAAAGCTCTATTTGCTCTACGTAAATCAGCTCCAGTTGACGGCCACCTGATGGGCTGGAGCTGGTTGTTAGACGGACATCACAGTCTCCCGCTCATGACCAAATGTTGGTCCAACTGGATCAGGACCCAAACATGGGTTCTATCCCCTTTTTGAAGTACAACATCATGATTCAATTGATTGGGGTATTGGATCAAGTTAATGCTATTTTTCATAGCACAATAAACTCAGGAATACCAGGAATACCATGGCTATTCTGAGCAGTTGGACCTGATTCAAACGCTCTCATCGTATGAGCTAATCTTTGAGGAGTTCATTCTGAAGAGATGAATTGTAGATTTTTCTGTCGATTAGCCCCAACTATTTGCATGGATTTAGTCTGATTATTGAAAATGACCAGCAAGGAAAGGACAAATGGGACTTTGAGTTACTGGATTCTACCCTGCAGCGGTCAAGCTGTAGGCCTTAATAAAATCACATTCATTGCCTATCTAATGATTTCCTTCAGATATACATTTTCTAAATGTGTTCGAATTCTAGCCGACCTTTACCCTAGAAAGGATGTGCTGCTGTAGCCCACGGTCTAAACACCTGTGACTTTAACATGACTACCACACAAATGAGCATTATACCAGAGGGTAATAAATGTCGCCCCTGGAACAGTTTTATGCATGCATCGCACATTTTTCAAACAGGAAGTACACATTTTCTTTGTGTGTCATGGATTTGGACAAAAGGCACTTTGAAGATGAAAGTGTTTCTGGCCAGCTTTTAAGTTGAGTCGGATGTTCTGTGTGCCAGCCGAGGAGGAGGACAAGCTGGGTTTGTCCTGCAGATCTGAAGATTCCCTTAATTTTTCTCTCAACTGCTGTCCTCTTCCAACCTACTCCTGGATTAGGAAGCACACCCGTATACAGTGGTGGACAGTAACCAAGTACAAGTCATTTTTCACCGTACTTAAGTCATTTTTTGTGTGTACCAATCAGTGTACCAATCAGAACACATCGTGATGCGTGCAGTTTGAGCGGGTTTCTCCTCCCCAAACTGCACGAATCCTTGCTTCTGTCGTCGTATCTCTGTTTAGCCTTCAAATTTCGCTGTCACGTTTATAGCCAACACACAATAATGGAAGAAGCGCCAGATATTGAAATTGAGCACCCATGGCCATATTTAAGCAAACTATTTGAAGTAGAGGAAAGGAAGAACGACTCTAAGTGCCTTCTCTGGACATAGCAAGACATTGGAACTACATTACACCAAATTACTTTTACTTTTGATACTTACACACGTACATTTGAAGCCAAGTGCTTTTATACTTTTGCTCGTTTA
This sequence comes from Micromesistius poutassou, assembly GCF_964030765.1. NCBI lineage: Eukaryota > Metazoa > Chordata > Actinopteri > Gadiformes > Gadidae > Micromesistius > Micromesistius poutassou. The sequence goes on along the minus strand of NC_140274.1, from coordinate 2,277,211 downwards.
AAGGGAGTACTTTCACTTTTACTGGAGTAATATTTTACACTAGGTATCTCAACTTTTACTCAAGTACGTGGTCTTCGAGTACTTCACCATTGCCCATATATACACACACACATACACACATAGAAAGACACACAGGCACACGTGCCACACACATTCGCATGCCCACACAAACTTGCCTCACACATGCACATGCACACACACTCATCTGTGCACACACACAAACACACATGCCTGTGTTCACACACACACACACACACACACACACACACACACACACACACACACACACATACACACACACACATAGAGAGAGAGCGAGAGGGAGAGAGAGAGAGAGAGAGAGAGAGAGAGAGAGAGCGAGAGAGAGAGAGAGAGAGAGAGAGAAACACAGACAGATACAGAGTGATACAGAGTGAGAGCAGCTCTCCACTCTTAACTTCACCAATTCCTTTCAGAGTTGGTGGATGTCAGCAGTGCATCAGCGGCTCAGTCAGTGGTGTGTCTCTCAGGCTCCTTGTGCTCCCGCTGCCTGCAGCTCACGGCTCACCCTGCTGGGCGTGGGCCGTGTGGCTGCGACTTAATAACGGACTCCACCGTCCTCAGAGACATTTTTAAACGGTCGCATTTAAACAAATAAGCTTTATATAGCCTGGTCCTGCCCGACCATGATGATGATGAGGTGGGCGTGTGGAAGGCTCTCCTCACGAACATTACCGAGTCATGTGACACAAACATCATCATGGCAAACTCCTCCACGAGAGAGAGGGCTGCAGCGAGGAGCACAAGGAGCTGGAATCTGGAATCTGGAACCCTGGGTTCAAGATTCAACCCTCCCATGTTCTGCACAATGTTTGCATATTTTGCGAATAAAGCTATGATGAGTTTGAACCCCTGGGACCTTGCCTCCCCCTGTCTCCAGGAGTGTTCGCCGTACTCCGCCCACCTGTTTGACGCTGAGGACGCCAACACGCCCATGCGGGTGCTGCCCGGCCTGTGCAGGGACTACTGCTCCGACTACTGGCACCAGTGCCGCTACACCCTCAGCCTGGTCCTGGAGGTCCTGGGGGGCGCCGGCCGCGGCCAGGGGCTGCTGGGCTCCCCGGCCCAGATCACCAACCTCACGCTGGGCCTGGAGGAGGACCGCAGAGCCTTCTGTGACTTCCTGGAGCTGAGGGACAAGCAGTACTGCTACCCCAACGTGCTGAGCAACGCGGGTGAGGGCGCAGGGCGACACACACACACACACGTCCTCAGTCTCATAGCATGACTGCAAGGCAAGGCAGTTTTATTTATATTGCACTTTTCATACAAGAGGCAGACTCAAAGTGCAATATATTTAAGATTTAGGAGAAAGCTAAAGTACACGTAAAAGTTTTCAGTCTTGTTTTAAAAGTAAGTCCTTAGAAGTAAGTAAATTCATCTTGTATTTATTGTCAAAAATGCTTTGGCAGATAGTGGTTATGGAATGTAAAAATGACTCTGATTGGTTTAGGATATAGCCAATGAGGCACAGTGAATCAGCAGCGTCAGGAGGGATTAGGTTAGACAGCCCATAACTGCCCAAATATGACTTCTGCCATTATGCTATGAGGCTAGCGATGTGTTGGAGCAGGAAGAGCAGGTTGTGAAATATTCTACTTACAAGTGGAAGGTTCTGGGTTCAAAGGCCACTGCCTCGAGCAAAGATGCAGTCACCTCTCATCCTGCTCTTTAATGAAGTGTGTCTGAATATATTCTAAGTTGCTTAAGATAAAATGTCCTCCTAAATAGCAAAACACAAAAACATACCCACACACACTCATGCATGCATTCAGGTGCACGTGGCACACACACATACATTGATGTGTACACACACACACACACACACACACACACACACACACACACACACGTCTGGCACACACCTATACCCATTATTGCGTACACAGACCTTGTGTGATTAGTGATTAGAACACAGATGAACCCCCTCTGTTGGTCTCCTCTGTCCCCTGCCGTATCCCCCCTAGAGCTCAATGCTAACCTGGGCTCGGTGCGCGAGGACCCCGAGGGCTGCCTGGAGCTGTGCCTGCAGGAAGTGGCCAATGGGCTTCGCAACCCCGTGGCCATGGTCCACGCCAACGACGGCAGCCACCGCTTCTTCGTGGCCGAGCAGCTGGGCTACGTGTGGGTGTACCTGGCCAACGGCTCGCGGGTGGACCGGCCCTTCCTCAACCTCACCCAGGCCGTGCTCACCTCCCCCTGGGCGGGCGACGAGCGGGGCTTCCTCTGCATCGCCCTCCACCCCAGGTGCCTCCCTGAGCAGAGAGCTGCTATCGGTTTGAGTCTGGATCGACTGATGTGGGTGGAAGCACCCACGTACAGTGTGACACAAACATGCTACGGTTAGATTGTCCAAGCAAGTGACTTTATGATCAAACACTTATATTTTATATTTTATGTTGCAAAGCTGTGTCAGATGATGAGCAAATTTGACAGGTAAAATAATGGTTTTAACACAATCAAAACAAATAATTACTAAATGACAGAAAAAACGTTTGTATTGATTTTGATTGTTCACTCTGCTTATTATCATCAAAATATGACCAGTAGTAAATATGTGCTGTATCCCAACTCCTAGCTTCACCACAGTCCGCAAGGCCTACGTCTACTACTCCGTATCGGTGAATAGACAGGAGAAGATACGCGTCAGTGAGTTCACACTGTCCACCCACGACGTCAACCAACTGGACCACGCATCCGAGAGGTGAGGGGAGAGACACACCGGTGCATTCGTCTTATGGACCGAGACAATCTCGTACCCATCGTATCAGCACAGTCTTTCTGCATCTCCACATGGACATGACCAGATAACAAGCACACCAAGGTCAGGATCCTGGCCGCAGGGGTCAGGGGTAATGCATTGATAACGTATAATGGAATGGAAACATGAGGACAAACCACTAAGCCATTCCATGGGTGTCCTTGGTAACCTGCCTCCCCACCACCGTTGTCTCATGGGCGGCAGTAGCTCAGGAGGTAGCGCTGGTTGGCTGGTAACAGGAAGGTTGCTAGTTCCATTCCTGGCTCCTCCTGGAGTGTCGAGGTGTCCCTGAGCGAGACACCTCACCCTGATGAATGGGTGAATGTTAGGCAATACTGGAAAGTAATTGGAGTGGCCACTAGTGCTAAATAAATGCATTCCATTTCACTGAATGTGTAGTTGATGTCTGTATGTATGTAGCACACGTGTGTAAGTGAAGTGGTCTCACAGGCCGGGCTTCGTCTTTGTAAAGGACCATCCTAGAGGTGGCGGAGCCCGCGTCCAATCACAACGGAGGACAGCTCCTTTTCGGGGAGGATGGCTTCCTCTACATCTTTATCGGAGATGGCGGCCGTGCGGGGGATCCCTTCGGAAAGTTTGGCAATTCTCAGAATAGGTGAGTGGCTTTGTGAATCAATCGTCAATAGATCAACGGTAGACTCCACGGAGTTGACCCAAGGCCGTTGTTGACTGTGCTGCTGCTCCACAAACTAGGAAATTTCCATTGAATGAATCTATGAAGCTTCTTCTGTACAGCTCGGTGTTAGCATTGGACACAGCCGGGGAAACAGTTTGCCCATTGGCTCATGAGCTCTTTAAATAAATTTTATTTTATTTTTTATTTTTAATGCCAACAAACTTTTGTTATTTTAGCTTTAACACCTAATGTCTTTGAGTTTTCAATAAATTCATGTTATGAGGCGTTCTGAATGGTCCACCTGGTATTCTGCTATATGATCAGCCTGGCCTGGCTCAAAGGGGCCATGCAGCATAGCCTAGCATAGAAGCGCAGAAGCTACAGGTTAGATGGGCTCTGTGGCATCAAAAGGTCTTTGTGTTGTCCAGACTTGGCTTAAAAAGCAGACAGGCAGGGCAAGTGAGACATGACCTGTAAAACATTATGGAGTGACTTAATAAAATAGCTAATTACTATTGAACTCAGGCTAAGCACTGGGTCATGTGAAATTACGTTTTAGTCTAGAACTCAGATACTGAAGACTTTTAATTCAACTACTTTTAGTAAAGATTAATTTACTATTGTTTATTTACTATTATACGTTTTTAGGCTATTATGACTGACGGTTTTGAAATTGAAATGCAACCTCCTAGCCTTTATCTTAACACCCACAACTAAGAATGCCTTCACTGACATAATGTCTGTAAAACTGCGGCTGCAGTTAGTTTGTAGTTTATGAGCAGAGAGATGAGTGGCTATTTTGACATGCTGTATTAGCAGTGCTGGTAGACACTGCCAAGAATACTATTGACTCCACGCACACACGCGCACACGCACACACACACACACACACACACACACACACACACACACACACACACACACACACACACACATTTGTAGAAAGCAGGGCAGGAAAGAAGGTAAGAGTAAAGCAGAGTTTTTTTCTTGTCGTGTCCTCTTCTGTATGGGCGGTCAAAGCAGATTAATACAAACACGGTAAAAAATGAACAAATAACCTACAGTTTATCAACGGGCTAGGATCATCTTTAGATAGCAGTGACACGTACAACTCATTTACTGTGTGTGTCTGTGTGTGTGTGTGTGTGTGTGTGTGTGTGTGTGTGTCTGTGTGTGTGTGTGTGTGTGTGTGTGTGTGTCTACTCAGGTCTACTCATCTGGGCAAAGCCCTTCGCATCGACGTCAACGACAACGACGATGGGGCCCCTTACAGCATTCCTCCAGACAACCCCTTCCTAGGAGAGCCGACCGCCCTGCCTGGTACCGCCCTGGTTTATCTGTTGAGACCGCCCTGCCTGGTGCCGCCCTGGTTTATCTGTTGAGACCGCCCTGCCTGGTACCCTCCTGGTTTATCTGTTGAGACCGCCCTGCCTGGTACCCCTCTGGTTTATCTGTTGAGACCGCCCTGCCTGGTACCGCCCTGGTTTATCTGTTGAGACCGCCCTGCCTGGTACCCTCCTGGTTTATCTGTTGAGACCGCCCTGCCTGGTGCCCCTCTGGTTCATCTGTTGAGACCGCCCTGCCTGGTACCGCCCTGGTTCATCTGTTGAGATCCTATAGAGGGATTATCAGTCCACGTCACTCCCAGCTCTACTGCGCATGTCGTTTGCAGAAAGAGACGAGCGCACGATCATGTCTTGTTGTGCTGTTGGTTGCACAAACCGTTTTAATAAGATAAACAAAATGTGGAAGTTCTATCATCAACTCGCACCCCATTTAAGGCAAACAGGAGACGTCTTTGGTTTCAAGCTATCAGAAGAAGCGATTGGAACGAGCAGATGATTAAAAATGCAACAATCTGCACAATGACCCAGACGTTATACATCTCCGTCCTCTTCCCTTGTCTTTGACTAGGCAGCACCTTGGTCTTCAGAGTCACGAAGTTTTCAATTTTGTAATCATGTAAAAGTATGTCCTGAACATGATTGTCTGTGACATAGCTGTAGGCGTCCAGTGTCGTGTAGGACTTCAGGCTCTCTCGGGAATAGAGACTTAGTGTCTCGATCAGGTATGAATGGATGTCTGGCCACTCAAGTCGGGGCCACTTTTTCCTCATCATTCATCCACTCACCTGCCCCTAACGCGTATGGGTCATTAAGATGTAGCCTATCCCATTCACTAATGTTAATTTATCCACATAACCAATTTTATCACTCGCTGATAAACTGTTGTAGTAAGCTGACAACATCGCTAGTTAACACCACTACTGCAAGTTAACCACACGGAGATAACCATGGCAACCGGTGAAACGTTTTTTCTTTCTGCAGTCATGCTGCGCACGCATCCGCCGTGTTGATAAACAAATAATCCCCCTATAGAAAGGACCGGATTGCTTTTAATCTGATTGAATACGTGTGACTTCCTAAATATTGATGTGGGTAAAATTGTTTGTAAATTGGACACAGTATAACAAATCGTTCTTCCATTTCACATTTATTTTCTCTCTTTCTGTCTTTCTTTCTTTGTTTCTCTTTGTTTTTGTCCTGTTGCCCCACGCTGCATTTGTAACTTGTTGCATGTTGTTGATGTTGATTGTCTTGTTTGTGCAAACGGTTGCACAAACCGTTTTAATAAGATAAACAAAATGCGGAAGTTCTATCAGATATCATCAACTCGCACCCCATTTAAGGCAAACAGGAGACGTCTTTGGTTACAAGCTATCAGAAGAAGCGATTGGAACTTTGTTTAATTCAGAAATCGTTTCTCTTTGTTTTTGTCCTGTTGCCCCACCCTGCATTTGTAACTTGTATGTTGTTGATGCTGATAAATGGCTAGCCGATGTCTGCCACTGTTGATGTACAATGAGGCTGTCTAATCTCTCTCTCTCTCTCTCCCCCCACCTCTCTCTCTCTCTCTCTCTCTCTCCTCACCTCTCTCTCTCTCTCTCTCCCCCACCTCTCTCTCTCTCTCTCTCTCTCCTCACCTCTCTCTCTCTCTCTCTCTCTCCCCAACCTCTCTCTCTCTCTCTCTCTCTCTCTCTCCTCACTCTCTCTCTCTCTCTCTCTCTCTCTCTCTCTCTCTCTCCCCCCACCGCTCTCTCTCTCTCTCTCTCTCTCCTCACCTCTCTCTCTCTCTCCCCCACCTCTCTCTCTCTCTCTCTCTCTCCTCACCTCTCTCTCTCTCTCTCTCTCCCCCACCTCTCTCTCTCTCTCTCCTCACCGCTCTCTCTCTCTCTCCTCACCTCTCTCTCTCTCTCTCTCTCTCTCTCTCTCTCTCTCTCTCTCTCTCTCTCTCTCAGAGATCTATGCGTACGGTGTGCGCAACATGTGGCGTTGCTCCGTGGACCGTGGCGACGCGGCTACGGGCCGTGGGCGTGGCCGCTTGTTCTGTGGCGACGTGGGACAGAATAAATACGAGGAGGTGGACCTCGTGGTCAAAGGTGACATCACGGAGCAGCGACCGCTCTAGAGCCCGCTCAGACAATATAATCACATGGTCAAAGTTTATCTCTTTTTACTTCGTGCTGCAATCATGCTTAATGGTACGGTTGTTTTGTTGAACTCAAAACTCAGTACTTTGATTAGTTCACTCTGCTTTTGGTGATTTGCCTGTTTCAAAGAAGGGAATGAAATATGTTAAAAACATAAAAATTGCCATGAATTGTGTCTTCTAGATGTATAAGTCATAAATATAATAAGTAAATGCATTTTTTTTTTTGTCTACAATCCTCTAAAAAATCTGCACATTTTTGCTTCATTCCATTTCCCAGGGCATCATCCAGAAGAGTGAGCTATACTCACTCTTCTGGATGCTATAGCTATACTCTAATTCAAAATGCATTTCCTTTCCAACTTTACAGGTGGAAACTATGGATGGAGAGCCAAAGAAGGCTTCAGCTGCTATGACCGCAAACTCTGTAAAAACTCCACGCTGGGTACGTCCTTCTGTTCACACGCGGGGCATTGGACCGTCACCGATGACGACGATCATTCTGTACGACGTGGATCCAGCCGTACTTAACATGAATGTGGTTTGCTCTCCAGACGATATCCTCCCCATCTTCGCCTACCCCCACAAGCTGGGCAAGTCTGTGACCGGAGGCTACATCTACAGAGGCTGCCAGATGCCCAACCTCAACGGCCTCTACATCTTCGGGGACTTCATGAGCGGGTGTGTGTCGGGTAACATGTGTATAGATGCATGGAGGACGTGTGTTATTTGTATATAGCGGCTATTAGGAACAGGACAGTCTGGTAGTGGTCAGGGCGGTTTGACTGCCTGCTTAGAAGTTTTGGGGCGAACTCCAATGTCTGTAGTAGTCTACCTGTAGGTGACCCACTTAATAGCTGCTCAAAACAAGGAAAAATCCATTTCAAAGGTCGTTTTTCATGTGTGCAAATGCTAAATGGTGAAGTTGAGTTAATATTAAATGATCACTCATTGTTTCAGGTTTAAAAACGTATCTCTGAAAAAATTGGGAATAATGTGTGTGTTTGTGTGTGCGTGCGTGCGTGTGTGCGTGTGTGTGTGTGTTTGTGTGTGTGTGTGTGTGTGCGTGTGTGTGTGCGTGTGCGCGCGTGTGTGTGTGTGTGTGTCTGTTCAGGCGTCTGATGTCTCTAAAGGAGGACATGGGGACCGGTGAATGGCAGTACAATGAGATCTGTATGGGCAAAGACCAGACCTGCCGATTCCCCAAGCTCATCAACAGCTACTACAAATACATCATCTCCTTCGCTGAAGACGAAGCAGGTACTGCCTCATGTGTTTGGTAGCAGAGGTCTGATTTTTAAAGTGTTTCTTTCATAGTGTTTCATAGTGTTGTTCTGCATATATTTCACTACACTGTAAAAGTACTGGCAGTAGTTTTGCCAGTAAGGTACTGTTTATTTGCAATAGTATTACTGTATCATATAAATACAGTAGATTACCGAATTTTGCCGTCATGTCAATGTTCGCTTTACATCAAAGTGTTACAGTGTATACTCCATCTCCCTCGACCCTTATCTCCACCTATCTCTCTCTATGTCCTCTGTAACTCCACTCCTCTGTGTCCGTGGTCGTCTCTCCAGGTGAGCTGTACTTCCTAGCGACAGGCACGCCCAGTGCCTCAGCGAGAGCCGGAGTCATTTACAAGATTACGGACCCGTCCAAGTAAGTCACTCATACGCCTTCGAGCACAAGCAATCCCCGGCACATGCTGTCAGTGACGTTGTGTGGGGCAGAGGAAACCATTTTCACCCAGGACAGGACGTGGAATGCACCACTCATTAGGTACCGGCCATCCTGACAGTTGTACCATCCATCACGGCTGTCGCTCGCTTGCTATTTCTCTTCTTTTCATGGCATACAAAGATATTTAAAAGGATCTCTGTGGGTTTATATTTAATTCTGTTTATCTCTGTCAGAGAACAGGTTGCATACTGGTAGTGGCTTGGCAACAATGACAATATTGTCTCTGTCCATAAGACGGATTCAACATGAGAGCAGTAGAAGGTTGTCCTTGGTTTTAACCCTGCAGGGCTCGTTTCATGGCCCCCCTCACCCAGGTCAGCACTTTCACACCAGGGCTCCACCTGCGTACTCTATAGGCTCGCAGTCCTGCGTGAGAGGGGCTGAGTTGGATCTTAAAAGTTGGGCATGGTATTGTGTACCCAAAGCCTAGGCCCCGTCCACACGGGCAAAAATAATCATTTCTCCTCCGTTTTCCTTGGCTGCGTTTCAGGAATATCTCCGTAAAGACGGACTCATCGCGAAAACGCATTGAGCTGTAGAATCGCTGTAGTACATATTCAAGGCCACTGTGTGGCTGGTTCATGCGCATCAAGCCTGCGCGCTGTAAACAAACATACAGTCGAGGAGGAGAAAGCAGTTTTTAAACTATTTAGATTGAGCAGAAAATACCTTTCAATGTACAGTTAGTAATTAAATTACCAAGGGGCTGTATTTAAAGCTACAAAAATAATACAAATCAAATCCAAAAAAAAATTCGACAGAACTCTAACGTCGCCCAGCTGGTTGGGGCGGGGGGGGGTCGGCCCAAACACACAAGACTTATGCGTTTTCACAAAACAACCGTGTGGACGGGGCCCTAGAGAGAGAGCGAGCGGGGAGATCAGGGGAAGGGCCTGGAGAGGAACACCTGGTCTGTGCAGCTGACACCACAGACGTCTAGCTGTTGTGTAAATAGTGGTTATGAATAATGAATGCTACGCTTTATCCGTCTGATGGCTCCTGGCTGACACACGGTGACTCCTGATGCCTCATCCACAGGAGGGCGCCCCCTGGGAAGTGTAGCATCAAGCCGTCCCCGGTCCAGGTCAAGGGGAAGCTCGTTCACTTCCACCCTAAGGAAGGTAGGGTGTCCCTGGCCGCTTCCTTTCCTCTACGCATTTTTAATCGCCTTTAGCCTGTTGTCATAGGGACACATAAGGACACACCCGCAATGTGCCATCCAAACTCATTTTTGTTACGTTATGTCATATGGAGTATACGGGCAGTATACGGGCAGTATACGGGCAGTATACGGACAGTATACGGGCAGTATACGGACAGTATACGGGCAGTATACGGGCAGTATACGGACAGTATACGGGCAGTATACGGGCAGTATACGGGCAGTATACGGGCAGTATACTGACAGTATACTGACAGTATACGGGCAGTATACGGGCAGTATACGGGCAGTATACTGACAGTATACGGGCAGTATACGGGCAGTATACGGGCAGTATACGGGCAGTATACTGACAGTATACGGGCAGTATACTGACAGTATACGGGCAGTATACTGACAGTATACGGGCAGTATACGGGCAGTATACTGACAGTATACGGGCAGTATACGGGCAGTATACGGGCAGTATACGGGCAGTATACTGACAGTATACGGGCAGTATACGGGCAGTATACGGGCAGTATACTGACAGTATACAGAATGGTTCAGGTGTTGATTGTGATGTGCTCCCCTCCCCAACCCTGCAGAGTTTGTCATTAACAAGAAGCCAACGACGACGGCTGCGCCGATGACAACCACAAGAAAAACAACAACAACAACAACAACAACCACAAGAAAAACAACGACAACAACGCGAAAAGCGACGACGACAACAACCAGAAAAGCGACGACGACGGTGGCGCCGCCGACAGCGGCCCCGAGAACGACGACGCGCAAAACGGCAACGGCGCCGAGAAAAACAACCACTACAAGAGCAACTGCCACTGAGCAGATCACCGTGGCAACGACAACCGCCCGTAGGCCGACCGCGGCGGCCGTCAGGCCGACCGGCAGGCCGACCGGCAGGCCGACCGTCAGGCCTTCGGTTAAAGCCAGCGGGAGAAAGGTCCCGACCACGGCCCTGGGCGTGGCCAGCAGCCACAGACCAGGTCTCCTCCTCCTCCTCCTCTGTGCTCCCTTCTCCCTCTCTGCTTTCGCTCTGTAACGTCACCATGTAACCCCTCAGACCCCCAGGGGCCACGGCCCCTCAGACCCTCTAGGGGCCGTGGCCCCTCAGACCCTCTAGGGGCCGTGGCCCCTCAGACCCTCTAGGGGCCGTGGCCCCTCAGACCCCCAGGGGCCGTGGCCCCTCAGACCCTCTAGGGGCCGTGGCCCCTCAGACCCCCAGGGGCCGTGGCCCCTCAGACCCCCAGGGGCCGTGGCCCCTCAGACCCCCAGGGGCCGTGGCCCCTCAGACCCTCTAGGGGCCGTGGCCCCTCAGACCCTCTAGGGGCCGTGGCCCCTCAGACCCTCTAGGGGCCGTGGCCCCTCAGACCCTCTAGGGGCCGTGGCCCCTCAGACCCTCTAGGGGCCGTGGCCCCTCAGACCCCTAGGGGCCGTGGCCCCTCAGACCCCCAGGGGCCGTGGCCCCTCAGACCCTCCAGGGGCCGTGGCCCCTCAGACCCTCTAGGGGCCGTGGCCCCTCAGACCCTCTAGGGGCCGTGGCCCCTCAGACCCTCTAGGGGCCGTGGCCCCTCAGACCCTCTAGGGGCCGTGGCCCCTCAGACCCCCAGGGGCCATAGCCCCTCAGACCCTCTAGGGGCCGTGGCCCCTCAGACCCTCTAGGGGCCGTGGCCCCTCAGACCCTCTAGGGGCCGTGGCCCCTCAGACCCTCTAGGGGCCGTGGCCCCTCAGACCCTCTAGGGGCCGTGGCCCCTCAGACCCTCTAGGGGCCGTGGCCCCTCAGACCCCCAGGGTCCTGGGTGTGCACATTCTTGATTTTAGAGACGTTTTTTTTTATCAATGGTTCATTAATTGTCGATCAATCTAATGCGCAATTCTTTCTATTTATTTGTTGGTATGAGATAGTCGTCAATAGCTTGCTATATAGAATACAGTTCCACTTAGATTCAGTAGAACAATTGCATTATTGCAATAAAACTGTTCATTGCAGCTAACACATACAAATAACTGGAATACCCTGAGTTTTCCACTGAGCTGTTAGGGGTAGCACTTTAATGAAGACAGAATCATTTCATGCTGAAAGCTTCGGCTTGTAGAGGTTAGTCCGTTGGCTGGTACCATGGCTGTTGTCTCAATGAAAGCGACAGACGTCTTTTGTTGCACTTATTTTCTCTGAACTCAGGTAATAAGGGTTACCGTCATTCTCACATTTGTGTCGAGTGCAAAGGGTGCTTCCTGTGTGTCAAACCATGTCAACCATTTGCACTATTGCATACCTAGAGCATTATTTATTTTAAATAAATGTATTTGCATCTGAAAAAATGCCCTTCATCTTTATGTGTCTTGTTTGTGCGTCTTTGTCCTTTCATTGCATGCCCTAACATCACTAGTCTGTATATTGAATAGGTTTCATGGGCCACTAGGCTGTGAAACTTACTCAATGCTTGAATGAAAAAGCGTCATTTTCAATTCAAATCAAACACATCCAACATGGCCCTGAAGCAACACAGACTCGGGTCACGAGTTTCACGTCGTTTAACCGTTGTACCTCTTTGGATCCACCAGCCCCACTGGGATGTGATCGTCCGTTTACAATAAAGAGGGTGATTCTGTGTTCCCTTCAGGTTATCGCTCAACCACCCCGACCCCCACCTCCTCACCCAGCTCCATCACCGTTCACTACCCCCGCTCCCGACCCCCTCCTGCGTCTCCTCCTCCTCCACCCTCCCGCCCCGTCAGACCGACCCCCACCCCCTCCTCCAGGCCCCGGCGGCCCACGGCCAACACCACCCTGTCCGGAGCCCAGCAAGAGAAGCTGCGGCTGGCCGGGAAGCAGGTGACCGCCGGGGAGGGGAACCAGGTCCACAAGACGCCCCCCGGGGGTGCAGGTGCAGCGGGGAGAGCCAGGACCTACAACCGGGGCACCGGAGGGAGGAGGCTGCGGGCGGGCTCGGTGCGGCTGGTGAGCGCGGACGGCCTGATGGACCGCGGCCGCGTGGAGGTGTTCATCCGTGGCGAGTGGGGCTCGGTGTGCGACGACCTGTTCAACAGCAAGGCGGCCGCCGTGGTGTGCCGGCAGCTGGGGTTCGGCGCGGCGCTGACCGTGAAGAAGAGGGCGGCGCTGGGGGCCGCGGAGAGCGGCGTGCGTATCCTGCTGGACGACGTGGAGTGCCGCGGAGACGAGGGGACCCTGCTGGAGTGCAAGAGGTCGAAGGTCGGGAAGCACAACTGCTCCCATCAGGAGGACGTGGGGGTGGTCTGCGGTTATGACACGGGGGAGGAGTGAGGGGGATGAGGGCGGGGGGGGGGGGGGGAGATGAAGGAGAAGAGAAGAGTGGACACTTTATGATTTCATTGACAATTACCCGATAAGAAAACAAACAGCAGGTCTGAAGTACTTCCATTGAAGAGCATACTCTGATACTGTGAAGTAAGGAGACCATGGTAGGATCTCACACTTTCACACGTAGCAAAAGTATGAATGAATGTAAACAAGACTTTAACATCCAACACCTCAACACAATCTATTTCACTGCTAGTGCCAAACTTGATGAATGTATTTTATTTTCACCACAATTTCCCCATCCCTTTTACAAAGAAGTATGTAAATGTCTCAAAAATGGTCCCCGTCATGCAGGAGGGAATGTAGGAAAATAATAGGGAAGTGAAATATGGACTATGGGGATTGTTTCCCCCATAATAATATAGGAATATGGAGATTTTATTAATTTCAATAATGAAAATGTAATCATACAGAAACATTCAACTCGAGTACTGGAGGTTTCAAACTCCCAGAAGGCTCTACCTTCTAACTTTGTTTTAAAATACCAGGAAGCTGGTATTGGCATGTACTTTTATGGGTTATATTTGTGATTTTGGGCATTCACCTCTGTATATGAAGCATTGTTTGTTTTGTTTTGTTTGCACATTCAGTTTCATGCCTCAAGTCGGGTGTCATTCTAAAATCTGTGAGCCAATTTTTCTTGGATGCCAAGATTTACCTTTTCACTGTATGCACGTCAGCATGTTTATCCTGCCAATGTTTAAAGTTTTAGATTCAACAATGAAGTAATGCTGGACATTCTGTAAGAATATTAAATAAATAGTAATGTTTCACATTGTATTAACATGAATATATGTTGGGTATTGAATAAACTAGTGTGTTGCGTTGCTGCTAGAACTCAGCCTGGTCTCTGGTGTTTTTTTTGTTCATGAAAAGAAACAAGACATCAAACAGTTCACTAACCTCAATTATAATAATTATTTATAATGATATTTCAAGGAATTTTTCCCACGAGGGAATATTGTTCTGAAGGCTTAGGTGAACTTCCGAACTTCCTTGAATTACCATTATAAATAATTGTATTTATTTATTGAATAATTCATCACCTGTGGGGTATACTACGAAGCGTGCTGAACATACCCAGGCATCCTTGGGATAACCTGGATCGACAAATACGAAACTCGCAATCAGAGTTAAATGGTACCACGAAGCTCACTTAGGATTCGATTAGTTAAGCCAGGTTTTCCGCTTTAGGTTCAACGCGCGTTCCCGTAAAAAGGAGAGTTTATCGCGTCATTTTACTCACCTTTACAAAATGGATAAATCAAGAGCAGTCTATTTCACTCAAGAGGAACAGATAGTTATGATGAACTCCTATGAGGAGTTCAAGAATCTGATAACAGCGAGGGGCAACACTAAGCCATAATAAGGCTAGGGAGGCGTGCTGGCAAAAAATAGCCGATTGTGTAAATTCTTAAGTGAAAAGATTCTGCACATTGTCTATAAATAACTATGCCAAATGCAGAATTGTTTGTCATTAATCCCAATAGAGTGATGATGATTTCAAAATGCAAAAGCAACGTCCAACCTGCTTTATTCTATAACTTAGGGAATTCGCTTTAAATACACCCTAAGAATACACCCTAACATACACATCTAAGAAATGTATAGCATATGTTTTAAACTGCTGAGATGTGGCGGCGGTGGTGTAGTGGATTAGTATAAGACACGACTCTGACCGGGGTTCAAACCCGCCGCTTCATCGACATTCCTTTTACCCCCATCTAGATGTGGTGCCAGCACGGCCTTGAGAACATGGGTTCAACTTTGAAATAAGCACAAAAATATAATTCCAGAACCTTTAGTGAATAAGTATTCCATATGATTTGGGACTTTTTAAGCTTCACATAAATGCGCATCACTTAGGAGACAAACCCCGCACGCAGAAATTCAAGACTGATGCGTTACTTCCACTCTACCACAGAGGAGCTTTTATTTTCCTGAAAGTGTATAAAATCCTTCCTTGACAGTTTGAGAAGGCAAAAAGCTAGGAAACACCACGGACACATTTAGCAAAGTATTGAGCGCATCTACAACGTTGCGAAGAGCACGGCACACCGTATCTTTTCGCTACAGTAAGTGCACGGCTTCTTTGTGTAGCATTGCCTACATAAGGTCCAACGAGGACGATCAAATAGCAAATACCCTCTGATGAGAACCTGTATAGCTCATAAAGAATATTCTCAGGCAATGCCAAGGGATCGGATCTGTCCCGAAAGACCCTCTGTCGGAGAGCCCCGCTGTGGCGTACCCCACTGAGGTCCTCAGCTGATGTAAAAAAAGGAAAACAGAAAACAATGTTTAACGTTGCAGTTCCATCACTGGGCAATGGAGGACACTCATCACCCACATCCACAGAGTCTCACAGAGAGATGATACATAGGTTTGGTTTTAGTTAGTCTCATAGAGAGATGATACATAGGTTTGGTTTTAGTTAGTCTCATAGAGAGATGATGCATAGGTTTGGTTTTAGTTAGTCTCATAGAGAGATGATACATAGGTTTGGTTTTATTTAGTCTCATAGAGAGATGATACATAGGTTTGGTTTTATTAACTACAAATACTTAACTACATAAATACCTAACTACATTAGATATTTATAAGGACCTATAAGTTGTGTAACAGATAATTTAATAATTAATTAAAAACTAAATAAATCCTCTTTTCAGACACACACACACACACAC
>NC_140274.1:2226043-2261147 GCF_964030765.1 Micromesistius poutassou | reverse complement strand
CTCCTCACTACTTTCTCTTCACACTCGTTTTGATTAGCTCTCTCTGGTTTTCTGGGCATCATTTACTCCCAATGTCTTCCTAGGAACTCTTAGGAAACTCAGGATGAGAAAGTGACAATGGAAGCAACCAAAAACACTTACATTCTCAATAAAGTGTCTCATGATGACAGTTGTAGAGACAATACTAACATGATAGATCAAGGGTTATCTACAAGGAAACAAACAGCAAGATGATTAAGATGATGAACCATCTTTATGGCTAAGATGGTTTAGAATTGCAGAAATGTATTGGTTACATTCACACAGCACTGTGTGAATGTGTGTGCCTTTCTCTCTCTCTCTCTCTCTCTCTCTCTCTCTCTCTCTCTCTCTCTCTCTCTCATGCTCTCTGTCTCTCTTTCTCTCTCTCTCCAAAGCCAGAGTACAGAGCCGACTATAGACCAGCAGAGCACACTAAACCTTCTAGCCATGTAGGACCAGAATCTTTACATGTTGTGAGGGGGTACAGAGGATGCCCTGGTAGAGACTCAAGCTTCTGGAAGGCGACGGGGGGGTGGTTTAACATATTCTGCATCCAGCCAGAGAGAGGAGGGCTGCAAGAGAAGTCGTTAATGAGTCATCTACACAATGAATTGCAACAAAGTAATTATGTAGCACGCAATAAAGTGGGTGTGGCTGCGGAACAAAAGAGATGCATGTGTGGAGGATGTGCAGGGAAGGCCGACACCAGCCAGCAGGGGCCAAGGAGACAGAGGCCGCGTGAATAAGCTAGCCAGGGGGAGGGCAGAGGAGAGAAAACAGCGTTGGTTTACACAGAAAGGCGTTGAAGTATGACTTAGTGGGGTTAAGGGGAAGGTTAAGTCAAGGTATGCCAATGGCGTGACAGAGCGGACAGTGTGGTTGCCATGGATACTGGAGTGGACCAGCGACATGGGGTGAAAAGTTCAGAGTCACTGAGTCCTGTCATGAGGAGAGGGGCGTGACCTCAGTGGGTGACGACAGGGAGAGAGGCTCAGAGAAGGGCTGGGCACAGGAAGTAGAATTGGCTGAAGAGTTGAAAGAGGACAGTGAAAAATAATACATTGAAATTAGTCCAAGCCAATGCAGAAGAGGGTGGAAAGCAAAGTAAGAAGGCGTCAGGATTGCATAGAGCCAAACTGGCTCTTTATTGCCAAGCATAAAAAAAAAATGAACTTCAACTGCTTTAGATGAAAGCTTCTGCTAAATAAGTAAATAGAAAGGATCAAATCTGGAAAGAAACAACAACCACAGCAGAAGGAGAGGAAGAGGAATGACAAAAATGAAAGTGAGATGAACAGTATTGGAGGACAGAACAGGACAGCAACAACAACTGACAGGGAGAGCACACCAGGGCTGTGGCGAGCACAGAACATCTCGCTGGACGTGCACTGAGGCGCATGAGAGAACTTTAGCTGTGACAGCAGCACCGCGCCTCGGCCGCGGCCTGTTAAATATTGATGCAGACAGCCCTGACTAGAAAGTGCCGCTTCTGGAGAACCGCAGAGGGAAACCCATGAATAAGGAGCAAACTCTTTTGAGTTATGATAATAATAATAATGATAATGATAATAATGATAATAATAATAATAAGGGTGGTACACTGTTTAAGGATAAGGATAAGTGTTCAAGGACAGTAGCAAAGAGAACAAAAGAACAGACCACCGGTGTGACTCCTGGGCGGGTCAGGAGATGCACGTTTGGCATAAAGGATTACTAATGGAGAGGCTTTTAAAAGAGGGATTCGACGTGGACTCGAGGTAGAGTTAGAGCTGTAGAGAACTCCTTGCCACATACTCATGGAACCCAACAGATGTCAGTCAACGTTGATGAGACGGGCTGTGATTGTGTGTGTGTGTGTGTGTATGTGTATGTGTATGTGTATATGTATTTGTGTGTGTGTGTGTGTGTGTGTGTGTGTGTGTGTGTGTGTGTGTGTTTTGTCTGGCTCCTCCCCACCAGCCACAGAGCTGGACCTGAATGGAGCAGGTGAGCGACGGGACAAGGAGGGGAAGGTGAAAACACTGACGGAGGACCACAGGAAACAGACGGCATGCTGGGATAAAACCACGAAGGACAGGACGTTTGTGCTGCCCGCCTGGTGCAATGTGTGGTGAGTAGACCTCATTAAGCCACGTCTCAAAGGTCATGAAGACGGGAACACGTTTCAAGGGAATTACTGTGGAGAAAAAACGCAATATGGAAAATATGAATAAAACATTTATTTGAACTTCAGACACGTTCTTTGATAGTGTGGGTGAAAACTCGACACGATGGCAGCAGAGGTTTGGTTGGGAACTAACCTCAGCGTCCTAACCGCAGTAAGCCGTACAAATAAACACTTTATAACTTGTAAGATAGAAAACAACCATGCTTTCACATTCACGTTTCATTGCTGGGCATATTCAGATAAACTAATGATAAATGAGCAAATAAATCCCCAAACCATTTAAGAAGTGAAACAATATTTCGCTGTCGGTACAGTAAAGATGTTCATAGAACCAAGTGCAAGTACTAAAAATCGCTAGGCTAACCCATTCCTCATATACAGCAGTGATAGCTACCTACTGCAGATGCTACACAATTAAGTACTATGAATAAATACAATGTACATTAAGTGCGTACATTAAGTGCGTACATTAAGTGTCAGGACGTACAACATACAATAGTGGGAGGGGGGACTTGATGGCTATGCAGAGTCTAGGTGACTCCTGAACAGGTGAGTTTTGAGTCATTTGCGGAAGCTGGTGAGTGACTCTGCGGTCCTGACATCGGCAGGGAGCTCGTTCCACCACTGTGATGCTAAAACAGAGAAGAGTTGTTATTTTGTTGATCGACCTTTGCTTGCTCTTAGTGATGGCGGTACCAGACGTCCAGCTGAGGTAGTTGAGCGGAGGGATCGAGCTGGGGTGTGTGGTTTGACCAATCCTTGGAGGTAGGCAGGGGCAGTTCCATCGACTGCCTTGTATGCCAGTACCATCATCTTGAATCTGATGCAAGCTACGACTGGGAGGGAATTTAGGTAGGTTGAACACTAGACGTGTTGCAGCGTTCTGGATACGCTACAAAGGTTTAATCGCGGAGACAGGGAGTCCAGCCAGGAGCGAGTTGCAGTAGTCGAGGCGGGAGATGACGAGCGCTTGGACCAGGAGCTGAGCTGCTTCCCTTGTGAGGAAGGGCCGGATCCTGCGGATGTTGTAGAGGGCAAATCTGCAGGATCGGCCACACCAAGGTTTCTGGCCGTTGGAGAAGGAGATACAGTGATGTTCTCGACAGTGACCAGTAAGTCCATGTCTGGGCAATCTTTCCCCGGTATTAGGAGGATCTCAGTCTTTTTGAGGTTAAGCCTCAGGTGATGGGCAGTCGTCCAAGTGCTGACGTCTGATAGGTGCGATTCCAACTAACCTCATTGTTTTTGAGTTAAGAAAAGGTGCCTATTGAAAGCAGGTCCAACATTCTGATATAATCAATTCATGTGCTATGTGGTCCACTGGGAAGATTCCTTACTCTGATTCACTGATTTAATCTAGGTCACATGACTCAAGTGTCATAGGTCACATGACTTGCTGTTGCGCAACCAAATAACAGTCTCAAGGCTGGGTCTCACTCCCTTACTGTTAATACATTATCTTCTATTTGGGTCATATATATATATATATATATGCAGTAATCAATGGCATTCCTGTTCATTATAGTGATTTTAAAAAAGGGTAGTAGTGTGGCAGAATGCATAACGTCAGATAAATGGGTGAAGATGGAAGTGAGTAAGAGGGCATGCAGAGCTTTATCTGCAAGGCAAGGCTAGGCTTCTTAGCTTTTCACCCTCACCAGAGCCTCAAAGGGTTCCACTAATGGCCATAAAAGTCTAGTGATATGACATCGCCTTGAGGGCAGCTTACTTCATTAGATATAAGCTAATTTTCCCATTCATTTATTGATGTAGCAGCTACAGAAGAAGCTTGTGATGATATTAAAATGAGCAGCTCCAATATTAATTCATAGCGCCAGCATGACATTACTGCTAATTAGCACTGCTAATGTCATGACAAGGAGCATTATATCAACTCTAAGCCGATACAAAGCTGTTATTTCAATGAGAGTGGACTAACCCTACAAAATATGGATCATTCCAACAATGTATTGGAAGACCACTTAACACAATAAGAGACACTTTCACCGTGCAACAGGTCATAGCGATCATTTACAATTCTCTAACACAATGCATTCATAGTCCACAATTCAATTCATATTTTACCTCAAGCTTCATGCTGGTCTCGTGAGACGATGTGAACATTTAACATCTCTGGCTTATTGGTTCAGAGGGTGTTTAGACTGCTCTATATGTACATGAACTCCTATACAGCTCCACATTAATCGCATAGACACATTTTGTTCCTGCAAATCTTTTGTCTTTATATATCTTCTTCTTACACACTAATTAAGTGTTAACCAATGCTCATTTGTTTCCTCCACTCCTCTCTGCCACACACACACACACACACACACACACACACACACACACACACACACACACACACACACACACACCGAGAAGGCTGTAGCTTGGGAGACTCTTCCACTGGGTTAGTGTCATATTGGTTATAGTCGCAACAACATCACTGACTGACTCATTGACTCATCCTATCCTGTATTTTTGCGTTTTCTGTATGCATTGATGTGTGGAGTTTAGCCTTATGTTTTAAATAGAAAAGGTAGCAGAGGATGAGAGAGATTGAGGAGATTTGGGAGGATAGAGCGAGGATTTGGGAGGATAGAGCGAGTGAGGGAGGGAGAGGGAGAGAGACAGAGCAGGGGAGGGACTCTGGGAGTTGCCCAGCTAACACGCATTGCACAGCACAGACTGGGTTGTCATTGTAAGACGCGTGTATGTCTTCACATTCCCTCTCAAACCCATCTGGCTAATTAAGAATGACACAGAGACAGCAGCAGGAGAAGGGCATTGGTTTGATTGAATGGATCAATAACACTAACTAATTTATTAATACAATCAAACACAATTAATTACGATTTACTCAATTTGTCAATTTCATTTTCATTTTCATTAAACCTTTTGATGTGGATAGTTAAGGCAAGTATAGTTGGTATTTCAACTGGCTCATCTCTATTCATTACTACATAAATATGTGAAAACAGACTGGAGGATTTTGATCGAAACAACTAAAACCTAGTTGTAAGCAAAGGTCATAGAGACTAGAAATAAGTAATCCCACGGTACTCTAAACCTTGCACACTAACACACTAAAACACACACACACACACACACACACACAGGTTAAAGGTTAAAGGTAGGTCAAATAATCAACGGTATACTGTAGTCCAGTTAACTGGACAGCCAACAAAATGGTGCACACTGCAAACTCCTAGGAGTTTTAATGCAGTTTTAATGTATTGGGCAAAGCTGCTGCTGCTGCTGCAAGAAGCACAGGACCAGCGCTTGCAATGTTGATGTGGTTTAAAAAGTGTTGGATGTGCAGGGTTTGAGGTTGTGCTTGTCCAAAGTTGCCGGTGGAGACATAGTGTCAAACAGCCAAGTTCACAACACAAGCCCTGTTGTGCCGCCGTGTGCACCGTTTATATCTGTCTTGGAAAACACCGTCAATCTGCTAAACAGGATGTCAAATGAAAAAGAGAGCAGTCTGCTGCAGCATACAGAATGTGAAAACTGCAATGAAGATGACAATGATAGCGGGTGACATGACGGAGGAGGTTGTTCGCCTGCAGAATGGAGATCAGCTGGAATAATCTCTGGAACGAATATCTGAGGAAAGCCCACTGTGCCATCAGCCAAAGGGCATCGGGAGCCTGGTGGCTCACCCTCGTGTGCTCTCTAACCCTCACCCTGGTGTGCTCTCTAACCCTCACCCTCGTGTGCTCTCTAACCCTCACCCTCGTGTGCTCTCTAACCCCCACCCTGGTGGCTCTTCTAACCCTCACCCTCACCCTGGTGGCTCTTCTAACCCTCACCCTCACCCTGGTGGCTCTTCTAACCCTCACCCTCACCCTGGTGGCTCTTCTAACCCTCACCCTCACCCTGGTTGCTCTTCTATTCTGCTCACAAATCATCACAACACAACTGAAAAAAAACAAAAAACAATGCACACAAGTGTATCTGTTCTTCTTGTAACATTTTGTATGTATGTATGTATGTATGTATGTATGTATGAATTCATCCATGCGTGTATGCTGATGTATGTATAGGTATGCATGTATGCATGGATGGATGGATGGATGGATGGATGAATGGATGTTTATTTGGATGGATGGATGGATGAATTTATCACCATCTATAACTTCACTTCATAGTTTCAGACCAAAACCAGAGCTAAAGAAAAGAAAACAAGGGTTAGGTTCTGGGACAAAAATAATTAAGGCAAAGAAGAGTGAGGCGTTATTTAACCTTCTGGAACACATAAACAGCAAACAGCCTCATCGCCTTCAGTCTTTTTCTTTGTGTTGTTGCGATGTGGTATGAATCTACAAGTTTGTAGGGGTCTTTAATTTGCCTGGAGTTCAGAGGTGTTCTTTTCCCTTGTAATTGGGTTGGAAATAATCCTATTACACTGTTGAACGCCTAAGCACAACTATGGTGGTATCCTCAAGCCCTTGTACAGACATAAATACACATACATGCACACGCACGCACGCACACACACACACACACACACACAGATTTTTCACCAGACACAATTGATCTTAGATCAGTGAGGATGTTCCATGATAGTCGTCTGATCTGGTATCTGGTTTACAGGGCTTGGCAGAATTAGTATGCGTGCAGCAGACTTCTCCAATTTAAATTCCAGGAGAAAAATATAGAAAAAGAGACACAGATAGGGGAAGTGTAGTGGAAAAGAAGCTACTCATCCAAAAGAGGATAGATGATTAGAAGGCTTAGAGGACATGGGGGACAAATAAAGCTGTGGCTGGGAGCAGATATCATTTTAGTAGCAATGTTCTGTATACAAAGTACGAGTTATTCAATGTTTTAAGTCCTGTGTGCTGGAAAAAGACAACAGACTCAAATATATTGCCCCCAATGTTGACTCCTGAGCTCTGTTAAGGCTTCTGACTAACTAAACTTCAAACTATTGACAGCAGAGTAAGAAAATATAATGAGAAAATCTAAATTCATAGCATATATGTAATGTGAAATGTGTGTGATGGGTAGGAAAAGATAAAGAAAGAAATTACAGTTCCTACAAATACATTTTTTATGAGAAAAAGCAAGGTAGCTACAATCTTCAGCAAACAATCTAATTCCCAAATTCTCGAGGTCAAACATGAGCCAACATGACAGCAGCATGCAAGACAGATATGAAGAGTGAGGCTCATTTGGTATCCAGCTGGGTCGACGGGGGAACCAATAAAAGACACATACTTCATTAATATTGAAATGCAGGCGAACACGCAGCACAAAAATGCCTGAAAAAAAGCCAGTGTCACAATGTCTTTGTGTTGGCTCATGTATGTACATGTTTGCATGAGCAATGCATTTATGTGCATTTGCAGAGAGATATCCAACAACTCTGGCAGGATTGTTTCATTAACATGTTTTCACTCCGAATACCCTTCTGCACTTTTATATTCAATTAACTATTTTCACCTCTTTGTCGTCATCACCACCTTCCTACACCGACCATCCCCTCTATGGCATCACCATCATCTCCCTCAACCTCATCCGTCCCCATCCTCGCTCTCTCTCTCTCCGTTGATCCAGGCATCGCACCCTGTGGGGTTGGGGTGCTGTGATGGTAACCATGGTCACCGATGGTCGCTATGTCTGCAGTGCTCACGCCAGAGAGGAGGAGCCCGCCAACGACCGTGAAGAGAGAATCCTAGCGGTGCTGGGCATCATCGGCACCATTCTCAACCTGCTGGTGGTCATCTTCGTCTACATCTACACCACCGTCACCTGACCTGACGTCACCAGGACTCTTTGTTTAAGCAACAGGAAGGCCCCTGCACACTGTCACTTGTGTCACACAACCTGTTTTGTTAACAATGAACTGGGCTGCATCACGGTTTATCTTCCATTAGGACCGCCCGCATCATCAATTATTTAGGTACGAAAGCGTTTAAATATTAAGGCACTAAGAGCCGAGTCTGCATGTAAAGATCACAGGGAGTGTGTTTATACAGCACCGAAGCACACCTGCACCTGGGATGACCCTGCTATCTGCCAGATGTTTTGACCCAAAGCATGTTTCATGTTAACCTTACAGGAGCTCTTTATAGTCTAACCACTTTTTTTATAGTTTTTTTTAATTATATTCACGTGACTTGAATTTTGACCTTGATTTCAACTACCAACGACCAAAGAGTTGTTAAGCATCTAAAGTGACACTAATCATCGACAAGATAGCAGCTGTACTTGTCTTTTTTACACATATATAAATACCTGTATAATACTAATAAAAACAAATTCCGAAGCTCAACATACAGACTATATCTAATAGTGGCCAGTGGAGTCCCTTTAGGCCTCACATGGACCTGGGCAGCCCCTACAACAGCTCTCCAGAGGAGAGACTCCTGGCCCAGCTGGGACTCCTAGGTATCGTCCTCAACCTCTTACTGCTGCTGGTCGTTTACATATACACCTCCACCTGATGACGCTCTCCTTCCTGCCTATAATATTGTACATTGGGAGAACAGCTATGTTAAAGTCCATGGTAACATGGTAATCGAAAGACACAACCGTGACATAAGTGGAGAAGTCAAACCTGCAACATTAGATGGAGAACTGGCACTTGGAGATGCTCTGCTAGAACCGTTTCTAGGACCATGTACACTTTAAACCAGAGCATCCCTGATCAATGATATGCTGTAAATGTATATGATTTACATTGTGGAAGGCGTGGGTAGATGATAAACAAGGAGGGGATCCATGTCGAATGAGCTCAGTGGTACACTTTGAGTCTCATTTAGCATGTGCAACTTCTACACAATGACCATGTTTCAGCCAGGACTGTAGCCTGGAGTTAGTGATGATGGAACATGGCTTCTGCCCTGACTTTGGTCTGATGAACAAGCGTGGCTCGTCCAGGGAAAAGACAGATGGGATTTCTTCTAAATGGCCAGGGTTCACAACCTGTCTCGGACTCTATATCTGCGGTATGGCTCACAAGGTAAAACATTTGCCTGTATCGGATTGGAGGATTACAACTGGACTGTCACACCACAATGGATATTTTCTTAAGAGTCAAATACGCCACCAGTTAGAGAAAGCACAATGACATTTAATTCAAGAAGCTATATATATGTATATATATACATATAAATATACTATTTGTTGGATTATATTGTTGGATTTTCTGGACTAAAGTAGAACAACCTATGATTGCTTCTCATTTATTCTTACAAACGTACAAATGTGTCTTTGCTAAGTGAGAATACATTATTACATATTGTACAATATACCATGTTTACTTTTGTATATCGGAAGTGCCATGCATACTAAATCCAATGTTAACACCTGAATTAGGCCGACATGTTATTTATTTTTTCTATACAAGCATAATCCCGTTACGACCAATCATTTTTCTGTGACACGTTAACAGTCCCATCCAGCTGACCAATTAGATAAGCCTGTTGGGACAAGTCTCCATCAGCCTCAGCCATCTCCTCAGCACAGAAACATGAACAAGACATGAACACGCACAAAATAACAGACAAATCATTATGCTAACAATGAAAGGTAATGTCAAGGTAACGGCAATCATAGCACAGGATCAAATACAAAGGACCACAATTATTTCTAACCCTGCTAATATCTCTCACAACAATGCATAGAATTGCCCATACAGATAATTACTTTTGTTTAATTAAAACAAGCCTACTCCAATACAATACTTCCAGACACAAAACATGAAGCAGAAAGAGTTTATCACCAAATGGTAAAAAGTTTAGATTATAGTTCACATTTTGTAATAGACAGATAGTTTGAAGCTTCAGTTGAAAGATGTCTCTGTATCCTGTTGGAAATGGAACGAGCACGTAAACTCACTTTGACCTTGTGACCCCATCTTGATCTGGGGAGCTCCCAGCAGATTACAGTCTGTCCACAGTGTCCAATTCAGCACTGCCCTTTTGTTTTGCATCAAACAACCCACACTCTAGCTCAGCCAACACCAGAGAATGAGTCCGATAAGGCCTGAGGGATTGTGATGCAGAGTAATAGGGTTGGTGATCTGACATACTGATTAATATGCCGCTGCAGCGACTGCCAGGAGAGTTTGGGTCCGCTCGCGTCAGCAGGAAACAGCTCTCAAAAAACTGGAGCATTTTACTAAAGGAGTATTTGTGTCCTATGGAATACTTTTTAATGAATTCTACAATTACATTTAAAAACATGTTTTGCTGTTAGAAATGTTGTTCTGCAAAGCCTATTCTACGACACCTGCTGTAATAGTGTCATATTGTGTTTATATATGGTTATTATAGTTATGCAAACAAGGAAAACAAGTTATGAAAAATAAATATAAATAAATAAATCACTTTTGAAGAGATTGATTGTATGTGTTGTTGTTGTTGTTGCATCATTGAAATATTGACTAAGGATTGAAATTAGCCTTTGGCTTAATCCTGTATATTTACATTTTTATTTTAAAAAAATGTTCATCAATATACTTTGTCCCTTTGCGAAATAAATAAACTTCAAACTTCAAACTCCCTTTGGAGATGGACTGGAGGTCTCATCACTGCCATAAGCCAGGAGAGTGACTCCAGGAGGACCCTCAAACCAAACCATTACAAAACAACACTGCCGCTGGTCTGTGACTGTGTAACTAAAATTAGGCAGTAAAGAACATCCCACTGCACATTGCCCTGGTCATAAACCAAAGATTATTCATGCATAATAATATAATATATGATGATGATAATAATAATAATAATAATAATAATAATAATAATAATAATAATAATATACATACATAATACCTATTTTGTGTAAATTAAAATACTGAGGATGAAACAATGAAAGAAACCAAATTACCTTCTCAAATTCTGTTCACATTATCAATTGACATTATCATTATCAATCAGTTGACAAATAAAGTTGGCTAATAGAAAAGTAATAAGTGGCCCTTTTAAAATGTGTTCCTTTGGTTGCTATGAGAAGCCACTGTCATGGCAAAAAACCAAGGCAGGGGACCTCCGATATGCCAACCAAGCATGAGACCCATATCCAGTGACAGCCTCGAGTCACTCCCACAGAGAACGCTGTTTAGTTTATGTAAAATGGGCCAGAGGGCCCTTAAGGGGACACTGTGTAGCATTTTAAGTAATGTATTAGCTAAAATCAATGTCTTCATTCATAAATATGTCCTCATTGGTGTAAAATCACCTCTGCCAATGATCAGACTTATTCTCCTGAGCAAAGAATTTCTTATATTATATTATATTATTTACTTGGAAAGTGTCAGTCCTAAGGAGGCTTCCATGTCCTTCCCGGACTATGAAAAACTATAACGGCCGGGAGGGACATAAAGCACAAGGTGGTACTAGCAGGCTGAACGTGTTTTCGCTCAGAGCCAGTGTGACTGAAACGTAGTAGGATCTCAGCGAGACACGCTTGTCACTGCGCCACCAAATTTGAAAGCCTGCACTGCACTTTCGTTCATAATGCAAGAGCATACTGTAGCCTGGAATAAGGCGGATAGGCATATAAAACCATTCAGCCAAGTGGTCACTGCAAATTGATGTTAATCTTGAACTTGTTTATCCCCTTAACGTTAAGACGGACCAGGCCTACTGCTTGGCACGCACGCATTTTTGTGCAGGAGAACGGTGAGAGCACATCAAACGCGTGTAGCAGCTACAGGACCTTCTTTACTGTCTCCGAGTGCGTGTCACTGTTAGTTCCCCGATGGACAAATTTAACTCACCGAACTCTGGCTGCACAGATGGCATCACCCCATAAATAAATAGTTTAGAATGCTTTAATAATCAGATTTCATGGTCAGTTGTCTACATGTTTCACACCGTCTACAGAAAGCACTGCATGCGCATGAATTTCCCGACACAAACTTTTTAAACTATTATCCCCGAGCGTCCAATAGCCTACCTCATCAACCCTATTCTAGTAGACTAAATTAATACAGAAGTTAAAACGAAAATCCAGTCCCAAACAAAGACGAGATCACTCAAACAAATTGTTAATGCGAATTGGGCATGATATGGGACACCGCTGGAGGCTTACAGATACGCAATTGTACCACTAGATGGGAGCAATTCCTACACAGTGCCTTTAATGACTGTGGAGTGTAACAATCTCCTCACATGTTCGCCCAAGCTGAAGAAAAAGTCCCACTAACTTAGGTTTGGCCAAGTTTATTGCAGATATGCTATGCTACGCCAGATGCACCTGGGTCAATGTTTAATGGAAATGGGATGGAAACATGTGATTTACTCTGATCACCTTATGCACTGATGCCCTTTTGTTTTGCATCAAACAACCCACACTCTAGCTCAGCCAACACCAGAGAATGAGTCCGATAAGGCCTGAGGGATTGTGATGCAGAGTAATAGGGTTGGTGATCTGACATACTGATTAATATGCTGCTGCAGCGACTGCCAGGAGAGTTTGGGTCCGCTCGCGTCAGCAGGAAACAGCTCTCAAAAAACTGGAGCATTTTAATAAAGGAGTATTTGTGTCCTATGGAATACTTTTTAATGAATTCTACAATTACATTTAAAAATGTTAGAAATGTTGTTCTGCATTTTCCCATCAACTTTTACAGGGCTATTTTTTCCCGCATAATTTCTACTTATATTAAATTGGGTTATTAAGGGTTAAGGTTAGTAATATGGCTAGGGTTAGGGTTATCAATAAATGTAGGTTGAGTGTTGGTAATAAATAAGAGTTAGTCTGTCTTAGTCCTTTGAGTCTAGGGGAAGGTCTGAAAATATCTGTTTTCTAAACGTTTCAAAGTGATTTGAAAGCACAACAGCAGGTTAAAAATGATGTACGTGTCCTGCGTCATGGATTCTATTAGTGTTTTCTGTATCTGTACCCCCCTCCACCCGCCGTCTGCAAGGGCCATCCTTCCTGGGACTGGAAGAGAGGCCTCCCCACACCACTGTTGAGGAGAGACGCCTCTCTCTGGACGTTCTTTTAGTTCATGTTCAATCCCACCAGAGGCTGTGATCAATGCGGCTGCCCTGTCAAATCCTTGCCCACACACACACACACACACACACACACACACACACACACACACACACACACACTTATTATATCTCACATTTTTACTGTTCTTTAATATCCATATTTCAAATGGATTATGTATTATTGATATGTTGATATATATATATATATATATATATGTATCAACATTGTTTTGGAGGACAAGAAAAACATTTCAAGACTATTAAACTTAAACGTATTCAATCTGGAACTGCAAGACATGTGAGCCCCCTTACATGAATAACAGGTGCACATGCATGTGTCCTGTGACTGCGGCAGGGCAAGTAGGCTTACTGGACTGGTATATTTACAGTTGTTGCCCATTGCTTGAACACTATAGACACATGCTTAGACCAAAGTAACACTACTTGATGTTTTTGTTACTATACCTTAAACACATGTAACCATACCTTAAACAAAAGCGCTGCTTTGCACTTTAGTTGCAATTCTGCAATACACTTGCTCCTTTCTGTAACACACTTGCTCCTGCACACTACACATTATTTCATAGACACTTCGTTAAAAAATGCAATCTCAGCGTACCATTGGGAAAACAAATCTATTCAAAATACAAAACACATTGGGTAATTTAAAATACTTAGATACACACATGAAAACACTTACTTACAAAACTGAACACCAATCAGCCAGCTTCAAAAAGGCCTCAGTTAAGCCATTGTGAGAACTAGATTGCAAGCAAGAGGCAGAGGTAGAGGAGGAAGAGGAGGACTGAGACATAGAGGAGGACGTGGTCCAAGAGGCCATGCACGGACCATTATTGCCGATGACAGAGCAACTTTGGTGGACCATGTCATAAACCATGGCCTGACTAAGGGAAGCTGGGCAGAGAGTCCACCCTAATCTAAGCCGTTTTACAGTTTCATCCGTAATAAGGACATTCCGACTGGAAAACAGGTATGTCTTATACTCTCTACTTTCTACTCTACTCAGACTGTATCTACAGTATTTACAGTACTGTCACATTACCGTATCACATGTACTGTATTGCAGGATGGCCAATGCTCCTTTGGAACAAAAGTGGTAGTTTTGTGACATACTGTGATTACGTACATTGAGATGTTTCAGTACTGTGTATGGTATATACATACAAGTACAGTATATACAGTACTGCAAAAAATAAGCTAACCAATACACCAATACAGACACGTTTTGCAAAACGTGTTCAAGTAACAGGCAAAAACTGTTTCAACTTCAGGAACAGTGCATGTGGAAATTAAAAACAGAGAGGCGCACGATAGATAGATCCAAAGAGAGAGCTGCCAAATGTTGGCATCAGATTGAAGTCCCCTTCATACCAAGTGTAACAAGACCTGTGGGGATAGGAAGAGCACACTAGGGTCACACCATGGTTAACAGGACACAGTGGAGAGAGGGACTATTTCAGACACTGAATGGGCCAATGCCTCAGACATGAGCTGTGAGATAAGCAAGATAAAGAATTGAATCCCTTTTATAACTAATGTCACAACCTCTGAGGGAGGCGAAGGAGTAGGACAACTTGTCTAAAAATATTCCAAAAATATATGATCGATATCATAGTTTACACACCGATTAACACTAACTATTAAAAAGGTAATTTACTCTTAATGTGGTTCCAACAACTTTAGTTTTAAGATTCATGAATTAAAAAAAATATTTTTAATTGTGTTTTATTTTTAAGCCTTTGTATTCCAGACAAATTCTTGGAATCTGACTCACGGCATGAGTCAAAACACTTCTCCACAAAGCATTCAAAGATAAAATCCTCCCTAGTTTCCTAAGCAACAAGCAGTTCACTTGGCCAGCTACAACATGGTTGCAGTCCTATTAAATTGTCTCACAGTAATAAAACACGCACACATACACACACACACACACACACACACACACACACACATACACACACACACACACACACAGCTATAAATGGCCTTACTCAGAAATAGAAGGGTGCAGCTGATGAGCCCTTTACACTCTTCCGTTCGGAACATATTTCTACAGCCGGGACCTCAAGTCAAAAAAGGCTGAAAGCGTTTACGTTAAAAGAAGAAAAATGGAAGCCATATCTTCACCAGTGGGGACCAAAGAAAAACAGACAAATATGGCTGAGGATATTACTGAGGTAGCTTTTTGTACTCTCTATCTCAACAAGTCAAAGGTTTATTGTTTAAATGTTTCAAAGTTTATGTACGTTATAATACTCATGTACAGTGCTTGTTATAAATTAATTTGAAGAGCTTTCTTGGAAGTACAAAGTGTAGCAATATGCAGATAAACAAGGAAAGAAATAGAGTAAAAAGTAGAATAGAATAGATCTATTTTTCCCTTGCCACAGCATCCCCCGGTGGCAGGATTGAGTAAATAAATCAGGCATTCTTTTTATCTTTTAACTAATATGTATTTACCATTATAAGCCACAATAACCGGCTGCTCTCGCTGTCTCTGATGATATTAGATGGGGGACCCTGCGGGTGTGCCTGCTGAGACAGCGGTGGCCTCGACTGATGACGAGGAGGACATGGGCTGCTGTGATATGGACTTTGATCACGTGTGCACCATGATAGGCGTCGTGGCAACCGCGTTGAACCTCCTCCTGATGATGGCGGTGTACATATATTTTGTAAACACGGATGACAATGAAACGAAAAGAACCACGCCGATCTTCAGTGGATGGAAGCCATAGACTATACACCGAGTCATAGTAGTTAAATCCTTCAGCATTGGTCTTTAATTCATAGCAACATTAATGTAACAGTTAATGAATACCTAGCAAAATAACACCCAATGGAGTAAAAGTCTGGGTGGGCCATATATACTGAATATGAACTCAACGAAAGTTGGAAAATAGTATTATATTATAATCAAAATATCAGCATTATTCTGATATGGATTTTAAAAATCTGGCATTGCAACATTTACTTATATTCCTGCCTTTGACTTTATCATGTTATATATCATGATATATACATGACATAGTGTAAATGTATAACTTTTTAGAAAATATCTGGTTAATAACTGAAATAATGGAACGATTATTCTGCTTTTCACCATTTATTCCTTTTGTTATTCCTTGTCTACTATCCCGAGATCTAAATACATGTTGTTATTATGAATTAATACTGAATAATATATAAAGCATAAACAAAGTTAATCTGCTGGGATCCCCCCTCATGGTCCTTGGGCTACGCTGGCTGCAGGCGGGCCCATATGGATGTCTGGCAGCAGGTGGCAACTGGTGATAATATCAATCTTCTCAGAGACAGCCTTCAGGTCGTCCAGGATGAGTCTGATGCTGTGGGAGGCGTTAATGATGGCCCCCTGGGATGTGTTGAGCTGGACGGTGGCACTGCGTACCTACCACAACGACACAAAGGATCAGGTCAATATGAAGGACCTGGCCATTAAAAGCCCATTAAAAAATATATAATGGGGATAGGGGATGGGGGGTGGGTAGGTTCTGCTCTTATATGGTAAATTAGAAGATACAAAATAGTAGTACAAACTGTAAAGGTAGATACTCCTGCAAGTTAAGAGTTGAAGGTGATATTCTTCACCTTGTTGACTTTAAGACGGTTGTGTGATGAACACATGTAGTCAATGTGAATACATAGATTTCACAGACTAAACAATAAATGCACTTTTTGTTCATTTGTTTGATGAATATCTTGTGGGAGCCCACATCACGTTACAGACACATGTCCAGAACAGAGGACGGAGCCGGTCAGGACGCATGCCGCTCACAGCCTTACCTCTCGACAGGCGTTGCCGTAGACCTGCCGTAGGGTCTGCCCCACGTCGGCACACAGACGGCTGTTGGACTCCTGCAGCTTCTGCTGCAACAGCGTGTCTCCTGGGACATCAACAACAACGATAATTATTAACCAGACTAAACACAAAACAAAGAGAAAAAGGAACCATTTGCACGGTAGTATTGTGAATGCACCCCTGTTGTGGTGCATTCACATCGTGGGTACAAATGGTCATGTTATCGTTAGTGTTTACAATATTCCTACATAACACTACATTTATTAAAGGGCTAGTTCGGAATTTTGGACATCGGACCTCATTTCCAAGTGAGCCAGTGTGTTGTTTATCATTGGAGACCATTTTCAACACTTTTCATTCAGTCCTTCTAGTTGCAGAAATCGCTGGTGGTAGGCTAGCGCAAGTCGAGGGGAACTGCTAGCCTGCCTTACCCACTCCACAGTGCACACCAATTATAACACCAGACCATCGATGTAAATGTCTGTCCCTTGCATCGCATTGCATTTAGTTTATAATCCCTGTAATTGGAAGCAGGCTACGGCAGCGGCAGACTGATATAACCTGGAGTGCTTCTCTGTTTACCTTCTGCTGTAGTGAATTGGTTGCTACACCGGAGCAAAGTGAAATTCCGCCGCTGCTGAGAAAGTAGTCCCTGAAAATGTAGTGCGATCATTGCGATACAAGGATAGTTTTATTTCTAACATTATACATTAGGTAAAACTGTTTTTATTGGCAGGCTAGCAGTTCCCCTCGACTT
Organism: Micromesistius poutassou; assembly: GCF_964030765.1. Classification (NCBI taxonomy): domain Eukaryota; kingdom Metazoa; phylum Chordata; class Actinopteri; order Gadiformes; family Gadidae; genus Micromesistius; species Micromesistius poutassou. The sequence goes on along the minus strand of NC_140274.1, from coordinate 2,243,403 downwards.
GCGCTAGCCTAGCACCCAGCGATTTCTGCAACTAGAAGGACTGAATGAAAAATGTTGAAAACGGTTTAGAATGATGAATAACACACTGGCTTACTTGGAAATGAGGTCCAATATACAACTACCCCTTTAAGCTAATGCTTTTGTCCGAAGCGACTTCAAATAAGTGCATTCATCAATAAAGATGTAACCCCTAAGACTGCAAAAGTGTAAATCAAGTACATCAAATGTATGGTCATTGGCACAATTGTTCCCGATTGATTTACAATGTAGGCCGACTCTATTGTCGTGGGCATGAGTGGTGCTCATATGCACGCAAAACATGGTACATGAAGGGATGATGATTGTGTGGTTCCTCACCGTGGGGTCTGTGAACAGGGCTCCATCGATCTTCCACTACCGACTGGATGTCAGGGTGGTCTCTGACCACTATGAGGGGAGGCAGGTCTCTCCTCAGTATGTGAACGTTGTCATAGCTCCCTGCTGGAGAAACGCCCATGGGTTGTCTCTTAGGCTGATCCAGCTCGCCCTCACTGTCCGTCTCAGAGGCCTCGCCGGGGACCTGGATGCATCACATTAGACAAAAATCAATTATTGGTTAAAAACATATATAAACGCTAACAAACAATGGAATAAATAAATCACTGAGTTTGATTGTTCCACAGAACTCCATCAGGGCTTGTACATCAGAATACTTCATGGGCTTTTTCCTATACCCCCTACTGAGAGGACTCAAGAGAGTTGTAGATCCTAAAGCAACGTGAAATAAGGCAACTATGTTAACCCATAATGACAAATAATGTGTCAAAGTCTCTTGTAACTGTCATAAACCTATACAGACACTAGTGCACGTTTCCATCACCTTGGCTCCAGCAGCAGCACCCTGGGCAGCGGCTGGGAGGGAGGTGATGTACACCTCATCATCAGAGTCTGTCTCTGACGCCTCGCCCTGCACCACGATCTGGTATCTGTTGGACATCATTCACTGCACAGGAACATGTCCTCACATAAGCCTTTAATGCAAACACAACCTGTACTCCAACACGGACAGCAGTAGGACTTATACTAGCGTAGACAGCAGAGTTAACTTGCCAAGCAGTGTAGGCTGACGCCTATGGTAGATTGTTACAGTGAGTATAGAGAATAATAATAGCAAATACCTCTTCACTGCAAACCCACAAATCACATGATAAAGCAGGAAGTCCACTCGGAGGTCCTCTGCCAATCAGATTCAGTTGCGCTGAGCTCGTCAACACAATGGCCACGTGGTATAATGACGTAGCGTGCAGTCATTGGGCGACAGACAGCCGGAAAAGAAACATCTGAAAGGTAGCAAGCAAGTGGCTGTAACAATGTATTTGAGTGTACAACTCTAAAGATCTGTATTTGTGTATCCAATAAGCAATCGTTATATTAATCCGATTGTTTGCATTCCATTGTAACTCACAATGTCGTTATCACTGGTAGATCTCAGCCTATTTCTGTTAGCTGGATGCTAACGTGAGCCGTGTCTGCTCTGGCTAGGGGATGCTCCTGACACTAGATTAACCTGTCTCTATACCTGTATGTTTCAGACATGGCAGACGAGGTCCTTTTCGACTTTCTCCACATGGAGATGGTGAGCCATGTTTACAAGGAGCAGCGCTCCAGTAAAGGAGAGCTGGATAGCAAGGTAATGGTCAACCCCGGTTAAACCACTGTGTCTGTTAACGTGACTCCGGGATCGTCTTAAGTTACACTGCTCTCTCCTGCCCCGCATCATTTCCACATCATCGTTCTGTCTAGTTAAAGTTGGGAGTATTTTGCGACCCTTAATGCTCTGGATGCACATTTACATTTGGGCAAAAAAGAATTGTCCATATCATCCACAGAATATACAGTATCTTCACATACATAAATAAATAATGAACCTTGAGGCCAACCATCAACAATTTAGCTTCAGTCTTGCATCCTTATCGTGATGCACTACTAGATGTTTACATTTGCCACTGTCTCTTTACCTGTCCACACTGAGGTACACTTCCATTTTGTACTAAAACATGTAGTGATCCTAAGTGACCTAAGAAGAACTGTCTGTGAGGCTGTAATTGGTCATAGACATAGACTCCACAATCGTTCTGTTTTGTTTCATTTGGCCACGCTTTCAAGTCACTAATGATTTGTAAAAGATTCCTCATCATCCATCCTGTCTCAACAAACTTAGAAAGTCATGCCATGAGTGTTTTACTTAAATTTCTGTTTGTTTCCTTATGTCCTTTCCCTCAGGACCGAGCTGTATGTGTCTCCATCTTGGAGGGCATGGGCTTCAGAGTTGGACAGGGACTCATTGAAAGGTACCGTTTGGTTATTTTTGGTTCCTGTGCATTGCATATAATGGGTTGTTGCTATATGTGTTGTGCATATCATGCTTTTTTAGGGTTAATAATTGCATTTGAGGGTACTACTAGAATAGCGTTACATGCCTCTATGTTTGAAATACCCCTTATTATTCTCTGACGTCACTCACACTATTACGGAAGTAAAGCTTGAGCCGTTTCACCCTCTTATTGAGGGGCGTTCTCGGTGGGCGCGAATACTCCCCCTGGCTCAGACTTAGATTTTTGTAGCTTAGCAGATGTAAAACATGTATAAATACTTCATAGAACAGTTTAAAGCAAAGGGAAGAGTTGAAAAAGCATGATATTACCCCTTTAATTGTTGATCTGACCTCTGAATCACTGGTTCTCTAACGCCAGGATGACCAGGGACTCGCCCAGCTTTAAGGACGAGTTGGACATGATGAAGTTCATCTGTAAAGACTTTTGGACGCAGGTCTTCAGGAAGCAGATTGACAACCTCCGAACCAACCACCAGGTGAATCCACTCAAGAACCCACTGAAGAAAACACAATAATCGCGTACCGTTCTGTGCAGATAAGTTCGACTCTGTGTTGACTACACAAAAGACGTTTACCAGGGTGTTTATCAACAACACTTTTTACCTCTTTTTTTTTACCATTTACCATTTAGAGACTGTTTACACTGTGTAATAACTACTGAATGGCCCCTGGCAGGGGACATATGTGCTCCAGGACAACAAGTTTGTTCTGTTGACTCAACTCTCAAGTGGCAAACAGTACCTGGAAGAGGCTCCCAAGGTTGTGTACACACACACACACACACACACACACACACACACACACACACACACACACACACACACACACACACACACACACACACACACACACACACACACACACCAACTATTTAAATTAGAAATTAGTCGCCACAATGGCATCTATCCTGATCCATACTCATCAATACAGCCAGGCTTTAACTCTGTCTCTGTACATCTCTTCTGTGGGTCCTCTGTGCAGTACCTGGCGTATTCCTGCGGTTTGGTGAGGGGAGCGCTCTCCAACCTGGGCCTAGAGAGCGTGGTGACTGCCGAGGTCTCTCTGATGCCGTCCTGTAAGTAGCCTCCACTCCAGGTAGAGGGTTAGGGTCCATGGGGGTTGGTGTGGCTGCAGGCAGAGCGGGCCCAACAGATGCACTGTGATGAAGTATTGGCCTCTGGCTCTGGTTCAGAATTATTTAGTTGGGTGAAACATGTTTACATCTTTAGAGAGTATGGTGGTTTATCACTGCTAAAAATAGTGAGCAAAAATGGCTTTGCATGCACACACAACTAACACATGCGTGTACAACTGATATTGCCTGCACTTTATTGCACTATTTCTCTGCTGGTGAGAGCCGTAATATAGTCTGTGAGGAGAACATCATCATTGAGTGTGCACATAAAGTGAAGCAGCACGAGACTGATGCCCCCGTGCGCATAAATGCAGTCTTTTCTCTCGCGCAAAGCGTTGTCCTGCTCACGCGGAGGCCTTCTCTCCTTGGTCTGATATCTTTTCTTCTAGTGCTGTGGTCTTCTTTTGGCATTAGGTGGGCGGAGCCAGCGATGGCCTTTGTGTCTCTGAATGTGATTGGTTACATGTTGCCGGACAAGCAAACACCTCTTGAAGTGCTTGGATGATCTCTTGGGTAACATGAAGCAAGCTGACATTTAACTGTGTCAGTGTCTGCTAAAGAGCTGGCGTCTCAGGACACGCTTTGGAGAACAATCAGGCAGTTTGCGGTTGCCGTTAAGAAAACATATTACTATGCGTTTCACAAATTAAAGTAGGACCATCAGGCACCGTGAACCATAGTCAGCCTTGAACTTGAGTATATAGAAAATCAACCGACCAGGAAATATAAATGTTACAAATGCTGATCTCGAAAAAATACTGCATTGCCTCGCTGTAGTTATTTAGTGTAATGATAGGGGAGTGATCATCTAAGGCAGTCTAATAAACCAGCGCTGTCGCTGTATTTCTATATCTGTATTTATAATATTATTACAATAGTAAAAGTAAAATAGAAAAATGTAAATGCTCCCTGCATGGAGTTCCCCTGGCTATTTCTCTGTAATCAGAAAAATCAACATCTAAATCTGATAGGTAAGAGCGACCAATCACGTTTAGGAATCCAATGGCCATTGCTCGCCCACAAAACCACTGCACGAGGAGAAAGATGTCAGAGCAAGCAGGAAAACATTTGTGCGCACGGTTGCGTGCTCTTCACTTTATGTGAACATTCAATTTCGAGTTTTTTCCTCACAGGCTTTATTATTGCTCTCACGATCAGAGAAATAACGATTGTGAATGAAGTTACACTGCTTGCAATAATGTTTTGTGCGCATAGTGTGTTAGTTGTGCGCGTGCACAACTAACGTTTTTGCTCAGGACTTTTGGCAGTGATATGCCACCATAGCCGATCTACAAGTGCTGTGGGAAATGTGAATCTTCGTCTAGTTTGAAATGTATCATATGCAGCGGCCAGCTTGTGAATGTCCTGTTGTAAATCATTTTTATTGATCTCTACCCGTCACTGAATTGATTTGACCTAATGGTGTCCATTGTTCTTCTGACAGGTAAGTTCCAAGTGGTTATCCAAAAGTTATGACCGGAGTCCCGTGTTGCCGTCTGGAGAACTGAACCACATGCATCGAGAGCTCTGGTACTATTCTGAAAACAACTAAAAAGACATTGGGCTTTTTGTCTACTGGCCAAGAAGTTGACGAATTCCAAGTTAGGGCCCTGTAAGAACAAGCCATCTCCAGCCGGCTTAGCTTTACACTCTACAGAGCCCCACGGACTCAGCGCCTATGGCCTGTCTGACTTGGCAGTGAGGCAGACGTGTTCTACGCGTTCTATCTGAAGTGGTGGTCCCCACGTCAGCGGGACCCCTGGGTGGGACGTCTTCAGGCGGGGCCAAGGTGCTCAGCAATGTGAATGTCAACCTCGGTCGCTACTTTTCTGTTTTTCTTGATGTACACCGTTTATCCGAGAGTTTTTTTTACTTAATGTGTACACAGAGGTTTGTTGTGTTTCTGTAGCTGTGGTTCGTCGGTGTTGGTGCTGGGACTTTTTACCGTGGAGGAGCCTGGTCGGATGGGAACAAGTCCCTTCCTTCCCATCATCTCATAGTTGAAATAATACGATATTGATATTACTCTATTATTAGGGTATACTTTTAATATAATATTATTAATATGAAGACACTGGCAAGAAAAACATTTATAAACAAAGTGAGGCTTTTTTGTTGTCTCTCTGTGGCGGTTAGCCTTGTGGAGTTTATGTAATGCAAGGTTGGAGTCTAGAATACAAATGATTAAAAAATATTAAACCTGAGTAGGAATCTTTCCTCCGAAAGTAACCACCAACACCTGCACTCACTCACAGATGAAGAGTAAGGATCAACTATTGTAATGCTTTCTAGGGAATTATTTTTGTACATAGATGTGTATTTATTGTCATTTGTAATAAAATGTAAATGACCAGGGAATACTTTTCAGGAATTTGTTTTTTAACAGTTAAATGCCGTACAGTACAGTAAGGTATAAAGCAGGGCTAGTCAACCTCCTAAACAAGTGGGCCAAAAAGGAAAAGCACTGGGGGTTCATGGGCCACACATTAGTAAAACTTTGTCAATGAATCGCTACAAATAAATCGTACTTAAAGTAGTGTTAACTTAATAGATAGTTAGATAGTACTACTACATGGAATAAACTTGTCAGACACATTCCTTTCTTCTTGACTTTTAATCTTGCTTGCAGAGAGACATCTTGCAGCGTGTTGTTAGCCTAGCTAAAGTGAGTTTCTCCGCGGCCCGCCAGCATAAAATTCAACGTGAGCTTGACTGAGCCAATAGCAGGTGCAGGCCGAGCCTTATAGGCATGTGTATGACAGATTTAATGTATGTGTAAAAAATAAAGAAAAAAAATATATATATATATATTGTATCATATTACAATGTAATATGATAAATAAAACGAATGCAAACAAAAAATATATATATATTTTTTATATATATATATATATTTTTGGTTTGCAGGCAACCTCTTGCGGGCCAGAAAAAAAATAAGAAGGGCCGTATTCGGCCAACGGGCCGCTGGTATAAAGGATCAAAGGGTGTTCATGGAAGGTGTAGTTATAACCTTTAACCACTAGAGGGAAACATTTGTCTTTAGAGTTATTTGCTTGTTTACTCGTGTTTTTCTGAAACCATCCATGTTTAAACATTCCTTTGTTTTTTTTATCTATCTCCTCGTTGGTTCTTCAAGAGAAGGACATTAAAACGTTTTTCATGCAGTGAATGATTCAAACCTTGAAGCATTGTATACACTATAAAAGCACTTTGATGTGCCAACTTGTATTATTACGTAGTTCTTATTAAGTTATTTAATAGTATTTTTCATGTTGCATGACATCTAACATTAGTTTATGTGATAGATAAAATGTATTGTGTATAGCTCAAAGGCACATCGAGTAGTAGATTGTTATATCAATAATATTGCACATCTAGCCACACTAGTAAACTGATTTTACTAAACTTTAGTTTATTAAAATTTAGCTTGTTTTGCTGTGCTAACACCAGACGCAGGAGTAATTTGGGCAGACTTTCTAGAGCTAAGGTTACTCTAATACCTCTTTCTTTCATTACTGCCTTTTTCATTATCTTCTCCTTTGTGATGACAGATGTGTTACCGTTTAAGTGGTTGCATTAGAAATGTCACAAAACTGACCCTGTTTTTATCCCAATCGTGTAATCAATTGTAAAAGAATAACACTTATTCCACAGTTTATAACTTTGAATAGCCCAATTGAGAGCAAAAAGTTAACGGTGAGGTTCTGTAAACTAGAGAGCTTGAACATCCCCCACAATATAACCTTAAGCCCGTCCCTCTGGAAATTCGTTCTAACCACAGACAGTATGGATAAAGGACAAATGAAGGCAGGCTATGCGAGGCAGGAGGGAGAATAATTAGGATGCTTGCATGAATGGGCAGGCAGCTAATTCCTTTGACTGAGTGTTCAAAACGATTTAATATCAAGCCCAATGTTACTGAGAATGAGAACTTTAAAGAAGTGGAAAAGAGAAATAGGGGAGGATGCCGAGGATGCTGAATAGTGCAGCACGGTAGTGGATTAGGATGGAGAGAATAAGAGATCCAGACAAGAACGTAAAGAAATGAGAGAATGAGTAAGTGGGCTTGAGGGGGGGAAAAGTTGAAGAAGTTGCAAAGAGACAGACAAGGGAGGGGAGAGAGAGAGAGAGAGCGAGGGGAGAGAGAGCAGGGGTAAGAGCACAAAGGGAGAGTGCTTAAAGAGAACGAGGTAAATTGGGGGGTTGGGGGATGGAGAGAATGGGGGAGAATAAAGAGGGTGCTCTGCTGTAGACCTGCCTCTAAGACACTCTGTGGCCCTGCCTCTAACCAACCCTAACCCTTTAGACACTCCGAGGCCCGCAAACACTCCGACCGTTGGAGTGAGAGAAAAGCTGGGGCCTGGGTGAAGGGCTGTAAGGGGGAGGGATGGTGGGGGGTAATGGGTGGGGCTGGGTGTAGAATGAGAGCAACAGCTGTAGAGCACTGCATAGCCCTACATGCAACCCCCCCCCCACCCCGTCACAAAATCCCACCTCCACTATCCTGCATCACAATGTGGCCAATCCACTTATAAAGAGGACTTGCTGGCAGGGGAAAGGGGGAGGCAGGCTGGGGAGGGGGAAGGGTGATGGGACAGGCGGGGGAGGCAGCAGGGGGAAGGGGGGAGGGTTAAGAGGTAGAGAAGTTGATGGTAAAAAAGGAAAACTACCATTCATTCTCTAAAACGTTTCACTCTAACCCAAACCCTTACAATTCAGTTACAGCATCCATTGAGCATACACGGAGCGTCTTTTGTACTGAGAGACACAGGCTCTATTGATCAGGGGTTCACAACAGCGAAAAGATTCCGCTACATTTAGTAATATTTTCTTTGGAGAAAGAAATTAAAAAATATTATCAACGTAGATTTTAATTTAATTCTAATGTAATTTATTAAATGCAATTCATTTCAAAGTGTGTTGAAGCATAATAGGTCTGCTGTTCCTTTATTTCCTTTTATTTGAATGAGGTTGGAAACATGTGGTTTTTACTTTTACACATGCTTCAGGCATTATTATAGTAGCGACCACAATGGACCAGCAGTTTATTTGTGCATCAACTTTGTAGCTATAGTGGACAGGCTTTTCATCTCTGTGGGGAGACTAATTAGGCATTAATGTATCTACAAAGTGTATGACCTCAGAGTCTGTCTGTGTACAACATGGGCCCTTGTTTGTATAGAAGACATGTCCCTACCAATATCACTGGATGACTTGTTTGTTGTCCATATTAATCATTTTGTACATTGTAACTGTACATCCCCTGATGTGACCTACCAGGTTTGTGTCCGCAACAATCATAAAACACCTAAACGACATCATTCCGACCCAACACCTTTTATGAACACCAATAACTTAATGATGAGTCGATCCAGGCGCTGCTACAGTGAAACTGAACAATGGGGAAAGTTTCCAGCGAAACCCTATTTTCCTGAAGATGCGATAAGCTACACCACCTTCCCCCAACTCTTCCTTTCTACTTAACCCTCACAACTTTATTTTCTGTGGCCCTGCCTCATGCTTCACAGGGCAATAGTGCAAGAAGTGGTCTCTGGGGAGCGTATGCTGACCTACGGTGCAACTGAATACAGCCATCTGCCTGCCTCTGCTCTGTCCCACAGGGCATGACTGTGGGAGAATGTCTATCACAATGCACCTCTCTCTCTGCCCTTTCCCTCTCCGAGTCCCTTTAACTCGTTCCCAGCCAGTGCCCACTCACAAACAGCCAGCCCATCTCATTGTTACAGTGACAATATGAGAATGAGTGAGCGTTTGTGTGGGAAGACAGAGTGAGAGTGGCGGAGAACAGAGAGGCAGGGAGATTCTTCAAGAGTCAACCGTGAGCACGCATCCTTAGCAGTTCGGTGTCCTTCCTTGTAGTCAGTTGTAGCCATGGTGACAACAGGCATTGCTATAGAAACACTAATTCATGTTTGTGTATGATGTCACAAACGGGGGAGGGTTGTGGTGAAGGACATATCTAGGGGTAGAACTGCTTCTCTGTGCTTGGTAGTTGTAAGGTGAGAAGCATCTGCACCCACCTGACTAAACAACCTTACTTGGACAAGTCTGATCGATGGAAGTAATTTTTTTGCTGTTTCCTTGAATAGCAACAACTGGTTCACCTATTGGACATTATTTCATTCAAAGCTCAGTAAATTACAATAGTGGTTTACTTATGTGAACCACAAAATACATCTATTACATAAAATCTGTTAATATAAACCCTCAACAAGTCAAGTTGTAATTGAAATTGCCATTATTAGCCCTACAGTTTCCCAGGGATAATTAACAAGAGAAAGTGGTGGAGAGAGCAGGCTGCATGGGATTTGAGATTAAAACCCCAAACAAAAGGCTTCCGATTTCCATATGAAATCTCATGGCATGACTACACACACACTTCAGTGACCAATCGGCCAGGCGCTGTGCTTCAGTGGAGACTCCTAGGCCTGTACTTAAAGCTTAGATCTGTGGCCACACCCACAATCAGCCAGGACTTTGGTGAAAGCAAGGATGGGGGAAAAGATTAAGACCAACTATTTTACAAAACCTTTGATTCTTGCATAGACAAGCACTGCAGTGCACTTGCCGAAGTGCACCACATTTGAACTCTGGAGCATTATAATCAAACTCTTGAATGATGAAATTAGTCTTATAATTTGAGTGACCACAATCACACAAGATTGCTGATGGCCGTCAGCCTTCAGTTCAGTCCCTTTCTCTCCATTGGGGAGCAATGGGAGCACTCCAAGCTAATTCTTGGACATACATCACATGCAACATTCATTAGAAATGACAGGAAACTAAAACCTGAACTATGGAATTGGCCATAAAGGATATTAGTTCCCAAATACAAAAGCAAAATAATAGAAATGACAATGTGGAATACTTGAGAGCTTTAGCCGAGTAAAGCACAACAGGCACTTGTATGAGTTAAGAACCAATGCAGAAATGAAACGGAGAACATGGCAACCATTTGTAAAAGAAAAACAACAACTTTATTTCTGGTACAAAAAGCATAAGAAAACCCCAAATATATTAAACTTAACCTTGATACAACTTGAAGTCCTCTATAAATATGTTAAAATAATTTAAAGAAATTAATTTACTAAGATTATCACGTTTTTAATCACTAAACAGGCCTCAAACAAGGATGGTGAAAAAGCCTCTTTTAAATAGACCCGTAATGGCAAAGAATCTGCTCTCAGAACTAACATCACAAGCTTAACACAACTAGATAACACGTCTAAAAAAAGTAATGTTTCTTAAACGCAACACATTCAGGATCCTGCTCTGTAAGGCAGGAAACCCGGGGCCCCATTTACACGGTTGTGGTCAGGTTTGTGCATTGGTAAAGGGGGTGTGCTCTTAAATGCATACGCTTTGAGAACAATGTTGCAGAAACAATGAAATATCTAACAGCAGAGAACAACAGAGTTGTGCCAAAATATGGGGGAGATACTTTTTGGTCGGAAAGAGGCCTGCCTAGATCTAAACATCACAAGCACAGGAGGAATATCTATCAAGCTTACAAATACACCCTACTAAACACGGACAGCTCTAAAAATGGCAACAACAAAAAAAAATAACACTAATGCATGCAATCTTCCATTAGAAGTACCCATTTTGGCCCCCTTCGATGGCCCAGCGAGTAGCCGACAGCCCATCGGATAACAGGTCAACACTCCCAAATGAAGTGTGGCCTGCTCATAACACTAAAGGCACGTCGTTTTCATACGAAAATGCAACATTCTGGTTTAAGGCCTGTTGTCCAAATACTAGACAGAATAGACAGCACCCTACATCTGTGCGGTTGGGACAGAACTGACTTCACTATTTATATATTTTTTGATATTCACAGCGCTGTGGTAATGGTTGGGGGAGGGATTCCAACAATTCACATTGAGTTTAGAATCTTTGGCGTTTAAACTTTTAGATATACTTATGGATTTGATAAAAATGGAAATTTAGTTGCGTGGCTGGAGTGCAATCACCAAAACGTATGTGATCAATAATTATCATAAATGCGTCATGTGCTGGCACTAATAAATATGCATCTTATAGGCATTTATCCATTACAAAATATATTTCAAACCATCTTAGCCATACTAAAAATGTAGGCCGACGTGCCGAGTACAGCTGTAACCATAACACTCATTCCACTCAGCAACCCCCCCCCCCCCCATACCCAATCACGTGATGTCATCACAGGATTGTGGGTGACGTACAAAAAGACAAAAAAAAAAAAAAAGAGTGACAACGGTAGGCGTGACGTGGACTGAAGGAGCTTATAAGTGTGTTGGGCAAGACAGAGGGTGTGACATCAAGAGTCCGTCTTATTGTCTGTGTGTGGTCGAGTGCTACAGGATGTACTCGGCCATGTCCTCGGGGACAGAGAGCTGACTGAACACCGCTAGGCGCCGGGCGTTGGCGTCGCCGCCGTCCGAGCCGCTGAGGGAGCTGGCCGAGCTGCCGCCGCCGTCGTGTTCCGGCTCCGACAGGGAGGTGGAGGAGAGGGAGCGCGCGCCCAGGGGGCCCGCGAAGCCCCCCGCCGTCGCGCCCGGACTCTGACGCAGGGAGGGTGAGGTGGCCGGGGAGAACCCGTTCAGGGAGCAGCCGGAGTCGGGCGAGGGCAGGAAGTGGGCGCGGGGGTCTGAGGAGGAGGAGGCCGGGCCCGCCGGAGGGGCCTGCTCTGGGTGGAGGTGGTGTTGGGCGGCGGATGCCTCAAAGGCAGAGTCCATCTCCAGCAGGGCGTGGGAGAGGAGCTCTGTGATGTCGGCACAGCAGGGAGGAGCAGCGGAGGGGGGAGCCCGCAGGAAGGACCCCAGGGAAGGAGGAGGGAGGGTGGGGAGGGCTTGCTGCAGCTGCGGGTGGGGGGCGGAGGGGAAGCCGGCAAAGCTGAAGCTCTGCCTGAGAAGAGGGGGTCGCCCGGGGCGAAAGGAGCCAGGCTGGGAGAGGCCGCAGGGGGTGGAGGACGTGGAGGAGGAGGAGGAGGATGAGCGAGGGTGCGGCTGCTCCAGGTCGTCCTCGTTGTTGTGGACAAAGTGGCAGCGGATCCCGTAGGGGCAGAAGCCGATGGTGTGGAACGTGCGACATGGCTCCGTTTTGTATTTGGGATGCCTGTTGAGGTCACGCAGCTCGTCCAGCCCATGGGCAAACTGGCACTTGTTGCCATATTTGCACACACTGCTCTCGGCGAATGAGCGGCACAGTTCGGTCTTGTAGCGCGAAGACGATGAGCCAGATGAGTTGGAGGTGGTGGACACCAGGGAGGAGGCCGAGGAGGACGAAGGCAGGGTGGGGCTAGTGCTTAGAGAAGGGGACCTGACGGCACCCAGGTAGGGCCAGCCCAGGGGCCCCCCCGCACTGCTGGTTTCCACCATGCTAAGAGAGCGCTCTGCCCAGAACCGTGACCTTGCCCACTGGATCGAGGTGGGCTGCTCGGGAGGCTGGGGGCTGTCCGGCTTCTGGCACCAGTGGCTGGAAGGCAGGAAGGCGTCCATTAACTCAGAATGCTGAGAGAGGGAGGAAGGAGAGGAGGCGGAGGAGAACTGGGCACTGTTGCATGGCTGGCCGATGTAGCCGGGCGTTTTCATGGCCAGGCTGAGGGGTACCAGGGAACTGTTCTGATCCCTGAGGTCAAGGTTCAACAGCTGCTGCAAGAAGGACAAAAACAAAAAAAGTCAGCATTGAGAACATTAGTTTCTCACCAGAAGTTTATAAAACATGGAAATAAAGTTGGTAACTCAATTTTTTTTTAATTATATTCATGATTTATATTCGTCTGCTGAGTCATACTAGATAGGGTGTCTACAGAGTGGTACTAGATGGAGTACGGTATGAGTATGGTGGCTCGGAACCACAAGCTTTATTCTCATTTCAGCTGGCCTCTAGTACTTGAAGCCAGAGCAATGTTCATGGGAGGGAAGACGCCTCAGGGTCCCAGATTTTTTTTCACTTGACAACTTTGATGGTTAAAAAATGTTGAATGAATTTGACAACATGAAGCACGATCAACACTCAACAAGTTGAAAACGCCATCACATGGCACATGAGTACTATGGTACTAAGTGCTGCTGTTCCAGCGGCCGTGGTAAGGAACAGGGACCAGAACGCAAGAGGTAGGCCTGCTGTGACACACAACCATGTAGTCTACAGCCATGAACGGCAGTGTGATCTCATTGGGATCTGGTCTATAGATATGAATCATTCATATCTATAGACCAGATCCCAATACTGGTATACAGCCATTCAATGGCTGTATACCAGTATTGGGATCGGGTCTGCAGCTTCTACAAGGCTCTGTAATGTAATGGGGGCCCACGTCATGAATCACAACACACTGCGTCAACTTCTTTTCCAAGTAGATAAAAGTTCCTTAACTCGTTTTAAAGAAATCCAAACCAAACAAAACACGAAGTAGTTTAGTAAATCTGCAAGACGCTTAAGTTGAACATCAGCCACAGACACTTGAAAATACACAACAACACAACAACCTGCAGAAAAAAAGTTAGCCGTAGCTAGCTAACTAGTAGCTAGGAACTAGTACGGACGGCGTCAAACTTTCTGTACTGCCGTTGCTATCTCTTTAAATAACTTTACCTGGCACATGGTGTCCTCCACGTCTACAAGCTGGCTGAATGGAAACGACGGCATGTTGTTTATTATCCGAGAGTTTGTCCCAGGCGGCCCCGCGGCAGTGATCCAACGCGCTGCTGCGGGCATATGTTTAAAGAAGTGTCCTGAGCCGAGCCGCCTCGGCCACGTGCGGCTTTAAAACCGAGCAACACGCTGTTAGCCGCGCCCCCGGTCGTTAGCCACGCCCCGGTCTTTAGCCACGCCCCGGTCGAACCCGGACCGAGGCGGTGAGGCCATTACTTTTTATTTTAGTGCCATTCATTTCAGAATCAGAATCAGAATCACTTGTATCACTTATTATACAAATACCAAGAGTACAATTCTTAGGCTTGGTTCCTCAACAGCCACATAGCAGCAACAATACAAGATAAAGTAAATAAGATAAGATAGATGTAAAAAAAAAAAAAAAAGTAAAAATAAGTAGCAGCATAGATGACAATAATAAATAATAATATTAATAATAAAATAAAGTAAGTTATAATAAGAAAAACTAAAACAGTGATAATTATGTATATTTCAAGTTTCATTCACCAGTGACGGAATGAGCAGAATATGCCCTCTTTTTTTGTATGTGTAGGCAGACAGGAGATTATTACATGTGTATAACTTACAATAGGACTGCGGTGACTTCACCATGCCACAGTTATCAAGCCAAGGACAAATAACAAATGCCACCACAAAGTAACAAGGATAGCCAGCCAAGATTAGGCTAAATGTTGTCCTATAGTCTATAGTCTGTGTTAGCCCGATATATTATCAGATGTGTATGAGATACTAGATACGAGCACAATGGGAGGGAAGAGTGAATAAATACAAATGCAGAGAGACCAGAAGGAAGCTGGAGACACACTGGCAGTCAGCGACAGACAGGTATGAGGAGACTGGTAGGAGGGCAGACGCGAGGAGTTCAAAGAGAAGCCTTTGATTCAGAAGCAAACGTGTCAAAGCTCCCACCACAGTGGAGAAATGGCAAATGAGGCTCTGCCCTGAGAAGACGTGCACAAAGAACTGTCACGGCTGAAGTTGTCACACCTTGAATCACAGTAGAGACTGCATACTGGGTCCCATACGACTGGAGCCAAAATAAACAACCTATTTGGCTGTCGTTAGTCCTGGACCAGGACCCAGGGTCACAAATAAGGCTACACTATGACCAGTGCAAGCAGACACAAAATGGCAACCCAACATTAACCCACATTTTATATCTCTAGGCCCTCACTATTTTTGTGAAGTGGTTGAGTGATTTGTGGTATGTTTTTTATTTCTTAAAAACAAAATCAACCTCCAAAATATTGCTATTGTTTATGCCAGGTCCTCTTTCTCGGAGGCCGGGATTAAAACTAAACAAACCATGTAGCATTGTAGACAGTCTTTGTTTAGTGTTTTGGCCAAGTGGTCCCAATCTGTTGCGCTGCAGCATGTCGGGGCCATAGAGTGTGTGTGTGCGGGTAGGGTTTGTGGGTGTGGGTCTGGGTATTTTATTGTCTGTATATAAGCATGGTGAACTATGTTGGTGTATGTTATCCCCATAGTATCTATATATATAGTTTCATAAATGTAGGCTGGTGTCGGTGTTGTGTCTTTTGGAAGTTCTTAAAATAGAGAGAACACACTTGTTGTGATTGATATGGTTTAGTTTTGGGGGGAAAACAAGATGGCTGCCACTATTCTGACACATATTTAAATTATTTCACTGTAAAAGAAAATCTGCCAGTGTGTTGTTCTATGGATCTCTGTGCACATGTTCAACTATTAAGTAGAATACACCTTTAATTTTATTAGTGGTAATCAGGTGTGTAGTGCATCATAAGTAAAGTAAAAGTAAGATACAAGTATATTGTTGTACAAACAAAGACTCCCACATTTCAAAACCACCATGGAATTGAAAACTGTGGCCTGATAAGTGCATAGTCTGTAGACCTCTTATTTGCTCTATAGGTGAGGACTGATTGTTAGCAGCGCGGCGTTAGCGAGATGTCAACAACCTTAATGACTTGAGGTAAACAAACCCTTTCTTCAATTTGGTAAGGTAAACATAAACAAACATTAGCCTCAAGGAGAGCGTTTGGGTGAGGAGTTTAGTTTGGCTAACTTCTATTAACAATCCACTCTGGGGGAGTGAGGATTACTAAGCATTGATAAATTAGAAAAGAGACAGCCAGATCTGTGAATGTGTGTGTGTGTGTGTGTGTGTGTGTGTGTGTGTGTGTGTGTGACTGAGGGAGAGGGGGGTGGGGTCCTGTAGGTAGGGGGAGGGGAGAAGTAGTCCTTGTTGGATCCAGCTGGGCTGTAGGGCCTTTGGACCACAAAGAGTTCAATGAGCTGTAGAACTAACTTACAAACTAATGGCCCGTCCTCACACTACTCCCATCCCCTGAAACACACACACACACACACACACACACACACACACACACACACACACACACACACACACACACATACACACACACACACACACACACACACACAGAGCAGAAGCGAACAATGGGTTAGGGGTTGGCTTGTTAGTGGGAGTAAGTTGGAGAGAGAGGCAAGGGGTGCGATTTGAGACTTTTTGAGAACCAATGCTGTTCAGGGGGAGAAAGGGTTCAGGGGGAGAAAGGGTGAGAGGCCATGGGGAGACTGTTGAGATTTTCTCTGTGTGGAGGTTGGTTACAAAGCGACAAGGTTTTCTAGAAGAGTTTGCTCTGTGCTGAGGAGTGATGTAACAGACATCCTTGATTGAGGCTGGTCCTGTTGGTCCGTCCCAGAGAGCCATGGGAAGAGGCTCACACACGTCACACACACACGTCCCAAACAGCAGCATTATCGTGTGCTGCGATAAAGATGGTTCTCAGGCTGCGCATTTCACAGCAATTTAAAGGCGGCACAGCTGTGTGGTGTCAGTGTTCGGGTCGCCGTTGTTTTTTGTACCACCTCATTCTTACCCTCACCTCATTCTTATTCGTACCCTGCCCCGAGACAGATCTACGTAATTCTTGTATTCTCTTCAAAGAGCTCCTGTAGCATTTTAGCGGATTAGCAACATCTTGCAGATGCTCAGAATTCTGAAACAGGGTTTTATAAAGGGTGGGAATGTTTTCTGCTGGTTAATCAATATTTAATTGGTTGTTTGTGTTTGGATGTGTATATTGATACACCAGCAGGCTATTGGGATTGACTGTTTGTTTAAGTGTGATTTAAGTGTGTGTGTGTGTGTGTGTGTGTGTG
>NC_140274.1:2201043-2223543 GCF_964030765.1 Micromesistius poutassou | reverse complement strand
TGCACCAGAATACAGGAGATCACATCTACCAAATTCAACATTTTCTGGGGGAGGACCCCCAGACCCGCCCCACTCCCTCATTTACACCCACTTTTCCACTTTTGAGGGGGGTCTTTATGCTTCTTTGCCCAGGGGGACAGTACACAATCCATTCCTGTATTAATGCAATTTATAATGTGACATGGTGTGCCGTTTGTGTCAATAATCATCAGATGACTCTGCGGTGGTGGGAGGGGGGGCCCCAAAGGCTTGAAACAAATTCCGCTTAGGGCCCCCAAAAGGCTGGGGTCGGCCCTAGTATTTTTTCTAAATAATAATTGGTGAACATTAGTTTCAGCCCTTTAGTGTTAGTCCGACATCAAGAATGGAAGACTGAATATGCGGTTAGAAATTGGAAAATTATCAATGTTTGTTTTTATTCATTCAGAACCCCTGACAATGCCATCATCCATACAGTTTGTCCAGCAGGTGGGGCTCTGGTGCCATTTTAATATTAGTTAGTCATGGAATTCTGAGATAAGGGAAGTGGATCTTACTTTGCCACCGACAGTGTGACAAGTTTGTGACAAGTCACCAGCAACCACATGGAAAGTACAAACAATATGAAGAAACAAACACAATTCATATTCAAATGAATTAAAATGGCAGAGAGATTGGAGCCTTTCTCATCTTGTTATGATTCTGTGATGACTCTCATCTCATTTCACATCCATGGGAAAGCAAGGGCTCCCTCAGTCAGAGGGAAACCCACCAGAACCTGGGGATGGTGGCTGTTACACATGCAACATTACCAAAGTTATTCTGTGTGTGGGCACCAGGGACATATGCAACATTACCAAAGTTATTCTGTGTGTGGGCACCAGGGACATATGCAACATTACCAAAGTTATTCTGTGTGTGGGCACCAGGGACATATGCAACATTACCAAAGTTATTCTGTGTGTGGGCACCAGGGACATATGCAACATTACCAAAGTTATTCTGTGTGTGGGCACCAGGGACATATCATATGTTGCATTATCATAGTTATTCTGTGTGTGGGCACCAGGGACACTAATCTAGATATGTACACATCCTCACACACACTTTTTGTTGAACAACCTCATTGGACAACAAGGTCCTGGCTCTGATGACCCAGTACTATGGACCATGAGTGTGAGTCTATACCTTCTGCACTGTAGTCTTCTAACATCACTCCATGGAGCTTCAACAGGACCATTTCAACGATCTCCTTTATTATAGTTACATTTATATTATATTTTTTAGATGTCATGTGTACAGCGTTGAAACAGCTAAAAGTATGTGTTTAAAGCCACTTGAAAATCTTGATTCTATCATGAAAGACTTCAAAAGTAAACTGATTTTTAATGCAAAGTTCAGACTCTTGAGCTTGGAAGCAAATATTTCCGCCAAGTCTAATGCTCACTGACACACTTGTGATCACTGCGATGCTGTGTTTATATTTGGCACCGTTTTGAGTAGCTGTTAGAGTTGTAATCAAAGCGATCAAATAACTAATAATATATAATCAAGAAGACTAAATGATGATACAGTATGTCACTATGTTGTAGTTTATTCACAAGGCATTCTGTGCATCAAAGCAAGATTGTGGTCAACTGGATAAATCTATCCATGTGTGAGAGCCTGCATTTGATTCACACTCATGAGACCAGGTCACGATGAGGCCAGGCGAAGCCTGCGCACTGTGCACATAGCACTCATTCACACAGCTGCCATTACCTAACATCACAATCGGACAGTTTTTGTGGTCTTCTGTGAAACACTGTGGAGATAAGGATTCACTCCAAGCTCCCCATAACCTCTTAGCTCTGTAGCTTCGTAGCTGTGTGTGTGTGTGTGTGTGTGTGTGTGTGTGTGTGTGTGTGTGTGTGTGTGTGTGTGTGTGTGTGTGTTTGTGTGTGTATCTGTCTGTCTGGGTATAAGTGATATATTGTTATATAGATGTATAGTTTGAGTCATGCAGCTTTTCCCCACACTCCATCTGAACACTGACGGCTGTGTATGCGTACACACTCTGGTATCTGGGACAAGACATGCTCTAAACATAATGGTATCCAGGCTGTTTCTGTGAGTGTCTGTGGGTCTGTGTGTGCGTGTTTTGAAGTGTGATATGATGTGGGTCTGTAGACTCTGGGCATGTTTATCCTTGCGTAACCAGGCAACACCACATAATATTGATCATCTCGATTGGCTTAAGCAATATGGATGGAAGCTTCCAAACTGGTAAATTGAATTGTTTCCTGTTTTTCTAGATTTTAGTTACCAAGGAGTTGAGTCACCCCACACATGAGTGTGTATGTATGTGTGTGTCAGTGTGTGTCTTTGCGCGTATAGCTCTTTGTGCGTCTTTTATTGTCGTATTTCCTCTTTTACACACTTTACGTACATGTTACGTACAAGTCAGCTTGTACTCTCCCTCTTTCACTCTCTTTCCAAACTTAATTATATAGAAGCTCTAGGCATAGCTATTTGGTGCCTAGGGATACCATTTAACTTTATTATCAATTCAGAAACTTCCCACACATCACACATCATTAGAATAATATCAAGTTGGTATTTATTCACCCTGTCACCAGTTATATGTTGTTTATCAGCATAAAAGCCATGGAACATGTCACATATATATTTAACTAATACAACTCCATCAATCAATCAAACTTCCTTTATTTAGCACTAATTTTTTAACAGCAATACAGGGTGCTTAACAAAGGGAAGAATAAAAAATCAACGACAACAAGAAAGTTCTTTAAAAGAACACTCACTGTCTGCCATAGGCCTCCTTGTGAACTCTTAACAGTGAATTCAATTACAGGTCATTAAGCAGCAGCCAAAATGATATGTATCTGAGTTCACTGTGAATGGCATTGGAATGAAGAACCGGATAAAATGACTAAAAAGTGTTGAACCATAGTACATTGCATCATTTTATCACAGACTCCTAAGGATCAAGGATCCTATGTGTGTTTGTGTGTCTGTCCAATCTGAGACAGAGCCTCGGGGGGGGGGCAGATTTTAATACATTGTGTAGCAAGTATAGCAAGGTCAATTGCCACACGCAACCTAGGTGGCTTTCACTGGGTGTGCAGCTGTGCAGGTGTGCAGCCTCACCCAGCCACAGAGTCCAATCAGACTCAGCCAGGTGAGGCTGCTTAAACCAGCCATCATCCACACACACTCCACAACAAGGTATAAACGTTAGCCGATATTAATACCATATATCAAATATTGAATATTGTCCTACATGAATATATGATAATTGTGTTAAATGTGTGACTGTATGTATCAGTATGTGTATTTTTGTTTGTTCATGTGTTTGGGGGTGTCATATGTTTCTCTTATAAAGATCAAACAACAAAAGACTCGTGGAAATAACAAACTACTAGACTAGAAACCTTTTGTTTACATCCTCGGCGAGGCGTGATGAGGCCATTCTGCGTGGTTGTTGGGCCATGTCTCTCTTAACGTCCTCTCCTACGTCACAGCTCATCTGCTTCCTCTTCTCAAGCTGACACTACCTCTAAAACGCCTCATAAGTAATCTCACTTCCCAAAAACCGTGCAAGCAGGGATGTGTACATACTTTACCAAATACAACGCCTGTGTTTTGACTACTCAAAGTGAAACGTTCAACTCAAAGTCCCCATTACTATCCCCTGCTATTCATCTTTCTCTCCCCCTTCCGCTCAGCTTTTTTGTCCTTCTTGCTCCTTTGTTTTCACAGTCCCATTTTTCACATTCCCCCATTCCCCTTCTATCCTCCCTCATCCACTACTCTCTTTTCTCCCCTTATCTCCTCCCTCCTCCCCTCGCCTGCACTTTTATCCCTTTCATTCCTCTCTCCTCCACTACTCTCCAATTCTTTCCTCAATCATTTTTCCATGATGCTTGTTTTAATAAGAAGGAATTCTGCTGGTCTCGGCACTCGTGTCACTGTGGTATGTGTTCCTGGGAAGACCGCCAAAAGCATAAACACACATACACACCTCATCCTTTTCTATTAACCACTAAAACACACACACCTCATTTTTCCCACCTGTTCAAACATATTTCTGCAAATCCAGTGTGTGAGTGTGTGTACTTCTACACAGAGGGGCCCATTGTCCTCTGGGATAAGATGTGTGTGCTGATTTTAGCCCAGGACTATAACACTGGAACTGGAATAACAGCCATTCTGACCAGAAACAGCTGGGCTTATGCCTCTGGAGCGGGCGGCTGGGTTAGGAGCATAGAGAGGCATGGCGTGTTCCTGCTCAGGGCCAGGCTCAGTGTTTGGAGCCGATAAGCAGACTCGCTTTGAGGCTATGGACACATGTTTTTGGTATATCTGCCCCAAAACAGCACATTAACCT
This sequence comes from Micromesistius poutassou, assembly GCF_964030765.1. Lineage (NCBI taxonomy): Eukaryota > Metazoa > Chordata > Actinopteri > Gadiformes > Gadidae > Micromesistius > Micromesistius poutassou. The sequence goes on along the minus strand of NC_140274.1, from coordinate 2,219,174 downwards.
CAACCCATATGAATAGATTTCAACAAACCTGTAAAAGTACTGTATCTTTAGGGTAAAATCGGGCCATGACAAAAGAATGTTAAGGAAGATGATGTTCATAATATGCTTACATAAGAGGAAAGACTGGGCCCCACAAGGTGCATATCTTGGCTCCACACATTATATAAATGTATAAATAGTCAAATATGGTTGTTTTACTGGAATGAATCTATGTTGTTGTGCACTTGAATCCCGAGAGATTAGCTTGTATTCTCTTGTAACAGCTACCAAACATATAATAAAGTTTCAAATAGCAACATACAGGTCATAAACAGGCATCATTATAATAGTTGATTCATCATTATATATTGCTTGTCTTATGAGCATATATGTGTTGCACATCATTTTGTGAGATATTGAGACATGTCAGTAAGATTGCAGTATACATACACTGTGTCTTTCAGCTGTTTCAAACAGTTTTTGCATTTAATCCAGACTTTGTTAAATCTCAATGTTAAATCTCACATTCACACACTGAATAAGGGTTTGATTCTCTGCCTGAACCAGTGGTTGGATCGGAACTTAAATTTATTTTAAATTGTTATCTTAAACCATGAGTATTATAGGAATTAAACACGCTGTTTCGCTTCCATGTTGCGGTATTCATGATCCTGTTTGATTCATCACCTGTCAATCAAAGGTTACGATTTTCAAAGTAAGGGTTGGGGTTTTGTTGCCCTTGCGAGTCGTCTTCTTGAAAGGAAGAAGTCTATTCAGTAAAATTATGCATGTAATTCTTAAAAGAGTTTTGTCATTCAAACTAATTGGAATTCATTTAATTATAAACAGCCAACCTACTAAGAAAATTTGGATTTAAACCAATTTTGTTTTACCGATTTATGGGCTCTGCCCATAAAAGCAGCCAATGGGGCTGGGCGGTGCCAGGCTCAGACAAGACGTGCGCGGGATCGGTTTGAGTCTGGCCTGTTTTCTTTGGACAGAGCTAAACTCTAATCTCAATAGTGTTTCATGAACAGCTGATATATGTTCATGCTAAACACAAAAAGAACATGAAAACAGGAAGTGACTCGTCTAAATGGAGAAGTGTGTACTGAGTGTGTTCACTGGAGAACAGGAAGTGTGAAATAGAAGATGTATGGGTCAGAGTGTTGTGTGTGAAGATTTGCTGATGTCAAACTTGCTAGCTAAACTTTTCCCCCCATGCCCAATTGAGGCATGGGGGGAACTGAGGCCACTACAAGAAACAAAGTTATTGTATTTTCTTTTATATTGTTTGTATATTAAGCTTTTCTATGAAGCACTAATATTGATCCAACAATTGACTAAATGTTTATTTAAAATTTCAACACCAAATTTTCTGTGGAAAGTTTGACTGAACCTAAATTGAACACTTCTCCATCTTTAGATTTTGACTTTGGACTTTGGTTTAGCACAGTCGAGGTTCACTTCTTGTTTTGTTAGAACAGGATAGCCACCACAAGTCCCACCATATGCTATTGTACCAACACGTTTACATTTCAGCAGTTTGTATAGAAGGACATGTTGTGTTTTACCTGTATATCATTTACACAATTCAATTTGCAATGGATAACGGCGAAAGTTAAAAAAACAAAAAAACAAAGAACATTGAAGCAGCCAATCGCATTTGTGAACGTCTGGATTATATCACCTATATTTCAAGGCTATTGATTGTTACAATGTATTATTGTGCAATACATGGCACTTATGCACATGCAATTCTCTTACACTATTCAGCCAACATTTAAAGCATTATCAAAGTAGTGGTAAATAGGGAATTCATTCAGAATTCAGCGTTTACAAAGCATTGTTCCTAAATAAATAATCATTAGTTAACAATTCAGTTTTAAATGATTAAATGGATATGAAAAGGGTTCATAAGATGTTTTATAAAGTGTGAGTTAATGATTTACAAACGATTTACAACATGTTAATAATGCCTTATAAAGACTTATAAATACTGAAATTCATGATTAATCCAGTTAGCTATAAACCATTAGTTAAAGTTAAATTAGAGAACGTCTTTTGGGGATTGACAATACACCACAGGCACTATTTTCAGATGTATGTAATATTGTATAAAGATATATGTAAAGTACATATATTACGTTATCAGCAATTTGTCACTGGCTGTCAGGTTCCAACTGTGCTACCCAGCTCCCCCAGAATTACTGTCACTACCCCGCTCAACATCAGGAGGAAACATTCTGTAAATGGTACATTTATAAATGTCATCAATTTATCAAATGTATTAGAACGATATGCATAAACATATTATTGATCATTTGTAAAGCTGGACCTTTGGCAGTACTCTAATATACAATGTATACAATATTCTACACAGGTGATCACATTTCCAGTATCCCTTTGGGACGAGGGCCACGGGATCAGAGGGAGAGATAGCCTGCCAACACTAGCTTAGCCAGTGGTGCATTCTAGAACACTCAATGGCAGTATTTTGGTGCTGTATTCCGATCCTTTACCCCTCAATTCGGGATAAACTCAAAGTTCCAAACAAGAAAAAAAAACAAAAAAAAACAACCTTGTAGAGAATACTTTGGTGATCATTTGGGTGTGCAGCAATCGCTGAGGCTCCAAAGTTTATTCACAAAGAAATAAAGGGATATCCAATGAACCGCTGGCCAACTGGTCCGGGGCTGTAGGTTGAAACCTCGATGCTCCGGCCTCATCTGGGCATGCTGGAGCAGACCTGCCAGAACAGATCTGCGAAGCCAAAGTGAATACTGGATTTACAAGGCTGCTAGCCCTGCAAACAAGTAGGAGTCCTCTTACTTGATTACTGATTTCTCGCCGTAGGAAAATTGCAAAAATGTGGTGAAATACCTTGGGTACGTTCACCAATCACGATCACCAATAGCAGTTTATTACAATGTCAAAGTGTTTTAGGCTGTATTACTCCTTTCAGTATTAGATGAGCTCAATATATGCCTTACTACGTACTACTACTTACTACTAACTACTTGGTACAGCTGCAATGGTACATTGCATAAATGCAGCATAGTCCTTACTTTAGATATGCGCACACAAAAGACTTAACTAAGGCTGTCCAACTACCTGAATTGATTAATCCAGCATCTACATCTAGTTTTTAATTGCTTAAGGCATAGATAGTTCTCGCTTTAGATGAGGATCAAAGGACCAAACTGATGCCGTCTAACTACCTGCCTTATCATGAATCGCTGCAATATGTGTGTTTATAAAGAATTATTCATACATTGTATATCGTTTCTAAATTATGAACTTATGCTTTATAAATGGGCTTATGAACCATTATCGTATTCCCTTACAAATTCATATTCATGTGTGAACAATGCTTTATAAATGAGGAATTCACTGTTTACTTCATTAATGCTTCAAAGTTGCATGTATTCTAAAGTGCAGCCAGTCGACCAGGAAACAGACTCTGAATACAAAGAACTCCTCCACTCCACCCATTCCTCCTCTTCCTCCTCCTTCCCCAGCCTCTCCCACTGTTCCCTGTGTTTGCGTCATGAGGGCTTTGGGTCAGTAAAGGGAGGAGGAAGTACAAGGAAGCAGACGGAGGGGGTGAAGGAGGAGGAGGGGGAGGCCTGTAGCGTTTAGCGCTTCAGCAGGAATGCAGAAGGAACAGGGCTATAAAAGGACTGCACTTCCACTGGATGACGTCACGACTGAAAAATGTCCTCTTTAGGCCCCCCATTGCTCCTTCTCTCCCTCTCCTCACGTCAAGTATGAAGTATCCCTCTATTGTGGAACTTCAAAACAATCATTTATATAATTATTTCCTCAGACACTCTTAACAAAAGTCTATGCTGTAGGACGGGCCCTCTTTCCGGGAACCTACTGCCTCCTCTTATCTTGAAGTGCTCCAGAGAACTCCAGCCATCCGGAGAAGGCTCACACTGACAAGCCTCACACTGACCCAGTTAGTCAGGTAGGGCTTAAGTAACAGTTAGGTAATGATTCGACGTCATCGCTGCATCGAGTCTGACGGAGGTTCGGAGTTAATGATTCCTCAAGATCAATGTCTGAATCTGCAGTTGGAGGGAGAGAGAGAGAGATAGAGAGAGAGAGAGAGAGAGAGAGCGAGAGAGAGAGAGAGAGAGAGAGAGAGAGAGAGAGAGAGAGAGAGAGATTTATTATAGCTGGAAGTAAATCTGGACAAAATTCTTGACATGCAAAACATGTAAAAACAAGCACACACAGCATACACAAACAGCATTGGCTGGTATAGGAATGTTCGTATGCTTGCAGTGGATTGGATGAAACTGAGTATTCCCAGCTGAACTGGATCGTCCACTGGCCAAGGCGCCAGTATGCGTAGAAAATTCCCATTCGCCTCAGAGAAGAAAAACCCACTCCCTGCATCTTTTCACTCAATTTGATGTGTATGTGAGTGATGTTCTTCTCGTGAAATGATTGCATTCTTTTGTACTAAGTACATTTTCAGTAAGTAAGCGATGATATTATAGCACAGATAAACAACCACCATCATCATCATCATCATTTTCATCATCATCACACTGGAATGCACTGATTATAACTGGCATCATTTTGCATTAATTTACATGGAGGGCATACATTTGTGTGTGTGTGTGTGTGTGTGTGTGTCCTGCTTAACTATTCTGGGGATGAGGTGACACTGTTAATAAGTGTTGTGGTTATAAGTGCCTGGTTATCCATTAACAGTGCTTAGATAGTGTGGAGATAATGTCGGTCCAATGTGTAAAATATATCAGCTAGAATCTGCGCTGACATTAATACGTCTCACTGTTAGGCCAGCAATAAACAGTAAAACACACGTAAAGGATTTGAAAACCCATTGCATTGGTTTAGCTTCCACCGGAGGTGTTATGAAAAGTAATGTAACTATGGAGTAAGGTCCCATTGTGTACACTACCACTAGGCCACTGGTCTCACTGAGAACGTCAGTGTCCTAAAAGAAATTGACCCCACTGTGAAAACCCGTTCCACCAAACCACTTTCTGGCATTTCAATTCAGTGGCCACAATATGGTGTGTATGTTAATAATATAACAATATGCATTCGCATTCGCATATGCATTCGCTCTCTATTTTGGGACACAAGAACAACAACATAGAACAAAACTGTATTTTATTATTAGTCTAAGTTGTGAGGTGTGACCTACCCAGACAGTCAACATTACGTTAAGTTATGTTCATGCCACAGATCTCTCTCATTCTCCTTCGTTATCCCTCTCTCTCACACACACACACACACACACACACACACACACACACACACACACACACTCATACTGTTTCATACTGTGCAGTGGTAACCACAGCAAATGTCTACCACACTGCATCTCACAAACAATCACAAAGAACATAGTTGTAGTTATCCAACCATTCCAGGATGTGTCAGTCCATTTCCTGTTGGCACAGTAATGCCTTTCATGTTAGTCTGCGCCGTCATCATTTACGCCAATCTGTTTTCTTGGAACCTCTGACCCCCTGTCTCATCGGGGCCGGTCAGTGTACATAAGCCAGAAGCACACACGTACAATAAACTCTTAGCGTGTGTTGACACAGGTCTTACTGTCCTTCAAACGGCCATAACCTCTTTTTACCTGCTGCTGCTCTAAGGGTACCTTTTGCAAAGGCAAGCACTTTTCAAAGAAAAAATAACACAAGGTTATAGGCATGCGCATTAATGCCCGTACTAGACGGGCAGGTGTCAGACGTTAGAAAGGGTCACACAAAACTATTTTAAAGCCTAATTTACAGTTATGATTAATTATAGTGACCTGTATTCCACAAATAACCTAACAAGAAAAATGCTTCTAGCTGAGATTGAAAAAAGAAACACATCTTAGAACAGTGTAACAATGCCCCTGCTGCCACGACACCTCGGTCGCTGCCACGCCCCACCTAGGAGCCTCTCTGGGCTCGTCCAGACCAAGGACAGAGGGCGGGGGGGTGGCAAACAGATGTATTGTAGAGAGTCTAATGATACTGACAGATGTTGTAACATGCTGCCATGTAGGAGATCTCCTGGAGTGTGTGTTGCCATGGCTGGTGCAACCTGTGCTCAATGTGCAGGTGTGCAGCCTCACCCAGCCCCAGAGGCCAGTCAGTCTGACTCGAGGCCAGGTGAAGCTGCTTAAACCAGCCATCATCCACAAACACTCCACAAGCAGATATTAATCACATTTGTATATGCATAGTAATGCATTTACGAAGAACAGTTGTGTTTTGTAAATGATTTATTAAAATACTTATATAATACAAGTAATCCAACACAAATATGACTCAGAAGGCAAATAAACCATTAATGTATTAAAGAAATTGATTTTAAAATCACAATTGTCAAACGTTCTTCATAAGAGAGATGATAAGGCCTTGAAAGGAAAAGTCACACATTGGACATTTACATTGAGGGGATTTTGCTAACACAGCGGAGTCAACCATGCAGGGCGACAGCCAGCTCGTCAGGGTGAGGTGTCTTGCTCAGGGACACCTCGTCACTCACTAGGAGGAGCCGGGGATCGAACAGGCAACCTTCCGGTTACCAGCCAACCCGCTACCCCCTGAGCTGCTGCCGCCCCGGACATCTAGGGCAAAGGTAAACGCACCCAGCAGCCCCTCTGCATGTGCCTGCTGGCTATAGTCAGATAAACAATATGATGTATGATATGATCTGATCTGCACTGATGCCAGGAAGCATGTCTACTGTATAATTATTCCCATTGTTTTAATGCAATAAAGCCTCACACATGGAAATATGTTGACTGTTGACTACATAGATAAAAGCTATACACTCACTCTATTTATAGAGTCGGTATGTGAGTCTCTCACTCTCACAGAAGTAGTTAGTTTAATTCTTTGGTGAGTGATTGATTGAAAGCTGGAAAGAAAATGACGTGCTCTGCACATATGGACAACACTTGTTCACCAAGCAGTCCAACCCTCTCCCTGCCAGCGTTTAGTGGAACGATCCTGTTGATTCAATGTGGAGCTTGTGGGCTCTTGATTCACTATCACAAGGTTGCGTAAATGCCAAACGATAACTTGATGCAAAATAAATGTCATTATTTGTTCAGTGTAGCAAGACTACATGTAGTGGAAGAACGCCCATGTTGCCCATAAGGCCGAAACCGTGGAAACCGGTTCGGAGCGTGGTGTAGACTTGTAGGCCGCGTACGGACACTTTGTTGTTGAAGGGCAATTCACCCTGACGCCTCCAGCATGAGCCTGGGGGAAGAATAGTTGGCGGCTGTTGTAGCCCGTCGTCGATTTTGAAAAAAACAAACCAACAAAAGCGCTGAGACATGCTAGAAGCATGCGTCAACATCGGACATCCCCCCCCCAAAGGACAAGTATTACCACATCGCTGAATGTTGGAGAAGTGTGGCAATACATCCTAGCAGTCTGTTGCAACACCCGTCGAGTGAGGCTGGTGTTCACATGCCTCTTAAAAGCTTACAATTATAATATTTTCAGAATTTGCTTACAATCATTGAAACACTGTAGAGGTAAAATAGTTAGTAATAAAATAATAATATACAATATTAAAAGCAAATAGAGATAAACAAAAGATAAAATATACAATACAAACTTCAACCCGAAGTGTCATGTTGACTAACTGCTGTCTTTGAGTAAAAACTTTACAATAATACAATCCATGTTCCTGTTACTGAATGTTGCCCACACATTGGGAATGTAACCGTTGACCATAAATGACTTGATTTGGCTGAAGTTCTGTCTTTTACTCTGACCTACAAAAATTGCATCCCAAAAAATCCATAATACCAAGAACTTCTACAACATAACATTCTGATCTGAACATTGGCTTCCAGCTCAGTAGATTCATACTATTAATCCATCATATCCAGAGCACTACTTATTTCAATTGAAGTTCTTACAAGTGCTAGTAATATATTTGACTTGCTTTAATAGAAGCACTTGCATGCCTGAAGATGTCAGGTTAATCATCACAAACAAATGTGTTTGTGAGGGGGACTTTAAAAATATGTATGGTCTTCACATTAAGAACAATGCAAAAAATATGTTCCCAGTAGCCATTATTGTAGTGTATCAGCATTTAATATGTTCTCCTTCTAATGCTGTCTTAGAAGCTTGTAGGTTTACCTGGGACATGCATCAGGGGAGTTCACATTAATTCAATTGTTTTGTCTTACAGGAATATTTAAGACTCAAGTAACCACAGTGTTGCGCCATTTGACCACCAAGTGTTAATATTATTTAGCTATGCACTGATGATGTGCTTCATTATGAGTTAATGTTGGGTCAAAACACAGCTGCCGCCCTGTATACACAACAAAGACACAACATACAATATAGGACAGGCGAGAGCAAACCATAAAGCATTTACTTTTGTCCTACTTTATTTAAAATGCAAGCTGTCATAGTTCTTTCAAATCACCTCTCCAAAGTTCAATAATAAATTACATAATGAATGACACATAGATACACCAATTCATTTTAATTTCTTTTTATTTTATTTGTCTCTTTTAGGCAATGAAAAATATATAGGATTCTCTTTTTTTACCACTGTATATGTATTGTCACATTGGCTTTCACAGACCCTGGATAATTCTCCATAAATATAGTACAAAATACAAGTTCAAGTTCAAAGCACAACTTATTTCTTTAATACAAATAAATATAATAAATATATGAATTTAAGTTAAACAAAGCAAATAAGCCAACCAACTGTATAACCAACAAGAATACTGCGGTGTCTTTAAGTCCATGGACAAGGAAGTGTCTGAGACCTTCAAAGTTAAGAACTAACCAGGGTTGTCAGGCAAACCGGAGAGGCAAATGGAAACGTTCATACTTTATAGATAAAGTATGAAAGTATGAGAATTTCGCAGGAAGCTCAAAGATTATTCACAGACTCTGATGTTATCACATGACTTAAAGAATGTGGACAGCGATCTTTGAACGATCTGCTTTACATGTTTGAACATTACCAAGTTAAGAAGATAGTATTGCCACTCTCACATGCACACACACACACACACACACAACCACACACACACACACACATATAAGAAATGCACGCTGGGTAAAGGTTGACCAGGTGCAGTGGCGCAATGCCTAATTACGGTTTGGTTGAGTGCTACCAGGAGTCAAACTCACTGAGTTTCTCCCATTCAATTGACTGTAAAGTGCATATACTGTTCATGGCACACAGCCTTGTGAGGCAGGGGGAATCATGGAGGTACAGAATTTACAACATTACTTTTTTGATCACCGCAGTTATAAACTAGATTTGTGCATCATTCATGAAACTACGTACACTTCTCAGGTGTCAGGCCCATGAGTGGAACACCACATACAAAGATGCAATTAGCTAGACAATAGAAAAAAGACATGTATATATAAAAATAGATTCTCAAGAAATTTTGGTACCCAACAATATATAATTTATCCAAAATCAGTTCTATCTTCTAACAAACATGATTCAGGAACTGTGAGAAGATTTGCTGCCTCCTGCAACGCTTTGGAAGTCATGATTAGTTCTGGATTAAAAAAAGAAGGCACAGATAATCTCCAAAAAGTCAGTTCTGTTGTGGATCTGCTGTGATCTGGGTTGAACCTAGTCTGACAGTGACAAGCGTGCGAACACAGTGAGCCTCTTGTTGGCCGAGCTGTCGAAAGACGGGGATTCACTTCCGCTGGACGCCCCACTGCTGCTGCTGTAGCTGTCCTCCAGCGAGTCCTCGGAGGAGAAGCGCTGGAGCGCGGCAGGCTTCTGGAAGGCCCCGTGGTGGCCCCCTGAGCCCGAGAACACACTGCCTGAATCCTGGCTTTTGGTGTCGTCTTCCCCTCGGCCGCCGCCGCCGCCGCTCAGCGCCCCGTGGCCACACACGCAGCGCGAAGGCTTGGGCTCCATAATCACAGGAATGTTGTGGATGTCCCCGGTGCTGGCGCGGCTGTGGGTGTGGCCAAAGGGGAACGCCGCCTCCCGCTGCAGGGAGTCGCCCGGAGCCGGGGAGAGGAGGTCGACTGGGGGGGGAGAAACGGAAGGAGCGCGGCTGAATCCCAGGTTGGGATCGGTGAAGGACAACGGGTGGGACGGCGGAGGAGAGGACCGGGATGAGCCCAGGAAACCGGCGAAGCTGACGCTCTGGCGGAGCTGATGCCTAGGGTTCTGGCCGCCGTTGGGGAGAGTCTGGCGCTGGTTGGGGAACTTAGCGGAGGACAAGGGCCCGCTGCTCTTCTCCTCGTGGAGGAAGTGGCAGCGGGTCCCGTAGGGGCAATAGCCAAAGTTGTAGAAGGTTCTGCAGGGCTCTGTCTTGTACTTGGGGTGGCGGTACAGCCCGCGCAGCTCCGCCTCGCCATGGGCAAACTGGCACTTGTTGCTGTACTTGCAGCTGCCGCTCTCCTGGAAGCCACGGCAGAGTTCAGTCTTATAGCGGTTGGAGGGGAGCAGCGTCTGGGGCTGTATCTGGGCGGCCAGAGAGGAGGACGGAGGGAAGCCCGGCGGGGGAGCCAGAGTAGTAGCAGGAGCCAAGGAGAAGGCATCCAGGTCTTTCAGCTGGCTACAGTAAGAGAGAAGGCTGCTGCTGGACTCGGTCAGACTCATGGAGCGATCAGGCCTGAAGGGGAGCTGTTGCTGTTTGTTGAGAGTGGCCTGACTCCATATGTTGTCAGGCCAGAAGGTAGTGCTGTCATCGCCGTTGTTAACCTGTTCGGTGCCGGGGCTATAGGTCGGAGAGGAGGATGAGGAGGAGGAGGGGGGGATGAGAAACGAGACAGAGCGGTTCAATCGACTGGGTCCAGAGACTTTTGATGGAGACTTTGGTGACGAGAAGGCATCGTCCAGGGCGAGGTTCAGCAAATTCTGTTACGAAAGAGGAATTGAAGTAATCAGTGAAGTACAACATTGCTCTTGAACCTGCTAAAAATATACTATCCCAGAATCACATTTTCATAAACATGATTTGCTTAGGGTTTCACATCAAAATACAGGTATGGACATATCTGATGGTAATAACTATGATATTGTCATTATATATACATTATGTTGACATTTTCAGTTTTTATATCTGCTTTTTGCTTGGTATATTCAATAAATATATTTGAATCCAAACACATTTTAGGATTCTATTTATTCTATACATTGCCTTTCAAAATGTCCTTACTTCAAAAACATTTTATTAGGATTTCCTCAACAATTCATCAACTTTTATACAAGAGTATTGTAGTGTGTGTAAGCACATTTAAGTCACAGAAGTGAAGAAAAAATAAACATTTTCACAGCATTCTGGATGTCAACAACCCATTTTGACTAGTCACTTCATTCAGCTCAGCACAGACAGAGCTTTGACTCAGTTATGTCAAGTCTGCTGTTAACCATATGAAAAAGGTTAGACACAAATACAACTAAAATACCAATAAACCGGAGAACTAATTGAAAATATGAGCACAAAATAGTATTTTACTAAATCTTAGTTCAAACAAAAACACAAACAACAACTTTGAAAGAAGTGACTCACCCGTGAGAGAAAGTTGTCGAGCATATTGGACATGCTGTGCACTCCCGTGGCAAACAAAAACAGAAAGAAGACGTTTTCAACTCTTTTCTGCCTTGAGTTTTCACACTCTGTTTTGTACACTCTCTGTGTGTCTAGTTTCAACTTAAATTCGAAATGGGCTGCTCTTTTATAGCCTCTCCTACCCACAGCTCCACACCCCAGACAGGGGTGGAGTTTCCGCTTGCCATATTCCCGTATGCTCCTCCCATGTGGGGAGTAGAAAAAAAAAGTAGGTGTTTTTGTGTATTTTTAGCCAGCTGTGTGAAATGTTTCAGTTTCATGGGTACACAGAAGTTAAGTGGCTTATTTATACAGAATTGAATTCTCTTTAAGCAAACCAGTACCACCTCAGCTCTCCTTAGTCCACACTTAGTGTTGCCTAATTAAGTCAACATCTTCTCTAGTATAGGTCAATATGTACATTCAAATAGCAAGGGGTGTGCTGGGAAGAGCACACATTTTCGGTTGGGAGTTGTTTTAGTTTGTTAGTTGCATATCCTAATCAGGTAGATGTGTGTATCCAACCATAGACTGAAAGCTGGTATTCCCATGCCCACATGCAAACACACATTTGCTTTAGTAAAGTTAAACTTTTACCTCATGTAAATACCTTATATAGTATTTGGGGGGTTTATTGCACAAATCTATAGAATTTCCATTTACCAGAAAAACCATAGGTCTAAAAGAAAAAAAAACACGACAGGCTACTTACCAAAATAAACGTGACAACAGAGGCTATGTGTAGAAAGGAAACAGCAAACAAAAGCAGATTGAGGTAGTAACTCGCCTCGAAGCACTGCATTAAATAGACCACACAAAATCAAATAAGACTCATTATGAATCTATTTAAATTTATTTTTATCTAAATGTATTGTTTTTTTACATTTGTTGCAAGTCTAAAAGAAAAAAAAACACGACAGGCTACTTACCAAAATAAACGTGACAACAGAGGCTATGTGTCGAAAGGAAACAGCAAACAAAAGCAGATTGAGGTAGTAACTCGCCTCAAAGCACTGCATTAAATAGACCACACAAAATCAAATAAGACTCATTATGAATCTATTTAAATTTATTTTTATCTAAATGTATTGTTTTTTTACATTTGTTGCAATTGTTGGCCATAGCAAAAATATTATGCTATGGTCAATGGACAGAATTAATCTCAATATATAACTAGTCAACAAAAAATGTTTTTGCACAAACTAAATGAATGAAGCTGACACATAGCTTAGCTTGCATAACCCTACCTTTATAGTATAATGTCTGCATAGCCCCAGCAAGATTAAGAAATCTCATATGACGTATGATGTTTTGTTCTTTGAAACCATTATTTTTAACTGATCAATCTAAACCGATATTGTTTGTCCCTGAGGTTGCTATGGTATAATGCGCCAGAGTGATGTGTTTCTATCAGGTTGCCGTGCGTGACAGCTGTTCCCACTTGAAGAATCAGTTACAGTAATTTAGTGATGTGGTGATTTTTTTTTGTGAGGTCCAAATATGTACTCACAAACTAAATAACCAGGCGGCGGGATTTTTTCTCTTTCTGCCTCTCTGCCTGTCTAATTGTCTGTCTCTCTGCCTGTCTATTTGTCTGTCTCTCTGCCTGTCTATTTGTCTGTCTCTCTGTCTGTCTAATTGTCTGTCTCTTTGTCTGTCTGTCTTTCATCATGCCATGATGATGATCTTAACTAGTCAAATAATAATTTGGGGGTCATTTTGATAAATATAACCTCGGCACTGTTGTGTCTAATATTTAAAAAATGTTACAGTCTTTACTCAGTAATAGAATAATGTGACGGTTAATGTGATGACATGAGATGATATTCTCTGACATAGAGGCGTAATGAGAGAAGAGAAGGAACCAGAAAAAAGTTTACCTGGCGAATGCTTGTTTTATGAGTCACAAAATCGGAAGCACTGGAGAGTCAAAGTCACAAGCTTGTCAGCTGACATATTTGGGACTTCAATACATAGAATCGCTGCGTGATTAGTTATCTCTCCTTTTTTCTTTCTCTCATTAGCCGTCAGCTAATGAGAAGGCTACGTAGGTTTCTGTCCAGCTACGTCACTAGCATGAATCATACACTCAGATATGAGACCCACACAGAACTGCTTGAAATTATCAATCCCAAGATAACAAAGAAATAAGCCCCAACTAAAATCTCCAAATCAGTGTAATATGTACAAGGATACAATTTATTAAATATATTGGTGTGTTTGTGTGCAGTGGGAATGGCAGTATCTGTTCCACCATGTGTGCATGTAATTGCTGTAAACAGAGGCTGACATGGTTCTTGTTTGGCGAGCACCTGACATGCTTGTGGTTTTGTCTGCAAACAGTGATGAGGTGCCAGGGGCTGTCCTCTGAGCCTCTCACAGTCGATGCCAAGGCAGTTGGACTCCTTGGATTATTAATTTTAAACTCATGTAAAGGTATATTCAATATAGTTTGAATAAAATGGGATCCGATGAGCTTGTAAACAAATCTAGATCCGTCAATTGAGAACAAATTATTAGGTTTAGGCCCTTTTGAAAGGGGGTACTTTTGGGGAATTTCTTGAATCATAGACATAGGCGCTTACAAATCAAACAATCAAATATTTTTTTACTTTTATTTATCCAAAGTGCACTTGATAAATTGATGCTTACATTTAAAGTCAGCAATATTTTGAACACATCAGTTAAAGCAGAACCATCCCACTCAACTTTATTTAACACATATATATAAATATATAAATATAGAATATAAATAACTTTTCACCCAAATGCAAATGTCAAAATAATTTTAGACATTTTCCGATATGCATTTGCACTTTACAGCTGTGTGTGTGTGTGTGTGTGTGTGTGTGTGTGTGTGTGTGTGTGTGTGTGTGTGTGTGTGTTCAAGTTACTTTCCATATGAAAGAGGCCCCATATTTTTCATTTTCTAATTAAATAAACAATGAACATTTATGTATTCTATGTTTAGAACTACAAAAACCTTTCAGGATAAAGTTATTGAATAAATTGTTATCTGAAGTTACATTATTAGCAGAGTAAAACATGATACATTTTGTTAACATTTACCAACTACAGCAATGTAAGGATAAGTTAGGTGTTAGACAAATGTATTCAAACCGTGTCGATATTCTTAATTCTCTGGTGTTGAGGATCACATGAAAGAAGCATGGACGTTGTTTGAAAGTCAGTGTGGCTGATAAGCTCACGTAGGCAGATTATTCATCTGGTGTGACTGGGTGTGTAAAGTGTCGCAGGGTAATAGATAGATAATAATAGTTGGAGGTGTTTGGGTGAATTATTAACCTGGATAGTCAGTGTTTGGTCTACATCACCTGATAACACAGATCCAGTGGTGAGAAAGACACACACTTGTTCATTGTTCGCAGCATATCCTGTCTAGAAAAGAACAAGGATGTGAGGGTATGAGAATGGAAATGATAATAATAATTAAAACAGCTACATTCCCAGATGGTTTAATCATGTGTTTGCTGGTTAGTATGTTAAGTAGAAATAGTTAATTGGAAAAAGGACATAAATATTACCTCAGTGACTAATATAATTGTTATTGTTTTATGCATGGTCTTTGTACTCAACATGTTTGATGTTGTTCTGTACTACATTGTGTTATTAACAGTCATTCATTTGTCTACTCACAGACTTTTAAGTAATACCATGTGGTTCTGTCAGGGCAGGGAACAGATTTCCCTGTTATGTATTTTGTATCTTATATCGGCCAAGTGTGTTCAAGTCCAGTTTGTGACCCATTATTCCATTACATCAGCTAGTTTTGGATGCTAAAATAGTACATGTCCGAGAAGAGATATGTTTCATAACTTTCTGAGTAAAGGTCTGCCTCCTAGTTGTGGAGCTGACTAAAGAGAAACAGACAAAGAACAGATGATCCTGGGAGCAGCTTGGGGAAGTTTCTGGTGACTCACCAGGTATGGCACTTTAAAAAGCCAAGTCATCGTCACATGCATTCACATTGCTTCAATTTGAGCGTAATACAAACATTGGTTATGCCACTTGCTATTCCTGGGCTTCTTCTGTGCTTGAAAACATGATGAGGATGACAAAAAAGACGATGACAAAGAAGATGATGAGGATGATAAGGATTCCTGGCGTGCAGTGTCCTATGATAGTAACATAATATATTCATATTGAGTTTAAAGCGAGGAACCGAGAGGCTCCCTCGCTGGGTGGCCAGCACTATAAATGGTCCTGCAGGGCCCACATTGACTTAAGAACTCCACGGTCCACACAGACCCCTACATTAGGATTTATATGTTTCAGCCTCCAATGCAAGTTGCACTCAGTGACACACATAGCATGAAAACTTGCGCCATGTACTTCGGTTGAGACATGACCTTTACGTTTCTTATCTCCACCGCCTCACCCCGATGAAGGTGATTGGCGTATAGCAATCTCCTGAGGGATGTCATCTCGGCTTGAAATCGGAGGTTTCGAGAAGATTCTAGATTTGTTGATTTTGTTAATCTAAAGGCTTTTGGCCCCACCCCTTAAATGCACACCACCCACAGAGCAACCGTGCGGGCTCAACACTGTTTTGAAGACATTCTGTTGCCTCAATGCTCAGACGTTTCCATGCCTGAAGGGTTTTGCTGCGGTGGCATGCTGCTCTGTGACGGCGTGTCAAGTTCCCATATGGTGCAACAGTAGGCTCGCTCCACATCCTATGTAGCATGACTACATCATAAGTGGGCCATTGCCCGTAACTGGGCAAGGGCAACGTGCCCGATGACTACATCCCTGTGTTGTGTCCTCTGTGTGTGTCAGCCTTCTTGAACAGCAGCGAAACATAACACACTTAACACAACTGCAACTGGTGTTTTTTGTATCCCATTGTAACGGGAAGGGTGTTGCAATGTTTTTATCTCTATTTAAATAGTGGATGCTTTTCTTTTTTACTGTATTGATTTTATGTGTATACCATTTTATGCTATGTTATTCTGCCTTATTTTATTGTATTATTTTCCATTCTATTCTATCCAAATCTATTTTTGTATATTATATCCTATAATATGGCAACCGTTAACATTTGACTCATCTTCATTGCTTTCTTACAGTCTATTCTATTATTTTGTACTATTATCTAGGTCAAACATTAACGTTCCACAAATATATTTCGAGGCCTGAGCTAAATGGATCAGTTCTTCATTATTGATGTTGTGTAGCTAATGAGCTCTCTAGAGTAGCTAAATAAAAAAAATGAATGTGTAGATTGGGACGTGACTCAACATGCTGCTGAGCCAGTTGCAATTCAAATAAAAATTAGTCTGTCAAGCCTTCGAAATGACGCACCTACATGACTAACACATAAGTTGGGAAATTACAACTTAAACAGTTCTTAGGTATAATGAGAAGCCCATACATTCATCCTATCGTGAACTGTAGTTACATTTGGTGTAGTGTCGATCTTCAGTGTCTGCTGCAGATCTGTACACTTTGTGTGCGTGCGTGTGTGCGTGCGTGCGTGCGTGTGTGTGTGTATTGAGGGAAGGCATCACACTTCTGCTATATGTCATAGTCCTAAACAATATCAACATTTCACATCTGACCTGTTTTTCTAGTGTTTAAAAAAGCCTCTTGCGCCGGCCTCTGTGAACTTAAACATTCACCGTGCATTTCATTTAAATGCTGGCACCATTCGGTTTTACTTCTCATTGCTCCCATTCCCAAATGCAGTACAAAACGAAATCTGGATAATAGAGTTACCATAGTAATGCTTACTGTGTGGTTCACTGAAATTCCAGGAAGGAAATTAGGTTTCCAGGATCCAGACAATGATTGAACCACAACTTGGAAAGTTTTTCGGTGTTGAACTTTGAACTCTGTTATCATGAACCCTCCTGCATTGTGCAATCAGTACTCAGAACAGAATAGAAACTGAGCAAGAGCAGAGGGGTGGTTCAGGGTGTCTGACTCCGGGTTTAAACAAATCTGGGTTCAAGATCCAAAGGGCCACCGTCTACTGGAGGCATCCTTAAGCAAGGTGCCTAGCCCCAACTTGCTCTTGAATGATATATAGTTAAATACATTGAGTGTCACTTTGGGTCACTTTGGGTAAAGCGTCAGCAAGATTACTAAAAAGTCAGAGAAGAAAACTTGTTAATGTTACATTATTGGAAAAGAAGGGTAGTATTTTCCGTGCCTCTGCAGCTGAAGCCGTTTCCGCTGAAAGGTTTTAATGACCTCCATGAGGGTTCTATGTTTCTCCAGAAAACCCCTCTCTTCCTCTTCCCCCCCCCCCCCGCGTTCAGACCGCTGGGCTTCCTCTCCCCCTCTCATGGAAGTGGGCAGGATTGAAACGGGAGAGGAAAATGGTGGGAGAACGAGGGGGAGGGCTAGACGGGAAGAAGAAGTTGGAACATGAAAGAATGAAACAAATGTTTCTGCACTTTGGGAGAACAGCAATTTCCAGGAAATGAAACAGTGGAAAAGCCCCTTTTTGCTTGAGAAGGGCACGTAAAAAAACTAAGAACATATTATAGCGTATGATGCAACGAACAGCGTAATAAAGACTGCTGTGTAAACCTGTCAATACTTTGACAGGGTA
>NC_140274.1:2048543-2196043 GCF_964030765.1 Micromesistius poutassou | reverse complement strand
TGTGTGTGTGTGTGTGTGTGTGTGTGTGTGTGTGTGTGTGTGTGTGTGTGTGTGTGTGTGTGTGTGTGTGTGTGTGTGTGTGTGTGTGTGTGTGTGTGTGTGCGTGCGTGCGTGCGTGCGTGCGTGTGTGTGTGTGTGTTTGTGTGTGAAGTTGGCTAGGGTCACATAATAAGTACGGGTGCAGTCATGGCAGTTAAACCACAATGAGTCACAACCACATACACACCCACTTATATCCCACAGAACCCTTATTTATTTACCTTATCAAGACTGAATGAAAGAGGCATTGAGAACCAAATGAAACAGTTCCCGCCTGAATATAGGACTTTACTTGATGCTGGCTGGCATACACAAACGCACGCACACACGCACATGCACACACACACACACACACACAGGGCAATAACCACTAAATTACAGGAATTTATGATTCTATGAAGATATATCATAGTTGCCTTTCTAAGAGATTTGTTTAACCTCATGTTTTCATCTTCTGTTTACCCTCCACTACACAACTGAAGACATATGTGTGCGTGTGTGATATATATATATATATATTCGGTTTTAAGTGTTGAATATATGTGTTTGGTGTAAGTAAGCATGGATTATTTAGTTATACACATCCTAAAACAAGGACAGTGACTGTAAGATCTAGACATTTCTGCCTCAACTCTGTCTGAACACTGAGGCTTTGGACTCCACTATAAACATTTCCCCTCTCAACTTAAAATGGAGCCCATTTCCTCTTTTAACAGCCTAACATTTGGTTTACTGATATGGTGCTGCCACCTGCTGGAGAGAGAGAGAGGATAAATTATGTATATTTTTTGGAAAGGAATGTGCATGATATATTCGACTTTTGTGAGTAAATCAATGTTACTAATATTTATACTTTATATATATTCTTAGAGAAACAAATATATTTTTCTTTGCAGTTTAATCTTAATATTGATGTAACCCTTGTCCCATGTAGTTAAATAATAAATCTAGAGTGGTTAATACAATAGGACTGGGCCTGGGCTCGTTGTAGGAAACTACAACTTTGATTCATATGTTAGTTAGATAATTTTAATAAATGACCACCACAACTGTATTTTAAAGGTAAAAGTATTCATTCACATATTTATTCACAAAATGAAATACTAGTTGAATATATTTCAGGAAAAGAAACAAATAAAATCAGATGCACGGATTCTCCAATTTACAACAATGCAAACTCAATGTACCACACACAATCAAATTAACAACACTTTAAATGAGGTTAACCCGTTGCAGGCCTGTTATTTGATGCTTGTGTGCGGTGGGGCCTAAAAACTGTACTGGCCGCTTCACTCAGCGTTGAGCTCAAAATAAAAGCACGTGCATGTGTAGGTCAGTACTCACGAAATCCAGGGGGTAATTAGTAGGGGCAGAAAGGGATTGGGGGATGATATTCTCACGATGATAATGGCAATGGCGGTGGCAATCCAAAACACACGCGGGCAATGGCGGTGGCGAAGTCACAAAGAAGAAAACACAGAACAGCAGGGCCATCTGCTGGAAACCCCTCTCTCTCCAACGTCCAGCTCCTTTAAGCATATTATCCAATGAGCCACAATATCAAACACTATTTCATATCGAGCTAGCATTAGCTTTGCGTTAACTTAAGTCACAATACAAAACTACGATATGCGGGCACATTTAGCACAGAATGCTACCGCTAACTAGCACGTCGCTAATCGCGTTACACATCCAGTACTCTTCGTTACTATAACAGTTAGATATAGTACAATGGAGGCATACACATCGTATTCACCTTTTGCAGGTCACAAAGAAGTTTAAATCAGGACCACGAGTAGTCGACCTCACGATAAAACTTAACTGCTTCCCACAGTACGATGCCTCCTCGCTCCCGCTCTCAGGTCAGGTTTCTTTTTCTACATGTGCTCACTACTCCCCACACTAACCTGCTGCACTAGTCCCGCCCGTTACACGGTGAGACTTTATTCGGATTGGCTTGTGAGATCTTAATACAACCAAAGACAAAACAGAAATTAAATGATTTACGTGTGACAGGTAACAGGTTAAATTAAACATAAACACGGCTTCTTCCTCTTTTATATCCTGAATTCACAAATATTTTACAGACTTGAATAACTTAAAGACCTTTATATTAATTTATCTTTTAACTGTAAATAGTTTTATTAAACGTATTATATTTATGCTTTTAACTCGCACACATTTTAACCCATTTATTATTATGAACTCTATTTATTTATGAACATTTAACACAGCATTTTATTATACTGTTAATTATTTTTTATGCTCTGTAACTTATGGTTTTTGTAACAGGGCTACACCCTCCCTCTTCTGAATGTGTAGATGTCCTCATCACACCTTTTGTCTCTCTTTAACTTGGAAGATTTTTGTACAGAGCTACACCCTCCCTCTTCTGAACGTGTAGATGTCCTCATCACACCTTTTGTCTCTCTTCAACTTGGAAGGGTGTTTTTTGTTCTCCTCCTCCATGTACCTTTTGGATGTTTTGGACTTTTTCCTTGATTCGTTGTCTTGGTTTGGAGGGTTTAACTTGAGTTGGATGACCATGCCATGGTGCATGATGGTAACTGGTTCACAAGATGGATGACCAGGTTTCTCATAAGTGAATCTCATAGATGGCTTTGGTTTTCTCAGGGATTTCCGGATTGTAGAAGACCTTTCACTTTCACTTCTAGCGCTTTTAGCAGCTTTATCACGTCTGGCTCTGTTTAACAGAGGTGAGCTTGCTCCCTCTTCTGAATCTTGCAAATCTTCCGCAGATTCAGTATATGTCTCTTGGACATAAGAGTGTGACAGAGGAGGTGCAGCACCTTCAGGCGGTTCCTCATACTCTGTTTCTGTAAGTTGTTGATTTTCTGCAGCTTCACAGTTTTCCTCTTCAAATTGTTCATCCTCTTCAGAGTTTTCACTTTCTTCAGAACTCTGACTCTGTTCATCCTCCACAGGTTGATTTATCATGTCTAATTGTTTCCTGACCTCATCCACATCAAAATCTGGAGGATTGTGGACAGTTTCAAACTCTGAGCCTGATGACTCTGTGTCACTTTCTTCAGACTTGGTTGATAGATGTTTCCGGGTAAGTTGAGCTCTTGTTACAGGTCTCCGAGCAGAGTTTGTATCATCTGATTGGTTAGACAACCTAACCATGTACCCGATGGGCAACAGGTGGTCTCGATGGAGAGTTTTTACCACACCTGTACCATGCTCTGGTTTGACCTTGTAAACAGGCAGATTAGGCAACTTCTCCACAACAACATATGGTGTTGATTTCCATCGATCTTGGAGTTTATGCTTGCCTTTTAGACCCAAATTCTGAATGAGAATTCTGTCACCTTTCTCCAAAGGTGAATCTCTCACACGGTGGTCATAGCGAGCTTTGTTTTTCAGATGACTCTTTGTAGCAGCGTCAGATGCCAGTTGGTAGGCTTTTTGTAACTCTTTCCTCATCCTGGCGACGTACTGTTGGTAAGAGGTTTCACTTTCACCATTTGGCGAGATCCCAAAACAGATGTCAATGGGTAACCTTGCCTCCCTTCCAAACATGAGATGATAAGGGGAGTATCCTGTGGAATCATTCTTGGTGCAATTGTATGCATGTACCAGGTGGGTGATATGTTGACTCCAACTTTGTTTCTTTACAGTGTCCAGGGTACCAAGCATTGCTAAAAGTGTTCTATTGAACCTTTCTGGTTGTGCGTCCCCTTGTGGGTGATAGGGGGATGTTCTTGACTTCCGAACCCCAAGCATGGACAAGAGTTCTTTGATCAGGCGACTTTCAAAATCTCGTCCTTGATCCGAGTGTATCCGTGCAGGTAGGCCGTAGTGCACAAAATACTTCTCCCACAATACTCTTGCAACGGTGATAGCCTTTTGATCTTTTGTAGCAAATGCTTGTGCGTAACGTGTATAATGGTCTGTCACTACCAACACATTAGCAACACCTCTAGAGTCAGGCTCTATCTGCAAAAAGTCAATACAGACTAAATCTAAAGGGCCATTACTTGTTATTTGATTCAAAGGCGAGGCATGCTGAGGGAGTGTCTTCCTGGAGATACATCTACCACAGGTTCGAATGTACTGCTCGACCTCAGCTGTCATTCGCGGCCAATAAAATCTGTCTTTGATCAGTTCGGTAGTGCGTTCCATTCCCATGTGTCCGCACTCATCATGTAGAGACCTTAACACCATTGGGCGGTATCTGGCTGGTAAGACAAGTTGTTTGATCTGTTTTCCGCATGTTTTTTCTTTTACTCTGTAGAGTAATCCATCCTGTAATTCCAACTTTCGGCTTTCGCGTAAGAGCAACACAGTCTCAGGTGAATCAGTTTTTGAGCGTGTCAGCCCTTTATTCTTTTCCAGTGCCTTCTTTAATGGCCCAATTGTTGGGTCCATGTCTTGTGATGCCTGGATATCTTTCAGACTTAGCTGATCCAGCACGTTCATGCTAAGGTTCACTGGGAACACATAAGCTTCTGGTACAGCTGCAGCAGGAGCTCCCAACTGGTCCACCAATCTGTCGGGCACATCAGCCTCTCCACTGATGCAGGCTCGCTTGCAGAGGGCTTTGATGCCAGCAGGTGGGACACTAGTCCACTCTTTAGCCTCCTCTGGAGAGTATTGTCGAGACAACAAGTCAGCATCGATATTTTGCCTCCCAGGTCGATATTGGATGGTGAACTCGTAGGTGGCAAGGGCAGCGAGCCAACGATGTCCGACTGCACTGAGTTTGGCAGAGGTCAACACATATGTTAATGGGTTGTTGTCAGTTCTTACAGTAAACTTAGCTCCATACAAGTAATCGTGAAACTTGTCCACGACAGCCCATTTTAATGCCAGAAATTCCAATTGATGGACTGGATAGTTGTGCTCTGAGTCTTTAAGCTTCCGACTGGCGAAAGCTACTGGTCTGAGGCCCTCAGGATATTCCTGGTTCAGGACAGCGCCTAGGCCATTCATACTGGCGTCCACATGTAAGATGTACGTCTTAGTGGGGTCAGCGAATGCTAACACTGGGGCATTGATCAAACAGTCACGGATACGCTCAAAAGCGGCCTGGCAGGCCTGAGTCCACCGTTCTCCGAAAAGCTCTGATGGCTTGAAATAGACTTTGCTTGGGTCGACACTCTTTTTGAAATTGGGGTCTTTCCAAGTGGGGGCATAACCCTTGGTGAGCTCAGAAAGAGGACGGACAATGGCAGAGTAATTTGCAATGAACCTTCGATAGTAACTGCAAAATCCGAGGAAAGACTTCAGAGGTTTCAGGTGAGTGGGCTCTTTCCAATGCTTGACTACTTCCACTTTGTCTGGATCAGTAGCTATTCCATTAGCAGAAACGATGTGACCCACATACTTAACCTCAGGCTGGCAGAATTGACATTTGTCAATAGAAACCTTCAATCCGACCTCCTCTAGTCGATCCAGTACCTTGAAAAGACGTTGCTCATGCTCTTCAAGTGTCTTGCCGAAAATGATGATATCATCCAAGTACACAAGAGCTTCCAGAAGATGCATATCACCAACAGCTTTTTCCATTAAGCGCTGAAACGTTGCCGGCGCTCCTGTGATTCCTTGTGGCATGCGCTCAAATTGATAGAAACCAAGAGGGCAAATGAACGCTGTCTTCTCTTTGTCCTCCGGAGCCATCTCTATCTGGTAATAGCCACTGCGCAGATCTAGGACTGAGAACCATTGGCTGCCGGATAGAGAATCCAAGGCGTCGTCAATGCGTGGCATTGTGTACTGGTCTGGTGTGGTGCGGTTGTTCAGTGTTCTGTAATCGATACAGATTCTTATACTCCCGTTCTTTTTGCGAACTACAACGATCGGTGAGGCGTATGGGCTACGGGACTCTGTGATAATTCCAGCTGCCAGCAGTTGTTGTATGTGCCGCCGCACATCGTCTATGTCTGCAGGGGCTAGTCTCCTTGACCTTTCCCTGAAGGGTCTGGGGTCATTCAGGCGTATGTGGTGTTCAACACCCTTTGCACGACCAACCTCCCACTCATGCAGTGAGAAAACATTCCGCCTCTCAGCTAACTTCAGCTGAAGCTGACTCTTCCACTCTTTGGGAATGGGAGAGTCTCCGAAATTAAAGAGACTTGAGTCTATGGTTTCAGCTGTGAGGTCGGAAGGCCTGACTGGGGTAACTGTGTCCACAGCATACATCTCAGCAACAACGGTCCCAACTGGGATTGAAGTTGTCTTTTTGGACTCATTCTGAATGAGGACAGTGAAACTGTTGTTGTCTATGTCGGCGTCTGAGAGCACACCAGGCTGTACCAGCAAACCGGTGGGGAGCAACTGGTCAGTGGGTGCATCAATCAGTACAAGATCTTTGGACGGGGCACTCTGTCTTTCCACTTTGCACGTTGCATAGTACTTTGCACCTGGAGCAATGGAGAGTGAACCGGGTCCTTTCCACTTTATCTGTCCCAAGACTTCATTTTTTGTTGACTGCTCTTGTGCTTTAACAGGGGCATAAACAGACTGAATTCTCATGGAGTACACAGTGTTCTCGTCACCTTTTGTCTTCGCCAGTTCCCATAGGCGGCGGAACAGAGATGTGTTGGTTCCAACCAGCACAGGGGTTTGTTGTTGGTTTCTTGGCTCAGGACAAATCAAGGCGAGCACTTCTACTCGTCCCGTCACACCAGTGATCTCTTCTGAAAACTCCATCTCAACAACAACATATCCTTTGTAAGGATACTCAGTGTCAGCAAGGCCCCAGAGTCCAAGGCCAGAGAGGGGTTTTATCGGGACATCAAGTAAGTGTTTGTTATACCAGCTTTCAAAGATGATAGTCACATTAGACCCACTGTCGATGAGAGCATCGCAGACTACATCATTAACTTTGATGGTGTGAATAAATGATGGACCTACGAGACCTTCAGGTAAGTCAGTGTTGTTCTCTGGGACTTCAACCTTATTGGTTCTAGCTACACAGTGTTCTTCAGCTGCAGGCTGCGGGTTCTCTTTGTGGGAAAGAGGGGAAACACGCGCCAAGCGTATGAGCTTTCTAATGACTTTCTGAAGATTCTCAGGGGCAGTACATCTGGTGGCTATGTGGCCATTTTCCCCACACCGATAACAGAAAAACTCATCATTGTCTTGTCGGGGAGAGGAGACTCTGGAATGAGCGGGCTTGTAACCCGTAGCTGCTTTGTATCGGTGTGGCTGGGGTGTTTGTTCTGATGTGTATTTCACTGCCATTACACTCATTTTACTTTCTAGTGCTTTCACTTGTTTCCTTAGTGATTGCAGTTCACTCTGTGACTCATTTCTCTGTTTTTGTTTCTCTGTAAGACCGTTAAAGGACTCATCAGATGGTGGCTGAGGTTGTGGGTTTGTTCTCTGCTCTAACTGCGCTCTCAATTCTTGAATCCGAGCTTGCAGTTCACTCCTAGAGACTGATTCAGGTTCTTTCTCTTTTTCAGCTTGGACGGTGCGTACACGCTGAGGACGCAGGTGTGACACTTGGCTTTGTCTGGCTGACTGGCGACCTTCCTCTTCCATCACTTCTCTTAACAGGTTCAAGAATGTAGGGGGATTACTACTCCGCTCCCTAATTTTCAACTGTAGCAACATGAGTTCAGAGGTGGACCCTCTAAGAAGCTGCTCTAAACGAGTGCTGTTGGCAGCGCTAACAGGTAAGCCACCTCCTTGTACTACTTTGACAAGAGATCTCTCTACTCTTCGTAGGAACTCAGACAGACGCTCACCAGGCTGTTGGTGGAGGGCTCTGAACGACAGATATAGTTCTTCTGAGGACTCTACTGTACCAAAAATGCTCTCTATAGCCTCTATGTACTCACGTGGGCTAGCATCAGGTTGAGTCAGGCGCACAGCTTGAATGATCTCAAAGGCGGGCCCTTTGAGACTTTCCAGTATCCGACGTCGTTTCTCTTTGTCTGAGCACTCACCTTCCTCTACTAAGAGTGTTGCTTGCTCCAACCAGTTGTCTAAGGTCTCTTCTCCAGTGGGAGTGGGACTGATCCCGGAGAATGTCCGCAGACGTCTGTATGGGTGACTGTCAGGTTGTTTGTTTGTTCTGCTCATAACATCACCGACTGCACGGATGATGTCTTCAGGGTTGCTGTTACTTTCTTTGGTGGGGGAACGTAGACTTTGGATGTCCTCCAAGGTTCTCCCTTCACTCTGCAAAAAGGTAAGTAGCTTCTCTTCAAAGTTATCAAGCTGAGGCTCTGTGTAGCAGACAGTTTTCCAACTACTTCCTCCACTTATAGGCATTATCTCAGGTGGGATTTTAGAGGGGTCGATCTCTTCACGACACTCGCATAACACCATCAGCGATTGCTGTTGATGGTGAAACATTTTTCCCCTAACTCTAACTCTTCCCCAAGCTTTGATGGTCCCTGCTGTTTCTTCAATGTCTTCTCTTGAAACACCTTCAGGCACTCCATGTAACAGGAAGGCATGCTTTAAATCTACTGATTCTCCTTTGCACCAGTTAATTAGCTCACGTTGTGATGGACTGTTTGCTAGGACTGCCATTGTTGTACTTTACTTTAATTACTTCTAGTTACTGTTAGCACGTTACTTTAAATAAATGCTCTTAAAGTTGTGGGGTCATGTTACTTTTGCTTGTCTAATTTATTTTAGTTTAATAAATCCCAGCGGGGCCTCCATTTTATGTAACCCTTGTCCCATGTAGTTAAATAATAAATCTAGAGTGGTTAATACAATAGGACTGGGCCTGGGCTCGTTGTAGGAAACTACAACTTTGATTCATATGTTAGTTAGATAATTTTAATAAATGACCACCACAACTGTATTTTAAAGGTAAAAGTATTCATTCACATATTTATTCACAAAATGAAATACTAGTTGAATATATTTCAGGAAAAGAAACAAATAAAATCAGATGCACGGATTCTCCAATTTACAACAATGCAAACTCAATGTACCACACACAATCAAATTAACAACACTTTAAATGAGGTTAACCCGTTGCAGGCCTGTTATTTGATGCTTGTGTGCGGTGGGGCCTAAAAACTGTACTGGCCGCTTCACTCAGCGTTGAGCTCAAAATAAAAGCACGTGCATGTGTAGGTCAGTACTCACGAAATCCAGGGGGTAATTAGTAGGGGCAGAAAGGGATTGGGGGATGATATTCTCACGATGATAATGGCAATGGCGGTGGCAATCCAAAACACACGCGGGCAATGGCGGTGGCGAAGTCACAAAGAAGAAAACACAGAACAGCAGGGCCATCTGCTGGAAACCCCTCTCTCTCCAACGTCCAGCTCCTTTAAGCATATTATCCAATGAGCCACAATATCAAACACTATTTCATATCGAGCTAGCATTAGCTTTGCGTTAACTTAAGTCACAATACAAAACTACGATATGCGGGCACATTTAGCACAGAATGCTACCGCTAACTAGCACGTCGCTAATCGCGTTACACATCCAGTACTCTTCGTTACTATAACAGTTAGATATAGTACAATGGAGGCATACACATCGTATTCACCTTTTGCAGGTCACAAAGAAGTTTAAATCAGGACCACGAGTAGTCGACCTCACGATAAAACTTAACTGCTTCCCACAGTACGATGCCTCCTCGCTCCCGCTCTCAGGTCAGGTTTCTTTTTCTACATGTGCTCACTACTCCCCACACTAACCTGCTGCACTAGTCCCGCCCGTTACACGGTGAGACTTTATTCGGATTGGCTTGTGAGATCTTAATACAACCAAAGACAAAACAGAAATTAAATGATTTACGTGTGACAGGTAACAGGTTAAATTAAACATAAACACGGCTTCTTCCTCTTTTATATCCTGAATTCACAAATATTTTACAGACTTGAATAACTTAAAGACCTTTATATTAATTTATCTTTTAACTGTAAATAGTTTTATTAAACGTATTATATTTATGCTTTTAACTCGCACACATTTTAACCCATTTATTATTATGAACTCTATTTATTTATGAACATTTAACACAGCATTTTATTATACTGTTAATTATTTTTTATGCTCTGTAACTTATGGTTTTTGTAACAGGGCTACATTGATATTATACATCACCCAATCTGCTAAAACTAAATATTGAGCTACTTACATATTGATTATTATTTACAATCGAATACCCTAGCAAATACAACAAATACAAATACAATCCAGCAACAGAGCTTGAACAGAAGCATCATGGGAGTTTATGTTGGCAATACGCCACCATTTTGTGATGACTCCACAGAGTTGTTGTGATGTGAAATCATAAATGAACGTCAATATACCGTAACCGAGACTAATGAAAACTTGGTTTTGCCACATCTAGCATTTCTCATGTCACCACATAATGACAAACAATGTCAAGAATAACGAGATATGCTTGTTCAAAGTTAACATTTTTGAAGGATTGCTATAGCGCCACCTTTGGGCAAATCAGTGTAATTGCTATTCTCTGTTAATATTTAGTCAGCCTCTACAGCTGTAGAAAGTTTCATAAAATGCGTGCGAGCGGTTTAGGCTGTGTAAGTCAAACGTGGTGGAATAATAATAATAAAACTAAAAATTACAATAGGTTGCCTTTGCATATTGCATTTGGCCCCCTAATTACTAAATAATAACCAAAACACCATTTCGGGATGTAAACGTCCTATACACAAGACTAGTGTCCTGTATATGATCCATAAAGACCACCAGCGCATACACAACCATACGACGATGTCCCAGCCTGCCATGCTTGGAGTGTCTCAGACTCAATGGCTAAAATATGACACTGAACTCTCTCTGCCATTGAACTCAACACCAAGCCGATCTGAGGGGAGGGCTGAGCTGGATTACGTAAGTACTGCTATTCATTCATCCGCCAGTGGTACCATTCAGTAGATGGATGTCGGCTGTTTAAATTGAATAGCCAATAAAGTGTTTTGTTCATTATCATATTATCACATTTTGCATGGAGATGGCTCCCCAGGCCAGCACACACGCATGCACGCAGCAACACACGTCCTCACACACACACACGGTGATTAACGGCCACCCCTACATGGGGTCATGAGTCGGGGTAGCCTGCACCTCTCTGAGGAGCCGGCCAGAATAGAAGAGCCTTCATTATTAAACAGCGGTCTGAGCGTATGAAGCAGAGCGTCTGATGACAGCGGGAACTAGAGAGGGGCTTAGGGTGGGGGTCAGCCAGCCCTTCAGTAATCAGCATCGGGAACGGGAGCCAACTGCAGGTGGTACCTGGGGTTTTATTCTTGAAATAGAGTCATATATTATTTAATGTTGACAGTATTTACGTGTTGCTTTGTGCATTTCATTATTCGTTCTCCATGATGCTTTGTGTTTATTTGTGTCTGCTAAATAAACACACCGGCAGAATCAACAGCTTTGTTGGCGTTTTCTTTCCACGTTTCCCAGGCCATGGCTCTCTTGCAGTAATGAGTGTGTATAAAGGGGCCACTGGCACTCTTTGCTCAGCCACTGCATGTGCATTCATCTATCTGCATGCAAACAGATCAATATGTACTTTTTTTTTACCATTATATATATCAATATATCTATTTTTACCATTGGCATATGAGGCGGTGCTACTTCACTAGAGAGAGGGTAACAGTTAGGGTTAGGATCATGGTATCTAGCCCTTCATTATTGAAGAGAGGTCCAAACGTATTAATGAGAACAGGTTGACGACGCCAAACATTCACTAGAGAGAGGCTTAGGGTCAGGTCCAGCTCACCCTTCATTATGAATCAGCCGTCCAAAACCTATGGATCAGTACAGGTTGATGGCAGTTGAGCCATGCACTAGAGAGAGGGATGCAGAGGCTGCTACAAGATGGGGAATCAAGTGTGGGTGTGTGTGGGTAATGCTATCCAGGTGAAGGACAATAAAAAGACTGACTCATTCCAGGAGCTGACAACACTGCTACCATTATCCGGGAATAGGAGAAGGTACAGAATGTCCCGGCAGCTAGATTTATTAATAATAATAAGTCGTGTGTGTGTGTGTGTGTGTGTGTGTGTATGTTTGTGTGTATTCTAGCAGTCAAGTCTTGTCAAGCAGAAGCAGTGAGGTTCCTATTCAGTTTCTTTACGGTGTGTGGCTAATGGGTCAGTGGACGTGGGCTTGCCTACTGGCTATAAAAGTCTGTTCCTGAACATACATTTACAGAGATCGCTGATATGAGGTGCACCTTATTGTTGAAGTGCCAGCAGCTCCATACCAACACATATCCTTCTGCAAGAGCACTCACACATCTTTTGACAGTACACAAACACAAATAAACACAAATAAAAAATACTGGAATCCAAAATCACATCTGGGAAACCCTGTGTCGTCTATTATTCCACTATAGTCAGTATAGTTTGCAAAACGATTTAAGAGAGAACTTTTAATTTTTTTAACCAGAACCCTATTTTCCGATTATACTGGGTCTAAGGGTCTCAGGTGGACAATGATTTTAGATTTTTTGAAATTGGTCCAGCAATGAACGAGAACACTGCAGGCTTAATTCGCAACCCGGGCTGCAATGAAACCTTTCGGGCGATAGAGCCCAGTCAACATATGTACTCTGAGTGTGCTTGTTTTGGCCACTGACTGGCTCAGATTGTTTTAAGTTTTTTACAACACTATGGAAAGGATCAGCACAATGGTTTTCTTTCTCAGTTTTTATTAATGGTTAAGGTGTTCCCTTTTTTTATCACATGCTTGTACTCCTCAATGACCTCCACAAGCAGCTTCTGTTTGCCGCTGGATAAGATCCCGCTTGGTCCTTTTCGGACATTTGATCCATGATTCGACATTCACGGTTCTGGGCTGGTTACATATCTCGTGAGCACGCGTAATCCACAATAACGTTAGCCTGGTTTGAACTAACCTGAGCAAGGCGCGGCTGAATTGCGTTGATGGAATGGCTTTAGCCTCAAGTGGAATTTGGCATTAGTTCTTACTGGGCTTAATCAACTAAGCGCCGCCTTCGTTAGCGACTTTGATGCAATACAATACAATGCAATACACCCCCTGATCTTGTCTGTTTGTTATTGTGTCCAACCAAGTCTCGCAAAAGGAGAATTCTTCTTGTTGTTGCAGGTAGTTTCCCTATTGTCATTATAATCTCAACCCTCCTTCATCCAAATATCTTCTAAGCCATGTTCTCTGTAGTCCAACACAACAAACTATCTGCTCTCGCTCACGTGTCCCCCGTTCTCTCCCTGCGTCAACTCAACTCTCGCGAGAGTCCTTGGCCGAGACTTGTTTGGACACGATGGTAAAGAAAAATAAGTTTTCCAAAATGTTAGAATATTATCTGAGCCTGTCCGTGGCAAAAACAAGCACGAAAGGCGTTGCGAACGACTGTGTTACCGGAGAAAGAGATAATTAATAAGCCTTACCATGGGCAAAAGCGCCGGTATTCGTAACCTCTTCTTTAAGTTATACCTTAACATCTCGCATTGGTAAGGTTGGTCTGAAGCGCTCGTAGAACCTTCTTAGCTCTACTTGATTCAGCTCCTGCAGTCTCCACCACTGTACAGTAACCTTTAGATATCCCTGTTGCACATGTTCATTCCAAGTTCGCATCCGTAGCCAATTGAGACCAATTGAAACGGCATGTTTGAATTGACGATTGTCTCGGCTGTTCTTTATTTTGGGCCGTGTGGGTACAGCAGGCAAGGTCAGCCTGACTCGCTTCCAATAATTTCAAAAACTCGCAACTTCAAACAATTATTTTATTTATTTTACAATTCAACAATGAACAAAACTGTCTTCTAAATTAAGGAAATAATACTGGTGTTATGATATTTTAGTCCAGGAAAGGCCGCCGAGACGGGATCGCTTTTAACTCACTTTATTTGGTTAAGGTTATTGGTCTATTGTCTATCGTCTATGAAATAAAAGGAGAGGGATCGTATATAACACGCGTGGAGCGTCTCTAAGCTTTACATCTAATCGATACGCCGCCCAAGAGATTCTGATTCTAAGATGGCGGAGTCCGAGTTAAATAAGAAGGTAGAGGTGGGCGTGTTCTGTGGCTTTAAAAGCCCGCCCCCTTTCATCTATGTAGGCAATGATCAGCTGCTGCCTGTTTGTGCAGCAGTCTTAAGGCTTATGTTATGTTTACTCAGTATTGTGGCTATGGGAGAACATTATGGCTGAAATATGTTACACTGGGAAACGAATAAACCATTATAAGCAACAAGTGAACTTAATAAGCGATCAAAATACTTTTTTCAACCACCGCCTCTTTCCCTTGACATTTAGTTTTCACCTGACATATGCGACAGATGTTTAAGGCAACCTGGTCATACAGGAATCTGTGAAATGAGTCGGTCTACGTCCCGTATACTAGCCTATATTTTAGTTGAACGTCTTTAATGGTAAGAGACCGCACAGGGATGGACAATGGATAATGAGCGTTGTTTAATTAAATTACAATGCCACATATGGCAGACACCTTCAGATATGAGAGACCCTCTCAGATTTTTGACTTTGTAGCCTTTATGGGAGCCAGTCCTCACTTTATGGGAGTTCGGCTCCCTCTGGCTCCCACGTAATTCAAACACAGGTCGGTCCAGTTGGGCTGCCTGTCTGACCCGGTCCTCCCGCATTTCTTGCCGTATGCGGTCATCCCGCTCCCGGTTCTCTAGGACCCTCAGACGTTCCCTTTCCTCCATCCTGCGGTCCAGTTCTGCCAACTGTTCGGTCGCTTCAGCCGCTGACCCAGCGTGTATCCTCTTTGTCCTATACGGTCGTACATTACTGCGTCTTTCGCAGTGCCCTTCATAGTGCCCTTAGTTACACGTTTGCATTGAAAGGCACTGAGTTATCAACTTTTCCAGTTTTTATGTGTGCAAAATGCTTTTCAGAGCAAGAGAAGCGCTTTTCAACCGTCAATGTGTTTATGACCCTAACACGTGAATTGTGCTCAAAACCAATGCTCTTCACTTTCAAATGGTGCTCTATGGCTTATATAACCCTATTTAAGCTTAGTTACACGTTTGCATTGAAAGGCACTGAGTTATCAACTTTTCCAGTTTTTATGTGTGCAAAATGCATTTCAGAGCAAGAGAAGCGCTTTTTGACCAACAATGTGTTTATGACCCTAACATGTGAATTGTGCTCAAAACCAATGCTCTTCACTTCCAAATGGTGCTCTATGGCTTATAACAGTGAACCCCATTTAACGGCCCGCGGGCCACATCCGGCCCGCAGGAGCCAAATGTCTGGCCCGCACTGACCCAGTGGAATTCACATATTATTACAAAAAAAAAAAAACATGAATTACATTTGCGCGGGTCTGCTATATTTTGCCCTCAGCCCACACCGTCCACTTGACCGTTGATGTAACTGCGTGCATACGTAAAGACGTGCTTCACGCGTTTTCAACTTGCTGCTGTCACTTTGCAGGGACTGACGACTTTGTCACAAATCAACGGACGGAATTTATTGAATGGAACATTTATTTATGAATGGAACAACATGGCATTTGCCAAGAAGCGGAAGGTAGACCAGGAGAACCGTCAGTTCAAAACTGAGTGGACCGATAAGTATTGTTGTTTTTTTACCGGACCATGCCAACGCAAAGCCGACATGCTTAATATGCATGCAGACCGTGGCTGTAATTAAATCTGACAACCTGAAGCGGCACTTTAACTGTTCGCATGCAGCTTTAATGGAAGTATCCCAGAAAAATCCAAGCAACGCAAACAAAAAATTTAAAGCATGTTGACATCATACAAGCGATCAGTTTCAACCATGTCTAAAACGACATCGGCACAAGAGAGCGCAACAGCTGCCTCATTGCACGTTTCTTGGACGCTTACTAAAGCTAAGAAGCCATTTGCTGATGCAGAGTTAATTAAACAATGTGCAATTCACATGGCCGGTGAAGTCTTAAATCAAGAGGAAAAAATCAAAACAGAAGTTGTGGAGCTATTAAAGCAGGTGCCGCTGTCGGCAAGCACAGCAACCAGAAGAGTGGAGGTTTTAGCGGAGGATTGCTTTTCCAGTCTACTCACCGATCTGAAGAAAGCCGAAGCCGGCATATCACTAGCCATCGACTCGTCTTGTGACCGAACCGACATGGAACAGCTGTCGGTGTTCGCAAGATTTTTTGATGGAAAGATCTTCCGTGAAGAGCTGCTCTGTTTGCTCCCTCTGCCCGGGCGCACTACCGGCGAAATCATCTTCAACGAGCTGACACTGTTCTTCGAAAAGAATGGCTTAGATGTGAGTAAAGTTGTGTCTGTTGTTACTGACGGGGCTCCGTCAATGGTGGGACGACGCCAGGGCTTAGTAAGCAGGCTTTCCGCCGTTAACCCAACACTACTGGCATTTCACTGCATTATTCACAAGTCAATTTTGTGCGCAAAACTGTGTTGAAAAATGAAAGAGACAATGGATACTGTGACAAGACTAGTTAACTTTGTTCGTGAGAGCTCTAGTCTGCAGCATCGCCTGTTTAGAGCATTGCTCGAGGAAATGTCAGCTGAACACAAAGATCTTTTGCTGCACAACGATGTTCGCTGGCTGAGTAAAGGCCACGTGTTGGAGAGGGTGTGCGACCTGCGTGATGAACTTGTGTCATTTTTATCCAGCCTGCAGAGCCCAAAAGCCTGTGAATTTCTGGGCTTTTTAACTGACACAAAGGTGTTAGCAGATGTTAATTTTTTGTGCGACATCATGTCTCATCTGAATCACCTTAACCTGCAGCTACAAGGCAAGAACCACACTGTTGCTGACATGTACGAGGCGATTGAAGCCTTCCGGTCGAAGCTGCACCTTCTGGAGAGAGACATTCAAGGCAGAAAGTTGCACTTCCCACGTCTGCGCGAGCATTTGGAGAAGAACAAAATGCAGGAAGATCCAGCAATGAAGGATTTTGTGTTCAGCCTGGCAGAAAACTTCAAGGAACGATTTGAAAGCTCCCCTAAACTCTCAAGTGACATCCTCCTCTTCTTGAGACAGCCGTTTTCTGTGCCAGCTGACGGCGAGTGGACTGCAGAGGCCAAAAGGCTGGTGCCTTCCATAGATGAGGCAGCTCTTCAGATGGAGGTCTTGGAAATGGGAACATCTGATTTGCACAAAGCTCAACACAAGGACTCACTGGTGGGTGACTTTTGGATCAACATGGTGCCCCAAGCTCGTTTTAAAAACACCAGAGCTATTGCAATGCTCCTACTCACAATGTTCCCCTCAACATACATCTGTGAATCAGCATTTTCTGCAATGAATGCTATCAAGAGCCAGGACAGAAACAGACTCTCAAATGCACATCTTGGACAGTGCCTCAGGATTGCCACAACAGATTACAGGCCTGACATCAGAAAGGTTGCCTCATCACTTCGTTCTCACTTCTCTCACTGATTGGTGAGTGAACATCCATTTATTTTTGCTATTTTGTCAATCTTTTTGTGGCTACACATCTTATGATGTGTTCCAGGGGCATTTTAATAAATGAATGGCAGGTTTTTGACAAATTAGTTTCAAGAGAGCATTTTGTTATTGTGTGACTATTGTGTGTGGTATTTTCAACTACTACTAATAATTATAGTAATGATAATTAAAGCAAAATGTGCACATAAAAATGGCGAATTAAAAAAATAAAACGATATCTCGGCCCTTGGCATGGCATGCTTGTCCAAATTTGGCCCTCTGGCAAAACTAATTGGGGAACCCTGGCTTATAATAACCCTATTTAAGCTTAGCTCAAAACCAATGCTCTTCACTTCCAAATGGTGCTATGGCTTATATAAATAAATATCAAGCCTCTATCTATCAACCTTCTATTTTTAGGAACATTAATTACAATCGGTTTTAAGTTATTTTCTGGGCCTAGGAATGGGCTAAACACATATTTCTTGCGGATACAGGGTCGGACTGAGCCCAGGTACTGACCCATATACTTTGGTGGAAGTAGCGCCAACTAGTGGTGACAATGTTTACCAAAAGATAGGTATGGGTAAATAGGAACGCTAACCCTAACCCTAACAAAGGTCGTAGAGACTCCATGTGAATGTCAAACCCCACTGTAGTGACCACAGGCTTTCCGATGATAACAAGCTTGACCAGATCCGACAACCGGAAGTGCCGGAAAAAGCGATCATGAATTTTAAAATGGCTCTAACTCTACAATGGAAGGTTGTAGAAACTTCATTCCAACTCTGTTCCCTGACCCTAAATTATGTCGGATGCGACCAACTTTCGAGTCTCTACGACCTTTTGTTCTGGAGATTTCACCAGTTGAGTCGAGTAAAAAACATACCGGATGTCAATTACTACCATTTCATGTGGTCGTAGAAATTCGAGTTTGGTGCCGTTGGAAAGTTCGCCCTCATATTAGTGGGGCCAGATCTTAGTCCCAAGTCACTCAGAGCTGTAGTTCTTGAGATAACTCGAATTGAGTCCATTCAAAATTGAGTTTTTATCCCTTATTCTAACCCTAGAAATAAAAATCAGTAATAATGATTTTGCTGCCCCATAGCAGCGGAGAAAAATTACAATTTATAATAACTTTAAAAAGTTTAGAAAAAAAAAACTTTTTTTAACTTAAAATAATTTAAAAATTTCTTCTTTTTTCGGGGGGCAAATTTGGGTATGATAACCCTATAGCAGCTAATAATTCATAATAATGATTTTAAAAAGTTTAACAAAAAAAAAAATTAAAGACCGGGTAAACCAAATTCAGTATTTTTCTTCTTATCATATTAATTAGGCCTTAAATGTGTCCCTCAAAACATGTAAAAAATATTTTTCCCATTCATCATTTCCTTGAGGAGCTAGGCCTCAGAGAATGTTCTGTGTGCAGGTTTAAAATGGGCGGGTCTACATCGATGACCGCGTTACGTAAAGCGGTCATACTCACATAAACCCGCCCCCTGCTGTCCATTTTCAGCTTTGAGATTGGGAGGGGCTGGACCTCTCCGGTGATGGGCGTGGTTTCCTGGCCTGCAGCGCACACGCCCCCACCGTCCTGAGCCTGGGGTTACTGCTCATTTTTCATCAACTTTGAAGCATAATTTTATATACTTCGCGATTTTCTTAGTCCTTCAAATTTGGCAGGGTGGTTAATAATATATTTTCCTGTGGTATTATAAACTCAAAACCCATAATTATTCTTGGTTTACCCGGTCTTTAAACTTATTTTAAAAAAGTTTGAATTTTTGCGTGTCATCCACGCCAGGATGACACACAAAAATTCAAACTTTTTAAAAATAAGTTTAATTTTTTTTTTGTGGAGCCTACTATCTTTTAATAATGTCCATTTATACATAGTTTTCATTTTGGTGAAACAGTTTTTAGTGACCGAGTAGTCCACAAAAAAAAATTCAAACTTTTTAAAAATAAGTTTAATTTTTTTAATTTATTTTTTGTTAAACTTTTTAAAATCATTATTATGAATTATTATTTTTCTCCGCTGCTATAGGGTTATCATACCCAAATTTGCCCCCCCAAAAAAGAAGAAAGTTTTAAATTATTTTTAGGTAAAAAAAAGTATTTTTTGTTTATTCTATTTTTAAGTTATTATTATAAATTATTATTTTTCTCTGCTGCTATGGGGCAGCAAAATCATTACTACAGATTTTTGCACTTTAGGGTTAGAATAAGGGATAAAAACTCAATTTTAGGGTTAGAAACTCAACTTTTGGGTTACAAACTTGCGTTCTCGAGATATGGAATCAGACAGGGTTTTCCAATGCAAATTTTATCCAAGTACTCCTACCCTAACACCCCTACCTAGAATGCATAGCGGTGGTCTAACAGAATAGTTGAATCAATAATATACTTCTCATATATCCTTTTCCCAACACATACTGGACTTGTGTATGGATCTACGATGGCTATGTATAGTTGTGTGTCTGTCTTGTGTGTATTATAGAACCCCATAGAACCACACCCTTCGAGTGGACCTCCCCCCCTGAGTAGAGGTATAAACATCACCCAGGAACAGGCTGCAATTGTGTTACTTAGGTATCACATATACTAAAGTTGGTACGATACAGAGAAGATTAGCATGGCCCCTGGCGCAAGGATGACACGCAAATTCGTGGAGCGTACTACCTTTTAATAATGTCTATTTATACGTAGTTTTCATTTTGGTGAAACACTGTTTTTAGTGACCGAGTAGTCCACTACAGCACTGCACATGGAAATTTGCCAAAACCCCCAAAAAAAATTCAAACTTTTTTAAAATAAGTTTCATTTTTTTTTCTTTTTTAAACTTTTTAAAATCATTATTATGAATTATTATTTTTCTCCGCTGCTATTGGGTTATCATACCCAAATTTCCCCCCCCAAAAAGAAGAAAGTTTTAAATTATTTAAGTAAAAAGTTATCATTATTATTTTTTTAAACTTTTTAAAGTTATTATTATAAATTATTATTTTTCTCTGCTGCTATGGGGCAGCAAAATCATTACTACAGATTTTTGCACTTGAGGGTTAGGGTTAGAATAAGGGATAGAAACTCAATTTTAGGGTTACAAACTTGCGTTTTCGAGATATGGAATCAGACAGGGTTTCACACCACCTCACACCACCCTTGGTGATCTCTCCCGTCTGGGTGTACAGCTCCACCCCCTCTGGGTCCTGGATGCAGCCCAGGTGGCGGCGCTGCGTGACCCAGATCTCCTCCATGCGGGCGCCGTCTATCA
Organism: Micromesistius poutassou; assembly: GCF_964030765.1. Classification (NCBI taxonomy): domain Eukaryota; kingdom Metazoa; phylum Chordata; class Actinopteri; order Gadiformes; family Gadidae; genus Micromesistius; species Micromesistius poutassou. The sequence goes on along the minus strand of NC_140274.1, from coordinate 2,175,381 downwards.
GTGGGACGCCCATGGTGTCCGTCACCTCCCGGAAGGCGTCCAGCACCTCCCGGAGGAGCCGCTCCGTCTCCGCCGCACCCCTCGTACGGCGGCGACAGTGGCGAGCCAGCTCCTTGGCAGACAGCGTCACGGCGTCCCGCCCCTCCGAGGACCGCTTGGCCTCTTCCAGGCGGGCCACGTCCCCGCCGTCCCACTCAAAGATGGCAAAGGACAGCCTCGCCATGAAGAGGCCGTAGAGCTGGTGGCTGTCGGTGGTGACGCCCCTCGCGAAGCGTCGCATGAGGTGCCACACGTCCAGCCGCACCACCAGCTCTCGCCACTCGTGGTACATCTCGTGTACCGACGATTTACCCACGGCGGCGCAGCAGTCCCGGTCCACGTACATGACCCTAGGAGGGGCCTTCCCGGCGTCACGGTACCGCCGCATCAGGCCGACCGCCATGTCGGTCAGTCCGTCCCCCTCGGCCGCAGTGAGGACGGACATGAGCACCTGCCCGTACTCGTTGCCGACGTTTGACATCCAGGCGGCCGACCCCGCGGCAGCACCCGCCAGCTTTTTGGCAATCTGCGAGACGCAAACACACACACACACAGTTAGACACACGGACGGACGGACGGCACACCGACGTCATACGGGGCGCGGCGGAGGAGAGAAAAACCTCACCTTCTTGGTGGAGTCCATCTTGAGGATCTCTCCAAAAATGGACGTAATCCTTGCCTTGGTCTCGTCCAGCCTGGTCATTGCCTCCAACACGTAGACCTTCCCGAACCAGGTGAGTCCGGGCACCTTGACAAAGGTGGGGAGCGACACCTCCTTCGGTTCCGCTCCGGGTGCCCTCACCTTGCGGAGCACCGACAAGTATTCAATGGACCGCGCCATCCAATCCCTCGAGTGCTGCTCCACCAGGGAGGCACGGAGGCGAGACACACCGTTGCCCAAGGTGCGCTCCTTGAGCTGCCCGATCAGCGCTCTGTCGCAGGACAACCTGGGGTGGAAACAGAGAAAGACAAATATACTTTATCGCTATTGTGTGTGCGTGTGTGTAATGAATGAGCTTTTTCTCTTTTTATGATTAATGAAATGACAATAAAGGCAATCAATCTATCTATCGAAAGTGACATACTTGTACGTCAGAACAGCTGGGAATTTCTCACGGTGAGCTACGTCCAGCTGATCCAAGATGTCCTTGGACCATCCCGCCACCTTCTTGCCACAGGAGGGGCACTGAAGGCACTCTGTGGCCATATAGTACCACCCGCTCCTGTCCAAGACCCTCCTGACGGTCTTGTAGAGGCCAGCGCCCATCAGCTTGCGCCCATCGGAGGGGCACTTGAGGTGGTATGCCCACATCCGATAGGGCAGCCAGAGGAAGAATGGGCGCTGGAAGAAGGCGTGGGCTGTGGCGGGGGGCTGCGTGTAGAGGTGCCGGGCGCCTGGCGGGTACCACCACAGTCGGGGCGGTGTGGTGAGGACCACCTTCCCGCTGCTGGGTTCCTTGCGGAACAGCGCCCGGCCCACCCACTCCTGCTGCTCTTCAGGCAGCGTCTGCCTCCAGCTGAGGGGAAGCAGCTGAAACACACACAGCAGAGACACACACAGTTAGCAAGTGTGAATGTGCAGCAGACAGGCAGGCGCACACACACACACACACACACACACACACACACACACACACACACACACACACACACACACACATACATACATACCTCTTTGCCGGAGGCCTCTGGGCCATCGGTCCTGGTCCTGGTGCTGGTCCTTCCAGCGGGACCACAGCTGGTGGGGCGTCCATGGACGTGCCTGACAACACATATCAGCGTTAGGGCGATGCGTTACACGTGCGTTACAAGTGTATTCACATCAAAATGTCTACTCACTGGGAGGGTCGACCTCGTCGGCAGCAGTGAGCAGCTCGGCGTCGGTCGGGTCCGAGTAGGAGGCGCCTGACAACAACAACAACAACGAGACGACAAAATGAACTGATGACGCACTGGTGTATTGTTAAAAGCACCTCACAGGCTGTTTTTGTAGACGGTTCAGTTACCTGGCTGTGGGAGGACATGAGCTGGCTCCGGTGCTGCCTTGGGGGGCTCTGCGTCCCGGGCCAGCACATACCTCTTCAGGGCCTCCACCCTGGACCCAGCTCCCGTTGTCTTCTGTTTCCGGATCCACTCCACATAGCTGTAACAGAGCACAGAAAGGGTTAGAGACACACACACACACACACACACACACACACACACACACACACACACACACACACACACACACACACACTACTTACGATCGACTCTCTTGGTCCCGAGCGCCGTACAGGGACTTGTAGGTCCGGTGAGAGTGCACACCGAACCCCACCAGCACGTCGTCCACCCCGCTGGTAGACTGGGAGCCCTCACACACCCTACGCCTGGCGACGGCCGTCACCATGGGTGGGAACAGCCGGGCGTAGGAGGCGAGGGCGTCTTTGTTGTCCATGAGGGGAGACGTGCTGATGTCCCCTCCCTCTCGCTCCTTCTGGTGGGACGCCAAGATGGAGACGGCGTACCCCACCGCGTTCCCCAGCAGCCACCGGAACGTTTGGCCGCAGTACTGGCCAAACTGCAGCTCGCTCTCTGCCAGTACAACATTGTCATTGACGTCTCCCTTCTGCCAGGCTCTAGCCCTCGCCTCGGCTTGGACCACGTCACCCCTCTTCACCTGCCACCTGCTGGCAGAGGCCTGGGGTTTGCTTGCCAGACTGACAGCGGCATCAGAGGGGCGAAGGGTGAGCTCGGAGGACGGGGATTCGAACCGAAAGAGTGGAGCATATGACATGTTCTGTAAGACAAGAAGAAGAGACAAAACATTTAGTGTATTACAATGTACTACTAATGACCTTGTTTGCCTCCCCTGGGGTGTTGGGATAACACTGTTAATGTCAGGATATCAGCCCATTAGGGGGTTTAGGGTAATACTGTCGAGTCAGGAGTCCATTAGCTTTAGCCTGATGGTGACCTGTTGCCCTTCCCCCATCCATTCACACCTCTCTTATGCAAATCGAGGTTGTATTTCAAACACCGAAATCACACATTTACACTTTTAATTTCGTTACAGAATTTATACCAGAGCTTCTCTAGGGTCTATAGCATAAAACACTGTCGACTGATTACATTTTAATGCATTTTACACAATTTGCCAGGGCGAATCATCGCGCCATACGTTTCAATGGGAATGACAAAGGGAATGACAAAGGGAATACTTTCCACATCAAGTTTAACATATTTTTACTTGGACATTCGTTCCGGCATTTATACCACAGCTACCTTAGGGTCTATAGCATATTACTGGGTTGTCTGACTACATTTTTATGCATTTTTCACGATTTGCCAGCTCTCGTTTCAAGGCCTACCGCCGCGCCATTCGTTTCAAAGTGGAATTGTGACAATGTGTACTTTCCACATCAAGTTTAACATATTTATACTTTGACATTCGTTCCGGCATTTATAACACAGATACATTAGGGTCTTTAGCATATAACTGGCTAATCTGCTCACATTTGTATGCATTTTTCACGATTTGCCAGCTCTCGTTTCAAGGCCTACCGCCGCGCCATTCGTTTCAATGGGAATCGTGACGATGTGTACTTTCCACATCAAGTTTAACATATTTATACTTTGACATTCGTTCCTCAATTTTAGGGTTACAAACTTGCGTTTTCGAGATATGGAATCAGACAGGGTTTTCCAATGCAAATTTTATCCAAGTACTCCTACCCTAACACCCCTACCTAGAATGCATAGCGGTGGTCTAACAGAATAGTTGAATCAATAATATACTTCTCATATATCCTTTTCCCAACACATACTGGACTTGTGTATGGATCTACGATGGCTATGTATAGTTGTGTGTCTGTCTTGTGTGTATTATAGAACCCCATAGAACCACACCCTTCGAGTGGACCTCCCCCCCTGGGTAGAGGTATAAACATCACCCAGGAACAGGCTACAATTGTGTTACTTAGGTTGACATGACATGGCCTTTTTTTGGTCCAATGTGTCAAAGATAAGTAAATTATAGCAAAATATGTCAAAAACTTTGGTGATATTGTTCAGAAAGTTCTGTTTTATATGAATATACAAAGCATTTATGGGATTAATCTTCCATTTATTCACAAGTTTCAGCCAGACCAGCATTTCACAAAGTTAGGTTTTTAATAAAAACAAGAAAATGAATGCATTTTCTGTTTATTTATACTGTTTACAATCATATATTGATAGCCAAGATGTAAATGAAATGTGTAGGCAGTCTTACATAAAAGTTCTAAGACACAAGCCTATTCAGCTAAACATTAATAAATAATAAAATAAGTAAATAACATTGTTTCGTAGTGTTGGGTTTAATGTCATTTGGAATGATTTACACTTGAAGCACAGCACAGTGAGGTACGTTCTCTCCAGCAGAAGTCTTAATCATTTACATCAAATGGTCAAATGAAGCCGTTGCAGAGCTTGATGAAGGACAAATGTAAAATGCAACACAGTTTTTACCTTTTAAGAGACATAAAAACACCAATAATACCACAAAGCAAACACCAAGTAGTAATATATTGACAAATATACTTTGAATAAAATGTTTTTTGAGTTGCTGCATTGTTGAAAGCTTGGGTTAAGTGTTGAATATCCGCTTATTCATCTGCAATCCTCAACACTGCAAAAGAAAAAAGATAATTAATGAAATACAAAATACTTCAAAAAGCATAAAGAGAAAGTCAGAAACAGACACAGACAGAGACGGACAAACAGACAGACACTTTTAATTCTTACCTGTATTACAAGGGTAATTGTATTCTGTCTCAGCCTGGTCACCTGAGTAGAAAAAAGTGAATGTTACACAAAATGATGTTTTCATTTTGTACCATAAGATGTCTGTCTGCATTTCACCCCTACTTCTTCCTTCCTCCACCCCCTCCCTTTCTCTTATATCTGGTACATATTTACTTGTCTGGTAGTAATCGTAGATCTTGACCACAGCAGGCTTCAGGTTCTCCACTTGTATGTCCTGCAGGATGTCTAAGCTGTGGTTGATGGGCAGATTTCTGGGAAACTGGACAGAAAGCACACAGTGTGGTCAGGAACGCATGTATAGAGACCATGCTGGTCTACAAGTGTCAAAAACACTTGTGATCAAGGTCGCAATGTAATACATTTAAATTACATAAATTAAATCATCGTGTCATTATCAATTGTATGTGTATGGTTTAGCCCACCCATATGTATCTTATTTTTGATAAATGTATGTGTTTCTACTGCATGTTGGCTTGCTGACCGGCTTCAAGTAAATGATGACGTGATCGTCGTTATGTTCAACGCGATCCACCAGCAGTGCAGACTTGAGCTGTGAGGGGGAGAGGACATTCAATAGATTTATACAAAAAAACACCCTGGCATGAAAATCCCCACACTGACCAATAATATATTAACATTTACCAACCTTTCTCAAAGACTCTGGCTCAGGAACAAATCCAGACAGCAATTTAATATCCACCATCACCATGTTGGGGAAATCCTCCTTACCCACATATCTATTGTGGAAATAAAAAATATTATTGTTTATTGTTGGTGAGAAGTAGTGTATAAAATAATGATTTAAAACACAATAAGTTTCTAGTCTAAATGAATAACAATGATCAGCCTAAATCTACCCATGGCTAACTTACGTGGACTCTAGCCTTAGGGTGACCTTAGGCCTCAGCTGGTTGGTGCTGCATTCAGAGTCGGGTGTCACCTTGATCCGGAAGCTCGTTTCATCCCTTGGCGTTGGAATGTTGTAGTGGAGAGACAACTGGAAGAGCAGAACACAACAGAATATCTTCACGCCATGTGTTCCTGATGAATACCTTACATTGCCTGCTAGACGGGTCAAACCAGGAGCTCAGGGGGGGCACGGGAGGTGGGGGCTTCCTCTTTTAGGTCTTTAGGTCATATTTCTCAAAGTGGGCGCCGCGGCACCCTGGGGTGCTGTGACGCATGCTCAGGGGTGCCGCGGAATGGTCCAAGGCGTGATCATTTAATGACATAACATTTTTAATATTAATTCAAAATAAATTTGCCATAATATCAATTACAAAATGTATTTAAATAATGTTAAATTGCTTTGAAGTGAAAGGAGCATTATTTAAAATGTTATTTGCAGCACAAACAACAATAAAATTGACTCTAGATTCAGGGCATAACGTCAACAACAGCTCGTTATTCCATATAGTCAGCAGGTGGCGGAGTGCAGGTAGGTGCAATGGATGCGTTTTTAAAGAGAGTGCATCAACCTAGGTAAGGTAGAGCCCTATGAAATCAGTTTTATCATTTTCCAAACTGTTTTTTTCCCAAAGTCTGTTTTGTTTTTTCAGAATTCTGTTTTACGATTTTTGGTCATTTTATCAATTTATCATCATTTAGATACTTTTGTGAATCAATAAAATGTCAACAAAGATAGTACATTTTTAATGATGTACACAACATTGCACTATTTGGAACTATTGAACAATAGTGAGCTAGATGAAGAGGCAGACAGCTGTTGACAGCTTCACAATATTTCACCACGTTAGTCGTTTTCGAATAAAAATATACATACGGACAGCTCGGAAATTACAATGTTTAGAACGATCTTCAGTACAATAGTTATCTGTTAGTAAAACACACGGGGCAGGTGAGTTTGTCGGAGGCTCTTCGCATTTTCGCTCCCCCCTGTTCGCAATACTTCACTAGAAACATGTTTCCTCATATTTTCTAAGGGGGTGTCAGACTCGGCACCACAAAGGCCTGAATAGATTCTCGTCTTGAATCTGCGGGTCGCTTGCAATAGTTCTGGTGGGTTGAGGAGGCATGCTCTGGTAACACGGAGCTGTTCCTTGTTCACATGGGCTTTAGACTTTAAGTGGTCATCACTCGTATTTTTACGGGTCCAATCAATAGTGATGTATGTTGACACAATTAGTTCGAATTGCAGTCAGAGACAGGCACATGTGTCCCATTAAATTGATAAGTTGTCTGTGCCGACAACGAGTATAATTATATGTTGTGAACGTTATGCTGAAGGTTTGTTTTTTTGTTACTGCCAGCCAATTTCCCAAAGTTTCCATTGTTGTACGCCTAAATACCTATATTTTATATATAGGCCTAGTTGAAGGCCTATTACTGACATTTCTGTTCATATTCTGTTCACTGGTTCTTCAACAGAAATGAGTTGAATTAAAGAGATTTAAAAAAGGGAAAGGAAAAAGTGATAAACCTGCTCACAATAATGCCTATAATAAAAGCAGTTATGGCCAATCCAACATATCCAAAGGTAAATAAAATGGCATGAAGTACAAATATGGCACAAATGAGGTTGAGAGTAAAAAGTAAACAATATGGGTGAGTTATTTGTTTAGGGGTGCCCTGAGCCAGAATAGAGAACCACTCATTTAGACAAAGTCCAAGCACAAGCTGTCTGCTGAATGCTAACCTGCATGGAGGCACAAGCAGTGCCTTGCACCTCCACACTGTATTTCCCCGTCACGTCCTTCAGCGTCCTCTCCTGGTAAAGCAGTTTGTTGTCCTGGTTCACCTCAAAGGTCATCTGGCCGCTGGGGGACTGGACGTCCACAGTGCTGGAGCCTTCTGGGCTGAACACCAGTGTAGAGTAAAGAGCGAGGGCCTGAAGAGCTACCACCGTGTCCTGAACAACAAGAAAGCTTTGGTTTGTGAAAGCTGACGGTAAAGCTATGGGTCAATCGGTCAACGGTATGATCGGCACAAATCTTTTAATTGTATGTCAATGCATGACCTCTATGATGCACCTGAGTGGACTAGGTCTGGAGTAGGTCTGTGGTCCCCCTGTAGAGTAGGTCTGTGGTCCCCCTATAGAGTAGGTCTGTGGTCCCCCTATAGAGTAGGTCTGTGGTCCCCCTGTAGAGTAGGTCTGTGGTCCCCCTGTAGGTCTGTGGTCCCCCTGTAGAGTAGGTCTGTGGTCCCCCTATAGAGTAGGTCTGTGGTCCCCCTATAGAGTAGGTCTGTGGTCCCCCTATAGAGTAGGTCTGTGGTCCCCCTGTAGAGTAGGTCTGTGGTCCCCCTGTAGAGTAGGTCTGTGGTCCCCCTGTAGAGTAGGTCTGTGGTCTCCCTGTAGAGTAGGTCTGTGGTCCCCCTGTAGGTCTGTGGTCCCCCTGTAGAGTAGGTCTGTGGTCTCCCTATAGAGTAGGTCTGTGGTCCCCCTATAGAGTAGGTCTGTGGTCCCCCTGTAGGTCTGTGGTCCCCCTGTAGAGTAGGTCTGTGGTCTCCCTATAGAGTAGGTCTGTGGTCCCCCTATAGAGTAGGTCTGTGGTCCCCCTATAGAGTAGGTCTGTGGTCTCCCTATAGAGTAGGTCTGTGGTCCCCCTATAGAGTAGGTCTGTGGTCCCCCTGTAGAGTAGGTCTGTGGTCCCCCTGTAGGTCTGTGGTCCCCCTATAGAGTAGGTCTGTGGTCCCCCTATAGAGTAGGTCTGTGGTCTCCCTATAGAGTAGGTCTGTGGTCCCCCTATAGAGTAGGTCTGTGGTCCCCCTGTAGGTCTGTGGTCCCCCTGTAGGTCTGTGGTCCCCCTGTAGAGTAGGTCTGTGGTCCCCCTATAGAGTAGGTCTGTGGTCCCCCTGTAGGTCTGTGGTCTCCCTATAGAGTAGGTCTGTGGTCCCCCTGTAGGTCTGTGGTCCCCCTGTAGGTCTGTGGTCCCCCTATAGAGTAGGTCTGTGGTCCCCCTGTAGGTCTGTGGTCTCCCTATAGAGTAGGTCTGTGGTCCCCCTGTAGGTCTGTGGTCCCCCTGTAGGTCTGTGGTCCCCCTATAGAGTAGGTCTGTGGTCCCCCTATAGAGTAGGCCTGTGGTCCCCCTATAGAGTAGGTCTGTGGTCCCCTATAGAGTAGGTCTGTGGTCCCCCTGTAGGTCTGTGGTCCCCCTATAGAGTAGGTCTGTGGTCCCCCTGTAGGTCTGTGGTCCCCCTGTAGAGTAGGTCTGTGGTCCCCCTATAGAGTAGGTCTGTGGTCCCCCTATAGAGTAGGTCTGTGGTCCCCCTATAGAGTAGGTCTGTGGTCCTCCTGTAGGTCTGTGGTCCCCCTGTAGAGTAGGTCTGTGGTCCCCCTGTAGAGTAGGTCTGTGGTCCCCCTATAGAGTAGGTCTGTGGTCCCCCTATAGAGTAGGTCTGTGGTCCCCCTATAGAGTAGGTCTGTGGTCTCCCTGTAGAGTAGGTCTGTGGTCCCCCTGTAGGTCTGTGGTCCCCCTATAGAGTAGGTCTGTGGTCCCCCTATAGAGTAGGTCTGTGGTCCCCCTATAGAGTAGGTCTGTGGTCCCCCTGTAGGTCTGTGGTCCCCCTATAGAGTAGGTCTGTGGTCCCCCTGTAGGTCTGTGGTCCCCATGTAGAGTAGGTCTGTGGTCCCCCTATAGAGTAGGTCTGTGGTCCCCCTATAGAGTAGGTCTGTGGTCCCCCTATAGAGTAGGCCTGTGGTCCCCCTGTAGGTCTGTGGTCCCCCTGTAGGTCTGTGGTCCCCCTGTAGGTCTGTGGTCCCCCTGTAGAGTAGGTCTGTGGTCCCCCTATAGAGTAGGTCTGTGGTCCTCCTGTAGGTCTGTGGTCCCCCTGTAGAGTAGGTCTGTGGTCCCCCTATAGAGTAGGTCTGTGGTCCTCCTGTAGGTCTGTGGTCCCCCTGTAGAGTAGACCTGTGGTCCCCCTATAGAGTAGGTCTGTGGTCCCCTATAGAGTAGGTCTGTGGTCCCCCTATAGAGTAGGTCTGTGGTCCCCCTGTAGGTCTGTGGTCCCCTATAGAGTAGGTCTGTGGTCCCCCTATAGAGTAGGTCTGTGGTCTCCCTGTAGAGTAGGTCTGTGGTCCCCCTGTAGGTCTGTGGTCCCCCTATAGAGTAGGTCTGTGGTCCCCCTATAGAGTAGGTCTGTGGTCCCCCTATAGAGTAGGCCTGTGGTCCCCCTGTAGGTCTGTGGTCCCCCTGTAGGTCTGTGGTCCCCCTGTAGAGTAGGTCTGTGGTCCCCCTATAGAGTAGGTCTGTGGTCCCCCTATAGAGTAGGTCTGTGGTCCTCCTGTAGGTCTGTGGTCCCCCTGTAGAGTAGGTCTGTGGTCCCCCTATAGAGTAGGTCTGTGGTCCTCCTGTAGGCCTGTGGTCCCCCTGTAGGTCTGTGGTCCCCCTGTAGGTCTGTGGTCCCCCTGTAGAGTAGGTCTGTGGTCCCCCTATAGAGTAGGTCTGTGGTCCTCCTGTAGGTCTGTGGTCCCCCTGTAGAGTAGGTCTGTGGTCCCCCTGTAGAGTAGGTCTGTGGTCCCCCTATAGAGTAGGTCTGTGGTCCCCCTATAGAGTAGGTCTGTGGTCCCCCTATAGAGTAGGTCTGTGGTCCCCCTGTAGAGTAGGCCTGTGGTCCCCCTATAGAGTAGGTCTGTGGTCTCCCTGTAGGTCTGTGGTCCCCCTATAGAGTAGGTCTGTGGTCCCCCTGTAGAGTAGGTCTGTGGTCCCCCTATAGAGTAGGTCTGTGGTCCCCCTGTAGGTCTGTGGTCCCCCTATAGAGTAGGTCTGTGGTCCCCCTATAGAGTAGGTCTGTGGTCCCCCTGTAGAGTAGGTCTGTGGTCCCCCTATAGAGTAGGTCTGTGGTCCCCCTGTAGAGTAGGTCTGTGGTCCCCCTATAGAGTAGGTCTGTGGTCCCCCTGTAGAGTAGGTCTGTGGTCCCCCTGTAGAGTAGGTCTGTGGTCCCCCTGTAGGTCTGTGGTCCCCCTATAGAGTAGGTCTGTGGTCCCCCTATAGAGTAGGTCTGTGGTCCCCCTATAGAGTAGGTCTGTGGTCCCCCTGTAGAGTAGGTCTGTGGTCCCCCTATAGAGTAGGTCTGTGGTCCCCCTATAGAGTAGGTCTGTGGTCCCCCTGTAGAGTAGGTCTGTGGTCCCCCTATAGAGTAGGTCTGTGGTCCTCCTGTAGGTCTGTGGTCCCCCTGTAGAGTAGGTCTGTGGTCCCCCTGTAGAGTAGGTCTGTGGTCCCCCTATAGAGTAGGTCTGTGGTCTCCCTGTAGGTCTGTGGTCCCCCTATAGAGTAGGTCTGTGGTCCCCCTATAGAGTAGGTCTGTGGTCCCCCTATAGAGTAGGTCTGTGGTCCCCCTGTAGGTCTGTGGTCCCCCTATAGAGTAGGTCTGTGGTCCCCCTATAGAGTAGGTCTGTGGTCCCCTATAGAGTAGGTCTGTGGTCCCCCTATAGAGTAGGTCTGTGGTCCCCCTGTAGGTCTGTGGTCCCCCTATAGAGTAGGTCTGTGGTCCCCCTATAGAGTAGGTCTGTGGTCCCCCTGTAGAGTAGGTCTGTGGTCCCCCTATAGAGTAGGTCTGTGGTCCCCCTATAGAGTAGGTCTGTGGTCCCCCTGTAGGTCTGTGGTCCCCTATAGAGTAGGTCTGTGGTCCCCCTATAGAGTAGGTCTGTGGTCCCCCTGTAGGTCTGTGGTCCCCCTGTAGGTCTGTGGTCCCCCTGTAGGTCTGTGGTCCCCCTATAGAGTAGGTCTGTGGTCCCCTATAGAGTAGGTCTGTGGTCCCCCTGTAGGTCTGTGGTCCCCCTGTAGGCCTGTGGTCCCCCTATAGAGTAGGTCTGTGGTCCCCTATAGAGTAGGTCTGTGGTCCCCCTGTAGAGTAGGCCTGTGGTCCCCCTATAGAGTAGGTCTGTGGTCCCCCTATAGAGTAGGCCAGTGGTCCCCCTATAGAGTAGGTCTGTGGTCCCCCTGTAGAGTAGGCCTGTGGTCCCCCTATAGAGTAGGTCTGTGGTCCCCCTGTAGGTCTGTGTCCCCCTATAGAGTAGGTCTGTGGTCCCCCTGTAGGTCTGTGGTCCCCCTATAGAGTAGGTCTGTGGTCCCCCTGTAGGTCTGTGGTCCCCATGTAGAGTAGGCCTGTGGTCCCCCTATAGAGTAGGTCTGTGGTCCCCCTATAGAGTAGGTCTGTGGTCCCCCTGTAGAGCTGTATTTCCCTATAGAGCAGATCCTGTACCTGTGTGGAGGAGAAGCCTCCGTAGGAGTTCTGCTGGCTAGTGAGCCACCTGACGATGCGGGAGGCGTAACCCAGGTCAGCAGTGGTGGGAGTGGCGCTGAGAGTGGCCAGCAGCACGTAGGAGCTGATCTCCACGGAGAGGGACATGGACTTCTCAGACCTCTGAGACCAGTAGAGGTTTCCACCTGAGGAAAACACACCCAGGATACATCCACTGAGGGCCAAGAGAGGTGGACCTGCCTCTGCTTTGTTTAGTTTACAGCAGGGGTGCCAAACTCAAACTTTACAGCGGGCCAAAATTGAAGTCTTGGACCAAGTCGCGGGCCAAAGTCACGGGGGGGGTGTTATGGAGTGACGGTGTTGTTGACGGTGGGATGCGGGATTGCGATCTGCCGAAGTTGACGCGCCAGTGTTACCGTGCCAGGAAGAGCGCTAATGCTGGAATGCCGAGTTACGGGCTGACGGAGTTGTTGACGGGGGGGGGGGGGGGGGGGGGCGGGGGTTGCGGGATTGCGATCTGCCGAAGTTGACGCGCCAGTGTTACCGCGCCAGGACGCGCGTTAATGCTGGAATGCGATATACCGGCGGGCCAATTGCATTACATTAATTGGGGACATTAATTACATTATAACAGGGTCCGCGGGCGGAATTGTTGAGGGGGGGGTGGGGGGGTAGTACGGGATTACGGGCTGCCGGAGTTGACGCGCCAGGGTTACTACACCGAGACGCACGTCAACGACCATCTGTTCAGTACACTTGTAAGATCACCTCATAAGGGAGATGTTAAAGTTGTTTAAGGGGAGCAATGGAGCCATTGAACGTCCTCTGACCTTCCTGTGTGGCCACCTTGTCCAGGTGCTCCAGCAGCAAAGTCCGTGTCTCCATGTCTCCGGCCAGGGTGAAGACGTATGCAAGCAGAGCTGTGGCGTACGTGTTGCTCTTATCTCCCAGGCTTTGCCTCAGGCAAGTCATGCTTTTTTTTATCTGTGGATCCTGTAAGCAGTAAAGTCAAAACAATGTGGTTCACTCAAACACAAACTGATATCATATACTGTATCTGCTGTACTATCCCCGTTACCTGTATTAAATGGCTCATAAAATAATATTCAAATGTGTGAATAATGTTAATAAAATGAAAATGTCCATTTATTTCTCAAATAAGCTTTGTGTAACAAAGCTTTGTGTACTGTACTAAATCTTAAAATGACCATATGTCATCAGAGATTAAGCAAACATACTAAACTCCCCGATAACAATGCTATGGTGTGTTATCCTTTGAAATTTCCGTTCTGGGTTGGAATGTTTGTTTTTGTTTTGGCCTGTAGGTTGTGATCCTCTATTCTCTGAGTACTACGGGTTGCCAGCTATTAAACAAATACACACCCAGCATGCTCCAGCTATGGAAGCAAACAGACAAACTGGGTCAACAGAGTCTACATTCTACACAACCTAAAAAGCCTTGTTCACTTTGGAAAAGTGGGTAAAGCCGGGAAATCTTGCATTTGAAAGATGAAGACAGCTTTGAGCCACAGATGCCACATGAGTCGGTTTATAATTTACAAATGTACACATTTGCTGATCAACTTACAGTGTAGAACCCGTCATCACTTGTCATTCTCAAAATAGAATAATTGTACTTGTCTTAAAATACAATGTTGCGCTCGGCTCATCTTGCGCTTCTGTTCTTTCATTGTCCTTAACTGCAACCCAAGTGAGCCTCTAGGGAGGAAGTGGCAGGCGGAAACAGCTCTCCAATATTGTGAATTTGAACTGCAGTACCAATTGTAAACACTCCAACAACCAGTGCTTGAAAGATTGAATACTTACAGAAGCAGACACATTGGTCTCCAACAAAGCGGCCGTCACGTACGCAGAGAGAGTGACTTCGTCTGAGACGCCTCCCTGTGAAGCAAAGCAATGAAAAGCTTGACTCTGTGATCCGTTTCAAATATGTGGTTGAAGCGTGTGTTTACAGTTGTACACCAAATGCGCCTCCACTTTCTGATTATTAGTTTCAACAAAACTGAAATCTGCCCCAAACATAAAGAAGCCCTTTTATCCTCCTCATAGTAAAGCAGTCAGAGAAGGTTCCATGTCTGTACCTTCATTCTGTTGTTGAACAGACTGCCCAACTTTTGGAAGCAGCCGTTGTCTTGTTGTTTGCTCTCCAGCCAAGACTTAGTGTCCGCTAAGACGGTTGGGTCAATGTAGATGAAAGACTTTGCTTTGACGAAGGATCTCAGCACAAATGCTGTGAGCCTGATGAATAATGACAAAAGAAAGTCAGTCGCTCAAAATTCAAATCATTCATGTCTATCAAATCTTACCAGGTATTCCCAGATCCAGTCCCAAACGTGCTGTAAGCTCCATCTGAATGCTTGTAGTTCAGCTGCCTCTGGTAGCCTGTGTGTGATTATAACTGTTTATTATATAATTGTGGATAAAAAACATTGTTTTTGTAACAAACTATACACAACTGTAGATACACTGTATCTATGGATCTACATAGCATTAAAGCCTATTTCGTTTTCAGGGAAGGAACAAACAGGGAAAATTATAAACCAAATGAGACGTTCACACATCCAAAGAGCGTGACTTCTTAGGAGACTTACCGCTGGTCAAGAAGTTAGTGGCCCTGGCCTTAATCTCTGCGGTGATTTGCTGTGTGTTGGTGAGGTACTCCAGGATGTAAATATTGGGGGCGAGTAGAGCCATGTTCTGCTCTCCACATCCATAAGGCATGCTCAGCAGACCGTCTAGGTTCTTGAGGGCTCGGCCCAAGATGTCACCTGTGGGAAGTACAAGATGAGAACATGGATTGTGTTAAATGTTTTAACTATATCTTTCATCAGCATATGCTTTCATCCAGAGGGGTTGATGTTGTTTTGTTGTTGTTTTTGTGGATACATGTTATTAACAAACAGGTATCAGGGAGGCCTATTGGTAGACTGTAGACACTGGGGTTTGGAGCCAGAACCCTTTGACTGGGAGCCAAACACTCTGACCAGGGGCGTAGCACCAAATTCTGAGCCCTGTATACAAGGAGTCCTGTCCCCCCCCCGCTAAAAAAAATAAGTAGTTTTACTAGCAGGCAGCTAGGATGATATAGCTTTTTTGTAATGCAGTCATGTCTGTGGCTAACTAGCCTATGCCATAGGTTATTATTTATCATGTAGCCCAATAACGGCTTAGTATTAATTAATAAGAGGTAATAATTAATATTAGCTTGCTTCAAATCAGTAGCCCCTCTGCCTTGCCCCCCCCAAGCCTGTACCACTTACACCCCCAGTCCGTCGGCCCTCACTCTGACCACTAGGATTCCTCTCACCTGACTACTGCTGACCTGTTTAAAGTGTGTTTAATTGTTCTGAATCATTTCCCAGACACTCAGTGTCCTTCCTATGGGGCATGGTTGATAAGGCAGCCCCCAACATGCTCAGTAAAAAGATCAAAGTTTACCCAGGACTGATACTGAAGCTCTGGCAGATCCTTGGATCACGTCCTCAGGTAGGCTGAGCTCCAGCTGCTCCTGAAGACTCTCTCCTAGGTGTGGGGAACATATGAATATTCATGTAATAAAGAGGCATATACAGGCATACAGGCATATGGTAACACCAGAAGGAAGAAATGTAACAGATAGCTTCATAAAGTAATGTCATTTAGTAAAGTAACAGTATAATCAACACGCACATGTACAGGCTATGCATTAGCTGAAAATGTAAAATGTAAACATTAACATATGTAAAATAACCACCTTAAATGTATAACTATATAAAAATGTAATAAACAGATTAAATTAATATAAAATAATAATATATGATTATTCCAGTACATGGACAGTTTTGCTGACCTTTTGGACACAGCAGGACGTTGTAGGTCTTGGTCTGCTCGACTCCCTCTGCCTAAAAAGAAGAGGATTAGAAACAAGATGACATGAATACACTCAAATCTTCCCACGTTTTCCAAATCCACCATTTCAGAAACAACCATTTCACCAACAATGTAATCTTCACCTTCACAATGAGAGAACGCGTGACCACGTCGATGCGGCCTCTCTCGGGTACGTTCACAATCTCGTTGTCACACGAGGTGTGGGAACTCACTGCCTCTGCAATCATGGTCACGTTCACAGGCCCTACAGATACAAGGATACATCATGGCGTTAGCACAACCAAAACACATGGTTCAACGGCCTACTATGTCTATTATTTATCGTGATGTCTTGAGTCTACTGTATTGTGTTTTTAACCCTCACCAAGGGCTGTTGGGGTCAGTTTCCAGATGTGGGTCCTGCGGCCCTTGGCACACAGACAGGAGGCTTGCTGGGCCCCGGCGAGTGGTGTAAGGGTGTAGTCTGAAGAGATTACGGGGCTCACGCTCACCTGCCAATGAGAACACACATAGTCTGATATAGAGAGCGTGGCTGGAGACAATCAAGACTTACATCAAATCTGGATTTTGATTTGAAGAAAATTTTATCTTCAAACGTTTCCATGAATATGATAACCTTTTAATGAGCACATATTAATTAAATAAGAATAATATAACTTATAGAATTACTTCCTGAATGTTCACATTACAGTACGATTATTACATATTTCAGGGGGTATTCTATGAAAGTGACTCATATTAAAGTAAGGAATGTTGTTGGTGTACCATTATACAGCTGCTTTGGTAGTTGAAGACGGTCGCCTTCAGCTCCAGGTTCTCCCCTCGGATGATGGAGTAGGGGAGGCTGAGCTCCAGGAAGAAGGGCTGGAAGACGACCAGCTCTTTGGGCGGGGCCAGGCCAAAACCCTGCTCTGACAGGCAGAAGGCCTCAGTCTCCCAGGTGGTGATGGTGTCCGGGACGGTGACGGGCACCTCCTTCATACCTGACTTTCTGGAGAGAGAGAGAGAGAGAGAGAGAGAGAGAGAGAGAGAGAGAGAGAGAGAGAGAGAGAGAGAGAGAGAGAGAGAGAGAGAGAGAGAGAGAGAGAGAGAGAACGCATTACCTGCCTAGCCTATTGAAAGCCCCATAAAATGATAATGAACTTGTCCTACAGTGATATTATTATTATTCACCCGCTCCTGATTATGTATGCTAATACGTGAGAACAACGACAAAAATAGCAACAAAAAATTTAATGAAAGATATCATTGAAATCTAACACGTTTGTCTGATTGCTTGGCTAGTTGGGACCACATGTGGAGAGGCCTTTCAACCAACATAACATGCAAAAAGCTGACACCCAGCAGTGGTCATCATGATAGATACATGGCCTACATATATGGTACTTTATCGATTTATCCAATTTATATTTTTCATTATTATATCAACAATAATAATAATAATAATAATATAGACCTATGATATATTCATTTGAACTGCATGATATAGCGGTTAGATCCATTCTGAAAGTAGCCTTTTGGTAAAAGTACACATTAATTAGTCGCATCTCTGAAGGGATTCTTTGATATGAAGCTCACCCCACTTTGACCAGGTCCCACAGCCAGGTCTCAGGAAAGAAAGTGCGGACAGTTTCTATGATTGGAGGCGGGGGGATGAAAGGGTTGCTGCTGCCAACACGTTGGAAGCTACGTTCGCTCATGACATCTTCTAGGTAATCCACATGAAAAGAACCTAATTCCAGTCAACAAAGGAATATCGTGTGTTATTTATAAGTATCCTATGTTCTACAGAATCGTAATGCAAGTTTTTTGTTAAAAAATAATTCTGCCCTGTTGTTCTGAATTAATGAGATACCTCAAAATCGTACAAGAAACTCTCCCCTGCATGGAGTACAGCTGCTGCTGCCAATCAGCCAAAGCCTCAAATGGTGATTTCAAGTACAGGGTCGATATAAGGTATCCAAGGTATTAGTTAAGATGTCAAATTATATAATCAAACTGTAATCAAACTGTACAGAATGAATTTCAGATGCATCATCTTATATCCGTGAACCATATCGGTTCAACTGATCCTGGAGAAACGCCACAATGTCAAGCAGATCATAACCTGTTTTCCGTCTGAACCACCCCAAAGTCCTGAGGTCCCTGCACACAGTGGACACATTAATAACAATACTATCAATATTACTCAAGGACGCAATTATCTCCCAACGTCTCAAACATAAACCACAATAAAACTGGATCAAACTAAACCGGCGGGACATATATGTAATCTAGCTTTTAAGAGAATGTCAGCTTCTGTTTTTTGAGGTATATCATTATTTCAAGAAAACTAGCAAATTATTTTTTTATGGAAACCTTTCTCAGAATTCTGAGATAATAAACTTGTTAATTCAGAAAAACAGAACATTCATTTTGTTACCAAATTCAAACTTTTCTCAGAATTCTTGGAAAATTCAGAAAAAGAAGAGGATAATTCATTTTCTAAAGTCAATGCATTACGCTTCTGTACATCAACATGCTTTACAGGAAAGATAGGTCTGGAAAAGAGTCTCACCCTGGCCAAAGTAGTAGTTTCTTCCATGGTATGTGAGACAGGAAGGCGATTTGAGAATCATATTTGTGAACATCTTCAGCCCTACTCCCTAGATTAATAAATACATATGTTTAAGTTTCAATAGTTAACCTTTTAAGTTGCACTCATTTAAAAAGATTCCAGTGGTCCTACCTGGAATACTGAGTACGCATTGCTGTCTTCGGGGCCTGGATATGGCCGTATAGATCTTTTGGGTCTCACTCGCAAACAAGTGTCAGGATCATTGACTTGGTATGGATACATGCTTGCTGTCTGGACTGGCAACAACTTAAATATCTGCAAAACATGTAAAATACAAAGTGAAAAAAACAAATACTTGCTGACATAGACTATATAGCCACAGTCGATCGGCAGATGCATCAAATTTCTGTACAGAATTCAGTTATATATATATATATATTAAAAATACGAGAGCAATCTAATAGAAATGTCTGGTTGATGGTATTTTGTATAACCATAAACACTAGAGAGACACATTTGTTATGAGATCAATCCAAGTCACTATAATTTTTTTAGCTACACGGATGCCACTGGGATTCGTTCCCACCACCTTTCAGCTCGGAGCCAGCTTAGCTTTTGTAGTAGCAAAAGCATCTCATCTGTTATGGAAACGCTACTGGATGTTTACGCAATGCATGAAATGACCATCAGAGAGGACATTTCCCGAAAAGTGGAGAAACGTGTGACAGACATGAAATTGACTTGGCAAAAAAGTAATTGGACTTTTGACGGACTGGGACATGCGATGTGTGGTAACAGGAATGGACTGGTGCATTATAAATCAGGAGATACTTTCTAGTAAAGTACTGAAAATGGAATAAAGATGTACGATGTGGTGAAGCCCTCAAAATTTAATTTTCCTTGTGGGAGGATCAAATGCAACAGGTCAACTTTGGACCCTTTCCATCCAGTCAAAGGACCCATTTCCTAACACTCCTTTTATGGTGCACATCTTTTGCCAAGAATTTAACCCTGATTGTGAGAGGCAAAAATCATACTTTTCACTAATCTTTTTTCATTGATGTAGTCAACGCACCAGGGAATATGGATGTCGAGCTCACAGACCGCCAATGTAACAGCACACTGAGATAGTACTGTTATAAGTCAGGGCAGGCCTGTTCTCCCGTTTTGTCTCAGAAACTATGCCACAACGCTGTTTTCAGGCCTCCCATATGCTCTGCATATTTGGCAAGACATACAATTATATTCTCTGTAATGAAGATCAAAAAATCATCCCACAGGACACAACTTCACTCAATCTTGAGAGTTTCAGCAGCATAGATCCTGAGCCCAAAAATGATTGGACTTGCAGCAGGGAGAAGTGCCAGGTGTCAAGCAAATAGGAAATTAAAAAGTAAAAATTTGTTAGAAATGAGTTGAGTCATTTAAAGACCAGACTTTTTCATGTTTTTGTATTATGGTAATTACTTAAATGTATTTTTGTTGTTCATTCTAGGCCTTTCAACAATTAAACAATGCCCAGATGGAGTCAAGTTCACAAGTTCTAGGTCCTGCTTGCAAAGTAGTATATCTTTTTAATTATGGCCTCTTAAGTGATTGAGTTTGTTTACTCTGCTGTAAACAGTCAAGCTGAATTCACAGTTTTGAGTAAAGCTTGTATGCGAAGATCCACGTCGGGATTCAGAGACAAGAACGAGACAAAGATCTTTGCAGAGTTGCATGTATTTAAACATCCACGTCAAGTTAATGAGCAGTATACTAGTTTGCAGCACGACATGCACATCAACCAACAAGGGGTGTAAATATTAATAGATTTGTATTGATTAATCGATTATACAGCCAACGATTCGATGCATCGATTCGTCCGCAAGAGTATCGATTATTTAAAAAAAACATAATAATAATATATATTTTTCTGTTTTTCTTTTTTTTCAGTGAATAGGCTAATTGCCAGACTAGACCTGCACAGTAAGCACTAAAGTGTGTATAGAATACAGTTTCTGTATTCTCAATAAAAGGTAAATGATACATTTTTTCGATAGATATTATATTAATAGATATAATGTCAAAAATATTGAGTATCGAATCGTATAGAAAATAATCGAATCATTGGCTTATGAAATCGATATCGTATCGAATCGTCATGAAGGCTCCGATTTACACCCCTACAACCAACGCAAATCCCTGCTTGACCTATCCGCTAACTTGACGTGAACCTCTGCAGAGAAGGGTTAGTTACACGGTGACACGTTACTAATCTGTGGGAGGACTGCATGTCCTCACGTCTGCGGTGGTCTGCAACTTTCAAAAGGAGTGTGTTCAGCCTCTGAGGGTGCTTTCACACCTGAGCTGTTTGGTCCGTTCTAATCAATCCCCTGGAGTGTTTCTCTTGATAGTACGGCTTATTTTGGGTGGTGTGAACGCTCATTGGAACTCTGAACTCGGTTCACTTTAGGTGTGAACGTGATAACTGGACCTAAACATATTCAGCCACGTAGGCTTTACACAAACTTCTCCTGGATTAAAATGAGTCACAGTCATACATGGTGCTTCAGGAGGTCCATCTCTTTGGAATATGGTCGGTACAAAATAAAGCTATTGCTTCCCCTAAAAGCATTCAGCCTGAACACTAACCGAACCAAATGAGTGCTGGAATCAGAAGTGCGATTACAAGGGTGGGTGGAATTAGAGATGTTAATGAAAATGATGCTTGGAGTGAAGGAGGAAGGCGTGGTGATGGACTCAGGCTGCCCCACTTGCCTTGTCAGCAGTCAGCTTCTTCCCGGGCTCCTTGATAAGGACACTCTGGTCCACTGCACTGATGCCACACAGGGAGTCTGGCTGGGCTCTCAGCTGCAGTCTGTTCTCTTCGCCTGGGACGGCTGTACTGGGAGAAAACTCCAGTGACACCTGGAGGAAAATATACTTATCAGTCCACGACACTTGGGAGGCACCGTTTTCTTAAAGGATACATAACATCCCGTTTGTCATTATACTAGTCAATATAGCAGTCACACTGACCTTGTTAGCGAAGCATTTCTCTGTGTCAAAATCAGCTTTGTGGGCGATGACGTTCTCACTGGGAAGGCCAGCATACACAACCACCTGGACCAATGGCGCCATGTCGGGAGACACTTCCAACTTGATGGAGACTTCCCCCTTGGTCACTGAAATGACTCTTGTATTAGCCACCAGAGCTTAAATGATAGGGTGTCAATTTAGATTTATTTTAAACTGATCCGTAGGCTAATATTAACTCCAGAACACTTGTTTTTTTCCTGTCTTTTCTGACATCCCCTACCCCCAAGCCCTCTAAAGTGAATGGAAAAACATGACCAGAGAAGAAACCTTGAAGAGTAACATAGAATGAGGGATCCTTCCTTCCAGGGAGGGTTAGGAGTGCAATAGGTGGCGTAATGGTAGCATGACAAGCAACTTGTTTAGGTTAGGGTGACCATACGTCCGTATTTCCCGGGACATGTCCGTATTTCACGTCCTGTCCCGGGTGTCCCGGGTTATTTTTAGAAAGTGAGGAAATGTCCTGGTTTTTAAAATGACCTTCTTTGGACCATTACATTTACATGCACTAGGGCACTGCCCACGGCGCTGCGTGCGACGTAGCCTAATCCCCGCCCCTATGCTGTCAGCCCTATTAATCAGAACGTAGACAACGTGACTGTCAGTCATACGCAAGCAACATGCCGAAGCGCAAGTGCTCGTTTACCGACGAATTGCTAAAGAGTTTCCCGGCTTTCAGATCGGGTCGAGACAAATGGGAAGCCTTGTGCACAGTGTGCAAAGCAGGCACATATGTCTCGGTGTCCAATGGAGGTGCAAGAGATCTGAAAATCCACCTGGACACAGAGAAGCACAAAACAGCTGTCCGAGGCGAGGGTAGTGCTAGCTCGATCACACAGTACTTTCTCAGACCTTGACTTTTACTGAAAAGCATTTTTAATAAACCAACTAAATATCTTGTTCTATCTATATAATATAATATACCGGTATAATTGAATAATAATAAAATACTATTAAAGCAGCAGCATCCTCCACATGACCGCCCACCCCCCAGCCCCCCCCCCCCCCCCCGCCCCGCCCCACCTTCAACCCCCCCCCCCCCCCCCCCCCCCCCCCCCCCCCGACAAGGTGTCCTGGTTTTCCCAAATGAAAATATGGTCACCCTAGTTTAGGTTAATGATCAGCTGGTAGCCGTTAGTGGGATATCTGGGTTTACTATGATATATGAATACATACTCATATAACAACCTAACAGCATTTATCTTGATATGAATCAATGCTCAACCGACAAGCGTTTGGAAATGAGGAGGGGTGGGCTTTGCATGCTTGAACAGTGCAGTGAGCAGCTGTAAGAAAAATGTGTGCGCTGCTTCAATTTCATTCATGGCCGAGCCATCATGGAGTTTCATTTGAGTGTGAAGCTTAATCCTAAGGGAAAGTAACAATCATTGTTGTTTATAGCCGAGCCATCTGCAAATTCCGGTTGAGGCCGGGCTTAGTCCTAGTCTACATCATAAATAAGCCTAGCCATAGGCGGATTTCGTTTAAGGTGTGCCTTAGAAAAGTAAAATTTATACTAATTATGCTAATATCAGCAGAATAAAAATGCCACTACAGTGGCCGCCTGACCCGACGCACATTTTTTCATTTAGCCTTGTTTGTTTCGCACTTGCTTTCCATAAGTTAACAGATTTAAACAGTGTGAAGTGAAGAGTGTTTTTTGTATGGCCTGCTGTATAGAAGAGCAATGTCCGTACACACCTTGTTCATCCAGAACTTCCACCTTTATAAGCCCTTGTCTGGCAATGGATCCTCGGGCCAAAATCTGCAGTGAAGAAAGGCAGAGGGCAAGTAAGTTATAAGAATGTTTTGGAGTGAGTAAGTGTTTCCAGTACTGCAGATGAACTTGAGTATCATTTAAATGTCAGTCAATGTGTCAGCTTTAAAAACAGCCCCTTGGCTTATTCTGGTTGCTTTTCTATACCGTGTGTGTTTAATAATTTGCACTGTTCCTTCTCTCAAATAAAATAAACTAAGGCAAAAAAAAAAACACGACTATAGACTACGGAAGAGGATTAGGGCCACACATAAGAAAAATATTTAGTTCAGACTTTATTCTCAGAATTCTGACTTTAAAGTCAGAATTCTGAACTCAATTTATTTTCTTATGTGTGGCCCTAAGCCTCTTCCATAATAGACTGATCAACAGTAGACCAATTGATCATTTTCCAGTTAACTTAGCATGTACAGTGTGCAACACACTGCATTGAATTCATTAAAAAAATAATCGTGCTAACGTGTTAGAAGGATTTCCACAGGTAAACAGAATAAGAACCAAGGCTTTTTCTGTGACGTTCTTCTCACCAGATACATTATATCCACAGGGCCCGGGGCCTCCCCAACAAAAGTGAAGCGGACATTGATGAGTTCCTCCACGTCACACATGAGCTTGGTCTCCCTCTTCTTCACCTCCAGGGAGCTGATGGTTGGAGTGTCCTCCGTTTTTGTCCGGGCAAGTGAGAGGGTCAGTTCGCTATTTTGATAGTGAGTTGTTCTGTACCCATGGTACATCAATTCAGGCAGCGCAGACACCTTGGTGGAATATAAAATAGTGTTTGTGGGGGGTGAGTGGATTAGTTGATGATTTAACAGACTGAAATATATAGTTTGGTGAATCACATTGATCCATTTAATATTGTACATCGTTTTTAACACACTGATGTACTAGTTTAGAAGGTTTGTGCATTATTTCTTATTCAGGAGTATATATAATATTTCCACAACATGTCTTACTTACTGTAAGTTGGAAGTCGTCCTTAAATCTAGATGTGTTGAATAAAAATCTGGCGACACCATCACTGTTGGTGGTGAGGTTTTGACTGAGCCGTCTCACTGACCGCCTCTCACCCTCAAACAGGTGGAGCAACATGTCTGGGATGGGCGTGTCATTAAAGTACACTGCCTTCACCTGATGGATTAACAACAACACGTCACACAGCGTCTACCATCCCTACGTTAGAGGCATCTTGTTTACCGCAGCCAAAACCATTGTTCATTATCTACTCATCGCACTAACCTTGCCTTCCACAACTGATCCTCTCTTATACACATCGGGCGTATCAATAAATGAAAGTTTTCCAATCACGTAAGAAAGTTTGATTCTTTCAATCCCCAAGTACTTGAGTCCTTTAAAGTCAGGAGAAAGACAACTGTGTTAGATTGCAGTGGGGTTAAGATAAATGTCACGGCAATCTGCAACATTGTTCAATGTGTGTTTGAGATAGAAGACAGAAACTGTGGCTTATAGTGTTGTAAAGGAACAAAGTATAACTACTTTTTTTACAAAGGGGTGTTTCACATTATTACACCTCTTTGCTCATTTCCCCACGGGGCTTTTGTGTGCCCCCTAGATAGTTTTTAAGCTGCTTGCTTCAATATTCAGTTATTTGATTTATTTTTTTTGTGTTGGAATATGTACAGATTTTACATAACCCTACATAAAACTGCTTAAAATGTTCATATGAACCGGCTTCAGAAGTACTGGTTACTGTGTCCGCTGCACTAGCCATGGCAGCATGCCAGGTGCCTTGAATCCTCAGATGCCGTAAAAACAAAGTGTGTAAAGCTAACGTTCACGTTCAGCTAGTGGATGACTACTGAAGAAGAACACCCATGGCCATAGTTACCCAAATATTTACCTTTATAGGTACGTTTTTACTTTTACTTTAGGTACTAATTTTAACCCAGATAAATACTTTTCATACTGAAGTTCATTTTATTTGAGCTATGACTTTTGCTCAAATTAAATTCTTATGGATGACTTTAACCAGTCAATTTCAACAAAAATGTCTCTGGACTTACCTGTCCCTTCCTCTTCCACTTCTGCAGTGACAGAAAGTTCAGTCCTTACCAACTTTTCTGCACGTGTGAAAAGTGCCATGTTGAAACTAAATGTTGCACAGCCAGTCTTGTCAAGCTAGGAAAAGTACAGAAAATGCAGATACATACTTAAAAAGTTGTATATTTATATACATATATACAAATAACTAAACATGTACGGCTCAAAAAAAAATTTTATGCTAACGATATATATATATATATGTATGTATAGGTGTGTTTCTTCAGACCTAAGGGCTTCAACACAACAAGCATACAGTGTAAGTGTAAAGCATATCCACATTCACTCCGCTCCCATCAATCAATTAGCTCTTTCCACACCACAGGCGGAGATAAAGCATATTGCTGAGCTGAGCTTCAACTGCTGCTTTTGACCCAGAGTTTTTCAAGTGATGAATTTCTATGGCTTAAATGAGTGAGTCTGCTTGGGATTCAATATGCTTTTGATATGAAGGCAATGACTCAAGAAGGTTCTAGATGGCTTATAGAGGGTCTGCTGCTACCCTACCTGTTTAGTCTCTTTGTGGCAAGGGACAACAAACTCAGGTTCTTCCTCTGGGTGGCGATGGTAATGATTCAGAGGTCGGCAGATATGCAGCGAAGCGGTGCCTGGCACAGGCTGTTTGTATGTGTAGCTGGATGGAAGAAAATAATTATTACCAACATAACTGATGTTGATGGGTCATATCAGATCACATCATATATCACAACAAATGAATGAAGATCATATGGTAGCACTTTAGATAAATTCAACTTTGAACCTTAATAAAGCAGAAGTTAATAGTTAACTGCTCATAAGCTATTTATAATCAGTTATAAATTATTCATTACATAATTACATAATGGTTCATAGGATCATTTATGAAGTGTAAGTTTATAATGTACAATGTATAATAGTGCTTTATAATCACATAAATGTAAATCCATAATAAATAATAAATAAATGCATCCATTCCTGATTATGTCAGGTAGTTAGATAGCGTTACTCAAGTCTTGTGTGGGCTTATCCAAAGTGAGGACTAGCTATGACTTGCTAGGCATTTACAGATGAGTCTGATTGATTGATTGATAGAAAGTGACTGATTATGAATTGTTTACACTTCATAAATGATTATTAAAAAATCATCCTCATCATTTATAAACTATTTTCTCATTATCTTTTCAATCATTTATAACTTATTATTAATTATTTACTGAGTATTAATTCAATTAAAACAATGCTTTAAAAATGCCGAATTCTGTATGAATTAATTATTTAGTACCATTTTAATTAATTAATGGTTCAAAGTTGTAGTTCTACAAACTATGGTCATAAAGATTCTGTCTTACGTTGAGCACACTTCTGCTGTGATGTCCTCTTGAGCAACACTCATTTCTTTAGGCACCTTCACCTTCACGTCAAACTTTGGCAGAACTAGGAGGCAGAACGTGGCAGTTGGTCATTCTCATGCCTGGCAGTACCATGCACACGTCAACGTTAGGAGAGGAACAGAACTCACCATATTTCTCCACCTTAAAGCTTTGTGAAAGTTTGACGTTGTTGTCCCCATTCCACACCTCAATCCGGTATGTTCCAACAGGCGCCTCAGAGTTCAATTTGTAATAAAGCTGCAGAAATGTACCGTTTGATGACTCATTCAGCCACTGTCCAATGCGGTTTGTGCCTGCATCCTATTTAGAAATGAAATATAGCAGGTTATATACATTAAAAGAATACAAAGTAAGGTCCTGAAAATGACACATATTATAATTCATTTTGTACAATGAAGAGCCTTACCTTGATTGTGATTGTTTTGTACTGTGAATAAAAGGATGTACATTGATTAGAAATGTTGTTTTCTGCATATTATAAATAGCAATTAGCTTAATAACTACACTAAAGTTATCAACTGAAATGTAATTCATAGCCGACATTGACCAAATATTGAAAAGCATATTACAGAAAATGTTATCTTTTAGTAAATGGTTATTACTTAATGGTTAATATTGAGACAACTGCTTCTTAAAATATAATTTCACAAAGTGAACTATCCAACTAACCGTTTTAGAGACCAAACTATCTGACTTGACATCTTACAGACCAAACCTCATTGGAAACAAGGTCTAGATTTTAGGGAGGGTACTTAAACTACTAAAAATAGATCACTCTTTAATTAAGTTAAACCTTTGGATAGCAGCCAACTCATTCTTTCAAGAGGCTAATGCTACCTCACCTGAAATGTTTTGTTGTTGCAGACCTTCAACTCAGCAAAAAATGTTGACTTAGTAGAGCATCCAACTCACTACTATTGACCAAAAACTTGTTGCAACAGCCTCAATCTTTCCCCAGCCTGAACAAACATGAAACCTAGACTGAAGTGCACATTGAGCATTTTCTTGTAAGTTTTTATTTCGTCACCTTCTCCCTATTATGGGTTAGGGTTACAAACAAAACTTACCTGGTACAGTTGATCAAATAAATGAACGTATTTTCCACTGCAATAGTCTGATTTGGTTAGTAAGCGATGGCATTTAACATAACGTCTGCAGTTGGCACTCACCAGGTCGTTGACCGGTCTGAGTTTGCTGTCGAGTGTTATCACTCTGAAATGCACTGCAAGGAGAGGAAAGTTCAGATTTAGTTTTAGGAAGTGTTCTGGGGAAAGATTTTTTATTTGACACACAGCAGACAACTTTACCCTCATTCATTGTTATTCTTTCTCATGCTTCTTCCATCATTGTACTTTAGTTTATCTTACAATTATTTGAACAGTTCAATGTCTTTCATTCTGAACCATTTTTATATTTACCAGTTTGTCCTGGAAGATAGATGGGTTTATCAGTTTGGATGAACGTCTGTGGCGTGAAGGATTGTATCATCACTTTCCTCACTTCTTTCATTTCAAATTCTTGTCCTCGAATAATCACCTCCAAATCCCGTACATTAGTCTGGACTGGGACCTGTAAGAAAACATTGAAAGATTTAGTGTCTGCTGTAGTTTACAAACTGTAATCATTTATGTGAATATTTGCCTTAATTTAAAGTATCTTAACAAAAATGATTATATAACATTGCAAAGTGCATTTGCAAAAGATCAAATTGGCCAAAAGTCTGTCAGTCATTTGTGCACGCTGGGGATGTAGTAGGGTTAGGGTTAGACATGACCCCCCCCGGACTCCCGCCGGAGATCGAGCTTGATTAATGCCATCAAAATTATAAATTTTTTGTTTATATCGTTTAACTATATCGCAAACTCTGTCTTTTGTGTGTCTTTTAATACTACTATCTTCTAAAAAGCTGGCACACAATGCCCTTAAACGCTTTGTAAACAAAGCTTGAGGCAGTTTCTTGGCTTTCACAACACCAGTTCCGGGTAGCTTTTGACATGTTTGCTTTATCAAAATCGGTGGTAGGAGCTATATTACAAATATAGACACTATGTGGGCGGTGGTGATAACCACTGATGAGGCTAAGCAAATTCATGTGAAACCAATATTTGAGAATGTTGAAACATTGAGTAATGCAGCTGATTAAAAGACAATAAGGATGTGTAAACAAACAAATGATATCGTTGAAAGGAGGAGCCAACCTTGAAAAGAACACATTGGCGAAACTGGTCATCGGAGGTCTGCTGAAACAGCGTTATGTTCTCCTCCTCGGACATCAGAGTGACAGTCATGTGCAGCGTCTCATTTGGCCTGAGCAGACTCACGCAGAACCTGCTTTCAGCACCGGCCTCCAGCACTGCTGGGATGGTCACCATGTAGTACCTGTGAACACACACACACACACACACACACACACACACACACACACACACACACACACACAGTTGGGGGTTTACCAGACAAGCAGTAATAACAGAAGGCAGTGCAAAAGTAGGTCATTAGGGCCCCCCCCATGGTAACTATATGGCCAATATGTGGGCTTATATTCGTTTTTTTCAACCAGGTAAGGCGATTTGATTGGGTTTCACCGCCACTGCTAAAGTCACTCGGCCACATACATGGCACATGGCCCATTGAGGGGTCCCTGTCAGGCACATTCAGCAACATGATTCCACATTTATAATGGGTATAGTCAGTGTTCTGTTCACCATCAGTCTCAATACACCCTCAGTCAATAAAAGTGTTCGCTGCGACATTTGCCTGACTTGTATCTGTTTTTTTAATCTTTCATTTCTTGGAACCATCTATCCTATTTGTGTTTTCAAAACATGTGTTTGTCTATATGGCTGAAATCTGACTTGATAACGTAATACAACTTAATTCAAATTAAAGCAGACTATACTTTAGTAGGTCCATAGAGTGTATAAGGGTAGGCCCCATAGGTGGCATTAGAGGGGGTGGGCATAGAAACGATTGCCCCCTACTTCCATCTATGACACGTGAAATACTAGCAACTTTAGTTTGGTCATGATTTCTGAAGTGAGTGTTAATTGCAGGCTAAATAATCCTCTTCCGATTGTTAAAACAATCAATAAAATCTTTAAAAGTTCCTGTTCTTATTTGAAGTTCTCTGTAGGTCTAATGCTGGCTGTGTGAAGGATTGAGAGCAAATAAAATAAAATAAATGAGTATGGACAAGGGAGAAAACTGGTAGACTTACGGTCCTGCCGCTGCCAATTGACCCGAACATGTCCAGCTGAGGCAAGCCAACGCTAGCCATCTCCACATGTGTAAAGCAGCAGGCTCCATGGCTGACTGGGCCGTCCTTCAGCTGCACCTCATATAGGCTGTGCTGAGAGGGGCCGTCCTCCCAGGCCTCCTGGAATTATGTTCTCATTTCTTCCTCCAAGTTCATCTCTCTATTTATATTATAGATGTAGTCTCATTATTGCCACCAAGATTTAAAATAATAGTATAATAAAATGGTTGTGGTTCAAGTGTAGCGTGGTTATTTATTATCTGATTAGTTAAAGTATTCATTTTCTCTGATTTGTTTTGCTTTGTTCCGCCAACAATGTCCTGCTTGTTGTATTGGTCAGACAATGCTCTGGGATGTGGCGATGTAAGTTTACTGGGAAGGAGACTTATCTTATTTCTTACTATATGCAGTTTGCCTGTTAAACCAGATAAACTGCAAACCAGATAGTATCCTGTAGATTTGATGGAATGAGTAACTTGTTTAACTTGTTTATCTAGGATTCATTTGCATTGAAAAAAAACTGATTTATTCAGGAATTCACATTGAGGTTAAGCACTTATTTTGCAAGAGAAATCTGATAGCAGTACAATCATAAACAACATATGACATACACAGACAAATGACATGAACATAGAAAATGTGTTGGCAAGGAAAAAGATCATAAAACAACAAAACATGTGACATTCCAGCCAAACTGCAACATTTTCTAGAAGTGTTTTCAATATGTGCTTTTATCAAGGATTTAAACATGCTAAGAATCACCACCCCCCTTATATCTTATATCTAGGCTAGCGCAAGTCGAGGGGAACTGCTAGCCTGCCAATAAAAACAGTTTTACCCACTCCAAAGTGTTATGTCCACATCTTGTGTGTGAATATTGACGAGACTAAATCAACTTGCGCTTTATTTCCAGTAAGTTGCAACATGTCAGAACTACCGTGAACTCCGAACCACCTACCAGCTGCGTCCAGGGTGACTTTCACATCCAGCCTAGCGCTGAGCATGCTGGGAACTGAAGTTCCTGATGTTACTAGCGTATAACATCACATCTTTCCCCCTATAAAGCAAACAACATCTTTACGTAATATAATGCACTTTAACCATGTTAATGCTTTAACTGTTATGCCTTTACTTTGTAAACTTTATGTATCCCCCTCCCCAATGCTATTCTTATCATTACAAGGAAATAACCAAATAGATAATATCTTAATAAAGCATCTCAATCAATTTCTCTGATCAATCAGAACCATAGGTCATAAAATACTGTTCAGCTTTCACATTGTCAGGTTTCACATTTCAATCTTATCTTTACAGTTTCTTATTCTTTTTTTTTTCTTCTTTTTTTTTAATCACAGGTAAGTAAACAACTCTAAACAGTCCATATTGCTGTTCAGGTATTCAAGTAAGTAGAACTTCACAGTCTGTATTCCCTTCAGCAACTCTCAATCAGCCTCAGTGGCGGCTGAACATTTCTACTAGGTCTGGAAAATCTGTCAGCAGCTAGTGACGTGGACACTGCTGTCTGACCATTGCCATTGTGAACTTGCTTGCTGTTGGATGATTCAGGGTATTGCAGTTGTAGATCAATGCGATTCCTTCTTAGAGACAGTCCACTGTCTGTCTGGATCCTGTAGGAACGTGGAAAAACTTCTTCCTCAACATGTCCCTGTTGTCTCCATGTATGTGTGACATTGTCTCTGAGATGTACTCTGTCACCACACTTCAGAGTGGGTAGTCGTTTCGCTGTCCTGTCGTATAGCCTTTTCTGTTTCTCTTTTTGTCTCTCCTTTTCCTTCCACACCTTGTTTGCACTCCTGGGTGTCAGCAAGTCCTCGCTGATTGGTAGGTTGGAACGAACGCGGCGACCCATCAGCATTAGGGCTGGCAATAGGCCGTTCTGGAGAGGCGCACTCCTGTAGATGAGTAAGCTTTTCTGAAAGTCATCTCCATCCACAGCCTTCTTCATCAGACCTTTGACTGTCTTTACAGAGCTTTCTGCCAAGCCGTTGGATTTTGTGGGACCCGAGGTTGTGTGGTGGAATCCCAACTCCTTGGCGAATGAAGCAAACTCACAGCTTGAAAACTGTGGGCCATTGTCTGTAAACAGTTCACACGGAATGCCGAACACAGTCTTCAGGTAGCTGATGACTGCTTTGCTTGATGTAGATTGTAATTGTCCAACTTCAGGAAAGTTAGAAAAGTAGTCTGTGACCACAATGGAACTCTTTCCGTTACAGTCAAACAGATCAGCTCCTGCTTTAAGGTAAGGTCGGTAAGGCACAGGGTGAGGCATCAGAGGCTCAGCTTGTTGTTTTGGTCTGTATATTTGACAAAGTTCACAAGAGGCCGTTGTCTGGTGTATATCGTGATTAATTCTTGGCCAGTACATAACTTCTCTGGCCCTGTTCTTGCACTTGACCTCTCCGAGGTGACCTTCGTGTATCTTTTGGAGCATTGCTTTCCGTAGTGAGTGTGGTATGACAAACTTACTTCCCTTATATACAATGTCATCCACCACTGTGAGCTCTCCTCTGTGATTCCAGTCAGTGACGGACTGGGAGCAAAAAACGGCCCGGGCATTTGTTGACGGGGGGGGGGGGGGGGTTGGTTGCGCACGGACACGATTGTTGACGGGGGGGGGGGGTTATTGCGCGCGGACACGATTGTTGACGGGGGGCGGGGCCGGTGGGGCCGCGCAATCCCAGCAAGCATGCCGCTCCGTGATTGGCCGGCCCAAATGGCCCACGAGAGGCCAAACGGCCCATGAGAAGCCTTTCTGGCATCTGCCCAAATGCCAGACCGTCCAGTCCGTCACTGATTCCAGTAGTCATGTATTCTCCTTGGACAGTTTCTTTTGCTTTTAGGCCACCCTCTTTGTATTGTCCCTTTAAGCTCGTCCATTGTTTCATCTGCATTGGTTTCTTTTCTGATTTGCTCGGTTCTGTCTGCAGTAACCGGTAGTGAGGTCACTATCATGTCGACGTATGCCTTTATTTCAGCACTCTTCTCGCTGTTGGCACTCTCCTTCTTGTCCACCGCTCTGGAGTGTCGGCGGTGAACATGTACTTTCCCGGTGTGTATGTCATTTGCACATCGTATTTCTGTAGTCAGTTTCTGTAGTTATTAACATGCGTTGTATTCTCAACGGGCAATCATTCAATGGCTTGGACATGATTGAGACGAGTGGTTTGTGGTCCGTTTCCACCTCAAAAGCTTGGCCATAAACATATTGGTGAAATCATTCACAAGCGTACGTACTTGCGAGAAGCTCTTTTTCAATTTCAGCGTATCTGGACTCTGCACTCATCAAGGCTCTCGACGCGTAGGCAACCGGTAGCCACTTCTCCTCTTCATGCTGTTGAAGTAGCACTGCCCCCAAGCCGAACTGTGATGCGTCTGCAGAGATCGTCCTTATTTAGTTTCAGGTTGACCTCTCTTGTCTTGTCTAGCACTTGTTTCAATCTTGTGTCGTGTTCTTCACGAGTAGACCCCCATACTATAATGTGGGGGGGGTTGGATCGCGGACGAGCGCTATTGCGGGCGTGATTGTTGACGGGGAGGGGGGGTGAGGGGTTGGATCGCGGACGAGCGCTATTGCGGGCGCGATTGTTGAAGAACACTCAGAGCTGAGGGTCAGAGTCAGAGGGCACTTTTGAATACAAGGCAAAAAGGGCAAGGGCTCAAGCCAGTGGCGTAACATCATGATGATGGCCCCGGTGCAAATATTTTTTTTGTGCCCCCCCAAAGATTCAGTCAATGACTGCGTTTACATGGATATTAATACTCAGATATTAATCAGAATAAGGTCTTAATCAGAATATGACGCTGCCATGTAAACACCATTCTCCGATTGCCTTAATTAGATTATGGTCATATTCGGAATAAGCATAAGCTGAATAAGGTATGTGGAGTATTCCAATCATATTCTGATTATTGAGGCACATTCTAGACATGTATACACCTTAATCGCATTATAACGTCCTTTCAGATATTCGCAGCATTTTGCGACAAGCCGACAACTGAGTCACATTATGGCAACAAACTGACTTCAGAGCTGCCAACTCTCACGGCTTCACCGTGTGACACACGCTTTTGCCTGTTTACACACGCCACACATCCAAATTCTCACGGCAAAAAAAAAAAAGCAGAGACACGTTCGTTCCTTTCCAAACTCCCCGACGGTAGAGTGAGACAGCGGGAGAAACCTCAAGACCCCCCCCCCCCCCCCCGGTCAACAATCCTGATCGCCTGCAATCCAACACTCCCCCCGTCAACAATGCCGATCTCCCGCAATCCAACAATCCCCCCCCCGTCAACAATGCCGATCTCCCGCAATCCAACACCCCCCCCCCCCCCCCCAAGTCTCACATTTGTTATGTTGTACGCGAACAGATACCGTTTACATTTGCAACGAATGCAGTTGTTCTCAGTGTTTGTGAGAAACACTGCTTAATCAGTCTATGCTGGGCTACATGTAAACGGGGAATATGAACAGAGTATTATTTGAATAACTCATGTAAACACCTTAATCGCAATACTACCATAATCAGAATAAGGTCCATAATCGGGTTAAGGTTGTCCATGTAAACGCAGTCACTGAGAGTACTACTACAGCAGGTAGCAATTGCGTTGCCATGGCACACGGGTAAACAAATGACAAGACACCACACAAGTTAACTAATTTTGTTCTACATCACAATTGCATGCTTTAATAAAGTATTGTTTTTTTCCTACCATTACGAAAATAAAATATACAAACCAACAGAGCTTTGTCTCCCCGCGACCTTATATTGATTGAGTCTAAAACGTTCTCAGCCAATGAGAGTAGGGGTAGCAATCGCACATGGGTAAACAAATGATTGGAATGATTGGAATTTGGACAAATGATCATTCCTCCTCCCATACCAGCCACTCAGCTAGCCTTCCTTACCGACCCGCCCCCGAGCTATTTAATTCACAAAAACATTATTTTTTATTTTTTTTATTTTTTATTCCTCCATGGGCCCCTGACGGCGTCTGGGCCCCGGACAGCTGCACCGGTTGCACCGTCAATATTTACGCCACTGGCTCAAGCACCCCTAGGGCCCTATGTGTGCACGTGCCTGGTTCTTCCCATGGTTCTTCCTCATCGGAAGTGAGTGAGCGATGAGACTTACAGTGAACAAACAAGCCAATTTAAACTTTAATTGAGATTAGATGAGGCTTGTTGTTGTTTTTGATATTTGTTTTACAACAACGTGTTCCATGTGCTCCTTGTTTCACTTGCACATTTAAGTTAAATGCTACATATTTACCTGTGTACTATCTTGAGCCAGGACACTTTGTTTTTTGCATATCAGTGCTTGATTGTTAAATACAATAAAATACCCACACCTATTTGTTGAGTGGTTAATTGAAAATGTATTTGCAATCAGAGGTGTAATAACGTGTTGCAAATCAGGGAAATGAGAATAAGACAATTAATAATACATAATTTACATAATAATACTCTGACTTGTTAAGTCGTTAAATGTAAAAAAGGAAACAAATTGGGTGTATTACACCAGGCACCGTCAAGAACACTGAAAAACAAGAACATTTAAGGTGGCAATGAATGGGGTAGAGGGGCCCACACCGATATTCTTTCAGGGGGCCCAGAATTCCTAGCAACTGCCCTGGTGACTTGACCAGTGTCCTCTCAATGGCCAGCAGAGCTAGGCTGCTTAAACGGCCTTGGCCCATTGTGTTACGGATGTAGGACTTCAGCCGCTTTAAACAGGAGAAGCTCCTTTCTACACCTCCAGATGTAGCTCCAATTGTTGCCACTAAGGCATTGCACTGTCCAACTCCATGTCTTTAAGGAACACCAATAAATCACACAGCTTTCCCCTGTGTTATGTTCTTTTAATCCAGAAAAGGCGGCCGAAACGCTTTTAACTCACTTTATTTGGTAAAGGTTTTGGTCTATTGTCTATGAAACAAAAGGAGAGGAATTGTATATAACACACGCAGAGTGTCTCCAAGCTGAATATCTAACGATACACTGCCCAGGAGATTCTACTGTTAAAAAGCTAAGTCAGAGTTTAAATAGACAGGTAAGGGTGGGCGTCTTCGACGACGTTTAAACCTGCCCACTTCATCTGTGTGATCCGTCGCTTCCCCCTTGTGACTATGTGCAAGTGTTGCAGCTTTTACATGTGCTCACTTTTCTCCCTGTGGCTATGTGAGGATATTACTTCTTAACTATTATATGTGCTCGGTGCTGCTCCCTGTGGCTATGTGAGGATATTACGGCTGAAATGTGTCACAATGTAGTGTTATTTACTTTGTCTTACTGTGTCGTCTATTCATCAGCTAACGAGTGCAAAAGGGCATGGAAAACCCTGAAAGCAGAAGCAAGTGGGCCTAAACCCTGGAAGTTTGCAGGTATAATGGCGTTCATCGACCCCTTCATGGAGGATAGAGAAACAGAGTCATTTGCAGGGGGAGGCAGACAGCCACAGGAGTGAGCAGAGCAGTGAGAGAGAGAGCGAGAGAGAGAGAGCGGGAGAGAGTACAGCCGAGAGAGCCAGGACCCTAGAACAGGCACCCAGCAGCAGTGCACAGGCCCGAGCCAGCCAGCAGAGAGAGCCCCAAGAACAGCACAGGGAGGTCGGAGTGCAAGAGCTCGCAGCTCAGATGTGGAGGAGAGGCTCATCCTCGCCTTGGAGGCTGTAAGCCAGAGGGCAGCGGCTCCTCCTCCTCCACCACCTCCTCCGCCGCCACCAGAGGACGGTGATAGCCTTTTCTTCAAGACTCTCCTTGTGGACTTTAGAACGTTATCAAAATCCACAAGGGATGATCTTAAGTTCACCATGTATTCAATGGTCTACGAGGCAAAGCGCAGGGAGGCAAACCCGTGGATTGGTGAGAACGGGCTGCAGCTGACAACGCTGTGAGGGGTGTTAGTAAGCTTATTACCCTTCGCAGTGCTGTCAGCTGCACCCTGTTCTCTCTCCCATGCACATTCACACTTTACGTTACTTTTTACGCTGTTCATATTAAATTCAGTTTCTCACGCTTTGCGTGAAATGGCTTTGTCAGCATTTGCTGAGTTGTTTTATTATAATGTATGAAATAAAGAGTATTTTTAAAAACTGGCTGGCTGTTTTATGTATTATTTAGAAATGTAACATTTTATTGTGACGGGTAGATGCTTTGAGAACTTTTTAGGTGACTGCATGTTGCAAATAGTATGCAAAGTATTTCATTACTTATTTAATTTGGAAGTCATGCTTTTTACAATCTTTTTTTTATAATTCATATTTTATTGGAAAATGTACAATGCAGACAAACAAAGGACAGACAGAAAAAAAATAATAAAAAACATTACAATACTGAAACAAATTACATAAACAAGACATACTCATGAGGAGGAGGGGGGAGAGGGAAGGGGGGGGGGTGCAGTACAAAATAGTCAATCTGGAATCAATGGGACAACATTATGGTGGGGTGAGGGCAAGGTGCTGTGCTGTCATAAAGTTTCTAATTATGTCCCATAAGCCGTCCTCCCTCCTGTAAAGGTCCAACAAGGCGGATGCAGCCCTTTCCATGCTTACAAGGTTTAAGAATTCATCCAACCATTTCAGCATGTTGAAACAGTCGGGGTTTCTAACTTTCCAGTTCATTAGTATTGTACGTTTAGTTGTAAGACAAGCAAGTGAGACAATTTTTTGCGCAATTAAAGATTTCATGCCAGACGGTTGGACACCTAACAGGCATATAGCTGGAGAAAGAATCAGTTCAATATTTAAGATTTGAGACAATGTGTCTCTGACTGCATCCCAGAAGGCCTTGACAGCAGGACAAAACAGGAGGGAGTGGGCCAGGGTGCCTACTTGCCCACACCCATGCCAGCATAGATGTGATACAGAGTTATCCATTTTGTTTAGCTTGTAAGGCGTGATATAGGCCCTATGTAAGATATTAAAATTGATAATCCTAAAACGTGCACATTTGGTAAAAGATACAGAGCTATTCCAGATTCTGTCCCATTCCTGCTGGGAAAGTGAGATACCTAAATCTTCCTCCCATCTTGACTGAGCCCTAATGTTGGTATTAGAGGAGGATAGGAGTAATAGTTTATAAATGCCTGAGACCAGACCTTTTCCACCCAC
Organism: Micromesistius poutassou; assembly: GCF_964030765.1. Lineage (NCBI taxonomy): Eukaryota > Metazoa > Chordata > Actinopteri > Gadiformes > Gadidae > Micromesistius > Micromesistius poutassou. The sequence goes on along the minus strand of NC_140274.1, from coordinate 2,137,271 downwards.
AAGTTTTTTTAACGTTTTGTCTAAGTGTTCCTGACTACACACACTTGCTCCTTTTGAGGATATTTTGGTAATAACAGCCTTGAGCTGGAGATAGGAGAGGAAACTTGAGTTATTCATGTTAAATTTCGATAACATTTCAGAGAAAGGTATCATGGTGTTATTCTTCACAATTTGTCCTAATGTGTGCAATCCACCATTTTTCATAGCAGAGATGTTTAAAGGGGGGGGCAGGAGGGAAGAGAACTCCCCACAATGCCTAGCCTTCTATGCACAAGCTTTACTATGCCAATGGAGCACCTAATTATTGGATTGTCTATACCAGCCATATCTTTAGGACAGTACCATAATGATGGCAGGGATATATGTTTATTATGATCTTTAATTATCTGTTCCTCTAACCAATCCCAATTTGGCTTACAGGTTTTAGTGCTGTAGCCCCATACAATGGGAAATCTGGCATTGTATGCGAGATAATATAAATACATATCAGGAACACTTAGACCTCCTTTACTCTTCAGCATGGACATCTTTTTATAACTAATTCTAGGTTTTTTATTCTTCCATAAAAATATAGAGAATATAGATTGTATATCTCTAAACCAATATTGAGGAAATTGAAGGGGAATAGATGATATTACATGGGCTAGTCTCGGCAGAGCATTCATTTTTAATATGTCTACCCTGCCCCATAATGATAGGGGTAAAGTTGACCATCTTTTCAAATCTTCTTTAATTATTTTAAGTAAACCTGGACCGTTGGCATCAAAAATCTTATTGATTGGTGTTTTAATCGTTATACCTAAATATTTAATACCTTCAGGTTTCCAAATAAATGGGGCTGAGCCCAAATGAGACGAGTGAGTAAAGGGGTTTAATGGTAAGGCTTCGCATTTAAGTCATGCTTTTTAATGGATGTGGTGGCTCTTAAAAGAGCCGTTTTGATATGGCCATTCACACTGCAGGTTGCCAGTCAACAGCTCCCTCATTGCAGAAATAGGACACATAGGCCTCCCTGACACAGATGGCCACCCGTGACAAGTTGTTGCTGCTCACTTGGGTGACCGACTGTAGGCCTGCAGGATAATGTATACAATACTGGTAACAAACAATGTTTGTTAATGTATTGCTGCATATCATTAAATAGACCCACAGTTGCGGCCACAGGACCGCATATAATATATGTGTTAAGTTCTCTTTGCCGAAATTTACATGACGACTCAGTGTTTCTGAAGTTGTAGAAGAAAATGCTATTCCATGTGTGAATTATGCCTATTATTTGCCCATAAACTGAGCCATTTGAAGTTTGAAATTCATGTGGTCATGCATCTGTCTCAGCGGAGACTGCAAACGCGCTGTCAAAATATCAACTTCAAATGCTCTCATGGCTCTTAAAGGAGATGGAAGATGGAACTCTCATTGGTTTATTGCACGTTACGCCCAAAACACACCTACGGGTTTCAGATCAACCCATTTTAGATTTGCGTCGGGCACAAGAGTCATTTATCCGCCGGTATAATAGCAACAGCGCCAGAGATCCGCCCACAAAGCTCACCTTTCTTAGAAAATAAGTAGGCCTAGGCCTAAGTCAGAACCTGACTTCCTCAATTTTGTCTTCTCTCCCTGCTTTCTTCACCTTCCTCTTCTGAGAGCCAGACTTCAATTCATTTAACTGTGGCTGTGACATATCGCAGCATCTCCATCCAGATAAAAAAGTCTCACCGCAAGGTGCGATTCACGGTGAAATCAGCTCAACTTTTTAAAAGGGGTGTTCACAGAGTAGTCACAGCAGTCTTTACTTTTAACAATAATATAACAATTTATTAAACTAATACTCTAAGCTTGCATTTAGATCAATATTCATCATGACATTTAGTTATGTTATTAAACTATTTGAACAACAATCAAAAAATACTTTAAAAAAAAAAGAAATCACATTTCCTATGGGCCCCCCTCTGCCTTGGGCCCCACCAAGCCTGTCCCCTGACCCCCAGTCCGTCAGCCCTGATCATCGTAACAACACAGATAAACACGTCAGTGTGTGTGTGTCTTTGTGTGTTTAATAGTAGAGGTTACAACACAGATTGTGGTTGCTGGAAAGTGCTTCGTAGAATAATAAAATAGGAATGTAAATGTGTGTGTTGCTCCACTTAGATCCACCTTGTACCGGTGTGAAGGTACAGGTTTGTTGTGGTGATTAGGGGTGGGAATCACAGGGTACCTACAGATACTAGGGGTGGCACGGTTCACAAAATCTACGGTTCGGTTCGTATCACGGTTTAGGGTCACAGTTTTCGGTTTGGTACAGTTCTTCTTGTTGGGGGGGGGGTTGTCCGGTCCGTCACTGCCACGGAGCGATAGGATGTCTCACAGTAACGAACGTTGCGATCAGCTGATTTTGCGCAGTTCTCCAGTGTGCGCGCGGTGCACAGCGCACACAGTGCTCCGGTATGGAGGTAGATTTGTGTCTTTATTATGCAATCAAACAGAATATGTTTGAGAGCAAAACTATCGACACTGCAATCAAAAAATGTTTTATTGCAAGTAAAATAAATGTCATTAAAATCCAAAAGTTTTGTCTGCAAATCCAAAAGTTTTGTTTGCGAATCCAAAAGTTTTGTTTGTGAATCCAAAAGTTTTGCTTGCGAATCCAAAAGTTTTGCTTGCTGTTGAGCTGAATCTCGTGGGCGGGACCTACGCCGAAAGATGTAAGACACGTCTCTATTGGCCAGTCTCGATCGGAGTGACAGCTTGGCAACATCCACAGTTAGTAACGAGAGAGGGAGTTTTGAAGTCCATGATGAGACCAAGCGGGACTCGGGAGCGGAGTTGCCAAGCTGTCACTCCGATCGAGACTGGCCAATAGAGACGTGTCTTACATCTTTCGGTGTAGGTCCCGCCCACGAGATTCAGCTCAACAGCAAGCAAAACTTTTGGATTCACAAGCAAAACTTTTGGATTTGCAAACAAAACTTTTGGATTTGCAAACAAAACTTTTGGATTCCCATTAATACATTTTTAATCACATTTATTTTACTTGCAATAAAACATTTTTTGATTGCAGTGTCGATAGTTTTGCTCTCAAATCTATTTTTTGATTGCAGTGTGGAAAGTTTTGCTCTCAAACCTATTCTGTTTGATTGCATAATAAAGACACAAATTTACCTCCATACTCCGGCTCCGTTTGCCTTTTTTTTTTGCAGGTGGGGAAACGCAGAAGTAGTACAAGATATACATGTAGTTTTGTTTTGATGACCTGACAGTGAGTTACGCAAAAGCGCTGTAGTGGCACAAGTGACGTTACGCATCGCTGATTATGGGCACTCATGCGTACTTGCGTACGAGTTATGCGCACCCCAGATTATAGCGGATGGGATTGTTGACAGGGGGCGAGGGTTGGTACGGGATTACGGGCTGGCGGAGTTGTTGACAGGGGGTGGGGGGGGTGACAGCCGCAGCAATTTAGCGCTCGTCCGAAGCACCGAGAGATCTAACGGGTATTTTTCTTTTTTTGGTGTGACATTTGTTGCGTGTGCGTGAGAAATATTTATACTTAAAAATGCATGAGATATTTATACTTAAAAATCGCATTAGAACACCTCCCAAGGGAGGCCCCAGTGGGCATCCCTACCAGATGAACCACCTCAACTGACTCCTTTCTAAGCAAAGGAGCAGCGGCTCTAATCCTCACGGATGGCTAAGCTTCTCACCCTATCCCTAAGGGAGACGCCAGCCACCCTCCTGAGAAAACCCATCCCGGCCGCTTGTACCCGCAATCTCGTCCTTTCGGTCATCACCCATCCCTCATGAGCATAGGTGAGGATAGGAACGAAGATCGACCGGTAGATCGAGGGCTTTGCCTTGCGGCTCTTTTCTTTTCGTCAAAACGGTGAGGTAAAGCGAATGCAATCGCTGCTCCGATTCTCCGGCCAATCTCACGCTCCATAGTCCCCTCACTCGCGAACAAGACCCTGAGGTACTTCAACTCATTCACTTGGGCTAAGGAGATACCCGGAGATGGCAATCCACCGGTTTCCTGCTGACATTCATGGCCTCTGATTTAGCGGTGTTGATCCTCATCCCAGCCGCTTCACACTCGGCTGCTAGCCGATCCATTGAAGGTCACAGGCCGATGATGCCATCAGGACCACATCATCTGCAGAAAGCAGTGATGAGATCCTTAGACCACCGAACTGCAACCCCCCCCCCCCACCATGACTACACCTCAATATCCTGTCCATGATTATCACAAACAGGATTGGTGACAAAGCGCAGCCCTGGCGGAGGCCAACACCCACCGGGAACGGAACTGACTGGCTGCCGAGAACACGGACACAGCTCTCGCTTTGGGAGTACATGCCTTCTCCAAATCCACAAAACACATGTAGACCGGATGGGCATACTCCCAGGCCCCCTCAAGAACCCTAAGAGAGTGAAGAGCTGGTCCGTAGTTCCACGTCCGGGGTGGCAACCGCATTGTTCCTCTTCAATCTGAGGTTTGACGATCGGCCGAACCCTCCTTTCCAGCACCTTGGAGTAGACTTTACCAGGGAGGCTGAGTAGTGTGATACCCTGGTAATTGGCACACACTCTCTGGGCCCCCTTTTTTTTCAACAGGGGAACCACCACCCCGGTTTGCCACTCCTTTGGCACTGTATCAGGTTCCCACGCAATGTTGAATAGGTATGTCAACCAAGACAGCCCATCAACACACACAGCTTTCAGCATTTCTGGCTCGATCTTATCAATCCCTGGGGCTTTGCCACTGCAGAGATGTTTGACTACCTCAGTGACTTCCACCAGGGAAATTGACGATAAACCACCATCAGCCTCAAGCCCTGCCTCCATCATAGAGGGTGTGTTAGTCGGATTTTGGAGTTCCTCAAAGTGCTCCTTCCAGCGTTCGACTACCTCCTCAGTCAAGGTCAACAGAGTCCCACCCTTACTGTGCACAGCTTGGTTTCCCCGTTTCCCCCTCCTGAGGTGCCGGATGGTCTTCCAGAAACACTTTGGTGCCGACCGAAAGTCCTTCTCCATGGCCTCTCCGAACTTCTCCCACACCCGCTGCTTAGCCTCCGACACGGCAGCAGCTGCAGCCCTTCGAGCCCGTCAGTACCCTGCAACTGCGTCAGTTGCAGGGTACTGACATGTTATCCCAGAGTCCACTGGGATAACATATCCCAAAAGGCCTCCTTCTTCAGTCGGACGGCTTCCCTGACCACAGGTGTCCACCACGGTGTCCGAGGGTTACCGCCCCTTGAGGAACCTAAGACCCTGAGGCCACAGCTCACCGCCGCAGCTTCAGCAATGGAAGTTTTGAACACCGCCCACTCCGGCTCAATGCCCCCAACCTCCACAGAGAAGCCTGAAAAGCTCCGCCGGAGGTGTGAGTTGAAGATCCCTAGGACGGGGGCCTCCTCCAGATGTTCCCAATTCACCCACCCTACCCGTTTGGGCTTACCAGGTCTGTCCAGAGTCTTCCCCCATTCCCTGATCCAACTCACCACTGTTGGGCGGTTTACAGCTCCGCCCCTCTCTTCACCCGAGTGTCCAAAACGTGCGGCCTCTGATCAGATGGTACAATCACAAAATCAATCATCGATCTTCGATGCCTTGGGTGCTCTGGTACCAGCTACACTTACGAGCATCCTTATGTTTGAACATGGTGTTTGTAATAGAAAATCCATTACTAGCACAAAAGTCTAACAGACGACCGCTCAGGTTTAGATCAGGGAGGCTGTTCCTTCCCACCACGCTTCTCCAGGTGTCTCCATCGTTACCCACGTGGGCGTTGAAGTCTCCCAGCAGAACTACGGAGTCCCCTACTGGAACCCCATACAGGACTCCATTCAGGGTCTCCAAGAAGGCTGAGTACTCTGAACTGCCGTTCGGTGCTTACGCACAAACAACAGTCAGAGTTTTCCCCCCCACCACCATTAGACGTAGGGAGGCGATGGGAGACCCTACCAGGAGCACAAGGCTCCAGACAACACAGCCCTCAGGTTCACAGGGACACGCAGACCTCTCCACCACGATAAGGTGACGGTTCCAGGAGAGGGAAAAATTGAGATATTTATATATATATATTTTTTTATTTTTATAGAAAAATATTGAATCAATATTTGGCGGCAGTGTATTGATTCTCGCATCGCATGAAGAAGGGCGACGATAAATCGCCATATCGATATTTTGTCCCTCCCCTAGTGAACGTTTCAGAGACTGGCCGCAGCGGGGGACACACGGCCCGTCTCAAATCTCCTCCTCTGCTGGCCTCAAAAAACAGAGGGCCTCAGCGGAGGGCCTCGCATAAAGAGCAGCCTTCCCCATAACCGTGATAAAGATGTGGGTGTAACGATGGATCCTCCATTCACCGTCTAGGCCTCTGCACCTCTGCAAACATCCAGGCCAGCAGGTGTCCAGAGGGCAGTCGAGGCCGGCTGGAGCATGTGTGACCCAGCTCCCCATGTCCCTGGTGCCCTGCCATGGCCCATGAGCCAAGGGGAGAGAGCCCAGCACCGGGGCTCCACAGCAGCTGTCCTCCAGACAACAAAGGTGCAGTTTGTAGGAAAACCGATGAGAAGTGTTGAGAGAGCGAGAGAGAGAGAAACCAGAAGCAACAAACTACCTTATTGCTAGTCTGTTGTTTCAGGCTCAACATCATCAATGTCACTAATGCCATCTTCCAACCCATCGTTGGAAGATGAGTTTATGTTAAAACCCTCTGGTGTGGACCGTGTACTGTGGACGGTGCAGGCCTACAGGTTAGCTGATTACCTTAACCAGAGGGCCACAGAGGGCAGTCTAGCGGATCAGAAGACAGAAGAGGGTGTGTCCTCTTCCACACAACGCACCCCCATGTTTGTAGAGCAGAAGTTACGGCTCTCTAGGACAGGTTTCAAGTCAGAATCACCACTGACTTATTATCTAAGTGCGCGTCGTCACTTACACTTATAAAAATAGTTTGGAGTTTCCTCCAGGCCCCTTACAGGCCACCGTAGCTTTTCCTAGGGCGCTGGAAAGGGAGGGGTGAGGTGGATGGGTATTAAGTTGGTTGCAATCTGCAACCACAATGCTAGAGGCCATTAAATCCTCCACACTTCACCTTTAGTTCAAGATCTACCTGGTGAACACATGAAGGTTCCCCTCTGGAAGGACAGCGGCTCCTGAGGGCCTGGAACCCAAACCATCACCCTGAAGGACTGGAACCCAAACCATCACCCTGAGGACCTGGAACCCAAACCATCACCCTGAAGGACTGGAACCCAAACCATCACCCTGAAGGACTGGAACCCAAACCATCACCCTGAAGGACTGGAACCCAAACCATCACCCTGAAGGACTGGAACCCAAACCATCACCCTGAAGGACTGGAACCCAAACCATCACCCTGAGGACCTGGAACCCAAACCATCACCCTGAAGGACTGGAACCCAAACCATCACCCTGAGGACCTGGAACACAAACCATCACCCTGAGGACCTGGAACACAAACCATCACCCTGAAGGACTGGAACCCAAACCATCACCCTGAAGGACTGGAACCCAAACCATCACCCTGAGGACCTGGAACACAAACCATCACCCTGAGGACCTGTATTCACCCCCTGGCCTGCTTGATCTCTGACCCGCTGCTGCAGGCTCACAGCAGTGCTGGCTTGAGATGCCGTTGTTAGGATACCTTGATTTGCCTTCTGGCCAAAGCAGATGAATCTGGCAGACAAAGACCACCAGCTGGTTAACAGAACCGGACGGAGCTGGCCTTAGACCACCCACCTCACAGCGGCTCAGTGCTCCTTGATTCAGGAGGGGAGCCGACCATAGCTGAGTTGAGTTTGACGTCACAGGGTGAGGGGGCCTTGTGAGCCATGTGACCCAGATCAGTGTGTTCCGGAGCGATGAGACCAGCACCGAGCCATCAGATCGGCTGACCTCTGGCCAAGTGGCAGAGATGTGAACAAGAGGTTAAAGGTCAGTACTGAAGATGGAGAGCGTTTAGGCCTGAACGAGGTGCCGTGCTATGTGTTAAGCGGTGCAATTTTATCTTTTTATATCTTAAATCTATACGAAAAGACAATTACAATATTAAGTCTCTCAAAAATCAATTGGGCCTCAATTGGTTTCAGTAGTTAGGCTCATACTGCTTACTGTGGACGACCTTTTGACCTCGCACTAATCAGAAGCTGAGCTACAATAAGCAGTGAGACACAGCCGGCAGTGCTTCATGTTCAGTGTTGCCAGATTGGAACAGATTTCCCACCCAATCTGGCAACACTGTTCATGTTCCTGATGCTCAGGGGAACAGTGGCGGGCCGGTCCATCCATTGTGGGCGAACAAAAGAGGGGAGGGTCTACAAACAAAACAATAACACACAAAGAGCAGTAGAAATGTTTTTGTGTTCCGTTTTTATTTGCAATGTTCTTTATTCTTTTCCAGTTTTGGACATGAAAAGAGGCATTCGTTTTATTTTAATTAAATATCTTTTTTTTTATTAAAGTAAAGCAAAAAAAAGGGGGGGGGGGGGGGAGAGTATTTACATGTTTTGAATGATGGACCGATAATCAATGTGATGGCTGAGGGGGGGTACAACTTCTACCAGCGGGGGAGAGAAAATATAAATAGAGGGGGTAGTGGATCTTCAGGGTAGGGGGTGAACATTACATGGAGGTACATTTGCATTTCATCTTGGAAAAGAAAACAAAAATATCTATAATATATATATTTATATATATTTACAGAACTCTCCTGAAATGCATTTCCACTCATGGAAGCAGAAAAGGCTTTAGGATTCGTACTGTTCCAACTCTTTTTGTTTTCCCGTTACATTTTCTTAAAGTTTGTTTATTCCCATCTTCTATTTTTTTTCATTTTGATGCATTTTGTAATTTTGCTTTGAGTTTGGACAACGATGATATCTGAATGATTAAAATCTCTGTCAGAGGGCGGGGCGCCGGTCCCCAGGCCGTAGCAGGCAGGGGTGGGCGTGGTGACGTAGTCATAAGGACAGCTCGGTCACCAGCAGCAGAAAGGTCCGCCCATGTCCCAGCGCCGCCGTCTGTCCCAGCGGACAGACACCATCCCTCACAAACTAAACTCAACCACCCTGAAGCCGTCCGCATTCCTTTGTTTTGTTTTTCTGATTTTATTATTAAAAAGAGAAATAAAAGAAAGCGCACTCCAACATTATCAGTCACCCCCCAAAAAAGTCAAACCGCCAACATACGCTCGGCCCCTAGGAGACACACAGGGGCCGTCCCCTAGGAGACACACAGGGGCCGTCCCCTAGGAGACACACAGGGGCCGTCCCCTAGGAGACACACAGGGGCCGTCCCCTAGGAGACACACAGGGGCCGTCCCCTAGGAGACACGTCCCGGGCCGTCCCCTAGGAGACGTGTCCCGGGCCGTCCCCTAGGAGACGTGTCCCGGGCCGTCCCCTAGGAGACGTGTCCCGGGCCGTCCCCTAGGAGACGTGTCCCGGGCCGTCCCCTAGGAGACGTGTCCCGGGCCGTCCCCTAGGAGACGTGTCCCGGGCCGTCCCCTAGGAGACGTGTCCCGGGCCGTCCCCTAGGAGACGTGTCCCGGGCCGTCCCCTAGGAGACGTGTCCCGGGGCGTCCCCTAGGAGACGTGTCCCGGGGCGTCCCCTAGGAGACGTGCCTGTGGACTTCCCAGGACCCCCTGGATGCGGGTCCAGTACATCCTCCATAAAGAGCGCTGAGAGCAGCCGGTTAGCGCGTCTGTCCTCGTCAGCACCATGAGCTGAGTAGTGTCACCGTGTTTAAAAGTGGACATAAAACATCAGAGAATACTGAGAACGTCCCTCCTCTGTTAATGTCGTGCTGCGTTAGTTCAAGCGGACGTCGAGCAGCGCAAGATATTCTTTATCCTAAGAAAATAAAACAAAAAGAAAAAAGTCGCAAATAAACAAAAACAAAAGAAGATCGAAGTCCGATCCGTAATACAATCTCTCCCAGGTGAAGAATCTTTTTCTAGGTTTTCTCTCTGTTTATGCAGAAGGATTCGATGGGTTCAGCGTCCTCTGGTCGGTGGAGAGCATCGGCACATCTCCTCTGGTTGTAGATATACATGTGGGGGCGCCGCCCCCCCGGTCCTCCAGGGGGCGCGCCGTGGCTCCTAGCTGTTGTCCGACTCGATGTCGGCCTCCCGGAGCCAGGTGAAGAAGGTGGTGACGGACTTGAGGGCCACGCCCTTGCCCTGCTGCTCGGCCGGGTCCTTGCTGGAGCCCCACTTCTCAAAGGCCTCCTCCTTGATCACGTCCTCGTCGTACAGCGCGTCGAAGAACATCCGCAGCAGGTCTGGGGAGAGGAAGACTCCGGTGTTATGAAGAAGAAACACACACACCAAGTGACCGGAGAACTAATGGTCTCACTGATCACACTTTACATTAATAATAAACACCGTAGGACTGCTGGACCAGAGGTTCTATAACACAGTAGGACTGCTGGACCAGAGGTTCTGCTATAACACAGTAGGACTGCTGGACCAGAGGTTCTGCTATAACACAGTAGGACTGCTGGACCAGAGGTTCTATAACTCAGTAGGACTGCTGGACCAGAGGTTCTATAACACAGTAGGACTGCTGGACCAGAGGTTCTGCTATAACACAGTAGGACTGCTGGACCAGAGGTTCTATAACTCAGTAGGACTGCTGGACCAGAGGTTCTATAACACAGTAGGACTGCTGGACCAGAGGTTCTATAACACAGTAGGACTGCTGGACCAGAGGTTCTGTAACCCAGTAGGACTGCTGGACCAGAGGTTCTATAACACAGTAGGACTGCTGGACCAGAGGTTCTATAACCAGTAGGACTGCTGGACCAGAGGTTCTGTAACACAGTAGGACTGCTGGACCAGAGGTTCTATAACACAGTAGGACTGCTGGACCAGAGGTTCTGTAACACAGTAGGACTGCTGGACCAGAGGTTCTATAACACAGTAGGACTGCTGGACCAGAGGTTCTATAACCAGTAGGACTGCTGGACCAGAGGTTCTATAACCAGTAGGACTGCTGGACCAGAGGTTCTATAACACAGTAGGACTGCTGGACCAGAGGTTCTATAACACAGTAGGACTGCTGGACCAGAGGTTCTATAACTCAGTAGGACTGCTGGACCAGAGGTTCTATAACCCAGTAGGACTGCTGGACCAGAGGTTCTATAACACAGTAGGACTGCTGGACCAGAGGTTCTATAACCAGTAGGACTGCTGGACCAGAGGTTCTATAACCAGTAGGACTGCTGGACCAGAGGTTCTATAACTCAGTAGGACTGCTGGACCAGAGGTTCTATAACACAGTAGGACTGCTGGACCAGAGGTTCTATAACACAGTAGGACTGCTGGACCAGAGGTTCTATAACTCAGTAGGACTGCTGGACCAGAGGTTCTATAACACAGTAGGACTGCTGGATCCCATATTATATGCCATACAACATTACTAGTATCAGAACTGATACTGCTACACTGGACTTCCCCCAGATCCCTAATCACAGGGTGGGCCCCTAAGGACCCCATGGTGGGCCCCTAAGGACCCCATGGTGGGCCGGTGGCCCCAGGTAGATCATGGCAGCAGGAGGGTATTCGTATAGCCCTTACTCACCAGTATTTTCTCAAAGGGTTTAACAGGCCATATATTTATGACAATCCCCTGACCCTAACCGCCCAGAGGGCAAGAAAAGACTCCCTTAATCAGCAAGGAAGAAATCTAGAGAAGGAAGGCAGAGTTGGGATCCCTCCTTTCAGGGATCATCAGGACTGTGAACGGTGCCATCATTGACATACATACATACTGTATGTATATATATATATATATACTAGTGCATGGCGGTATACCGAATACCGGTGTGTATTTTCGTTATATGAATTTTTAATATACCGCCCTACCGGTATTTGATTATACAACGTTTGGAACGCTGCACCGCGCGACTGTTTCAGACGGGACTCTTTTCAATGTTGCGCTTCTAAACACGCATGGTACGACTGCGTGCGGCATCACTTACTTGATGTTGTTTTGATTGAAGATTGGCAGGTTGTAGTGGGTGCGCCCGTGAATGAATGAACGTGTGTGTGGCGAGCGTATGCGATTTCAAAGTAACAAACCAACTCAAAGCCGATGCACGCATCCAAAACTATTCGTTCAAAACCAAATAAACAAATCAAAAAACAGCGTCGCTTATTCGCTTCGAATACTTTTTCTTTTCAAATCTTGAAAAAAAAAAAAATACTGTCATATACCGTGAAGCCGTTAGAATTTAGAAAAATACTGTGATATCAATTTTTGGTCATAGCGCCCAGCACTAACACAGAAGCTAAGCGGTCACTCACTGGCCGGCTGCTCCAGCTCCACCATGAGGGCCTGCAGGGCGTACAGCGCCTGCAGCTCCCTGTGCTCCGTGTTCAGGTACTTCTGCAGCACCTCCGCCAGACGACCCATCTGCTTGGCCTCCACCTTGTTGGGGTTCTCGTCTGGGGAAGCACATCAGAGCGTGGTCAGAGGGTGGGGGCTCCTGGTCCCGCCCGGCATGGTGGACCAGGGTTCAACGTTGAGATGGTGGAAGGCTAAGGGTATGCTCTCTCATTCGTACCACAAGCACTTTAAACATACTTTTGTAGAACTTGTTTAATTGTATGTCTGTGTGTTATCTTATAGCGTTAATTTATTATATCAGTGCCTGTAACTATAGGCGCAGATGCATGTTTATACCATCTACCCTCAACTGAGGTTCTTTTTAATGTGGGCATAAGCAATGTCATTTCCTTTGTCATGGATGCAATGAACTTGACTTTGAGGGTGCTTACAGATGGCCGACCGGCACACGCAGGTCATCAGAGTTCGGACAAACGCGTTGGACGACGTCTGCTGCTCGTCCAGGTTGGCCTGCACACACACACACACACACACACACACACACACACACACACACACACACACACACACACACACACACACACACACACACACACACACACACACACACACACACACACACACACACACACAGCAGAGGTTAGGATTCCAGGCCCATTGGGTAAGCTGTAAGCTCCATTGGGGTTAAAGCGCCGGGTGGACCTCTCACCTCCACCCAGTCCAGGATGCTCTGGTTGTCCGCCTTGTCCTTCAGCAGCTGCTCCAGGCCCTGGCTCAGCTGGGCGGGGCTCAGCGTGCCCGGGCCCGCCGCCTCCGCCTCCTGGCCCAGCGTGAACTCCACATTCTGCACCACAGGGGGGACGTTACTCCTGGCCAACACCACAACACAGGGCCACTAGCAGGACGGGAGCACCCCGCTGGGCTGTCACTCTTGCTCACCTTTTCCGTCACAAACTTGTTAACGTCTTGGTCGGCGGGGAGGAAGTCCTTCCAGCTGAGTCCCGCCTCCTGCCACATGGCGCCCACCTTCTTATGGCTCTGAAAAGACACAAAGACACAGAGACAACGTCAGGGGGCGTCCTCAGCTCCAATAGGCTGCTGGTCCCGAGGGGGGTCGCGTGAACGTTCCTTTTAGATCCAAACGTGTTACTAGGCTTACCAGGTTGTATAAACCTTATACCAACATGTGAAGTGAAGCACATTCGTTTTGAACACAATATAATTTTTTTCCTTTGATGGAAACGTGATCCTAATGTTCCCAAGGCGTGCACAAGAACCCACGTTTGAGGTCAGAAACACATTGTTGGTCAAAAAGTGACCTCTCGCTCTGAAAAGCATTCTGCACACATAACAAAAGGCAGCTCACCATTGCTTTGCAGAGGACGAGGAGGATGTGGACGAGCAGGACCCCGGCCTGGCCCAGGGGGATCAGGGGCTTGGTGATCTCCCTGAACACAAGAACAGCCGTCACAACACAGACACGCATCCTACAGGCTCTCTGTTCCTCTAGCAGCGGGGGGGGACTGACCTGAAGAGCGGAGCCATAGGGATGCCCCCCTCATGCAGCATGGGGGCCAGCAGCTGGGCTAGGTACTGCCAGATGTGAGGGACGTCTATGGACATGTCCTCCGCCACCTCCAGGACCTCCTGCAGCCTGGAGGGCAGCAAACCAGGAGGAATAATGAGTCCAGCCTAACAGTAGCACTGCTGGGTGTAGCTGGGCCCTTACCTTTGTAGTACTGCTGGGTGTAGCTGGGCTCTTACCCTTTGTAGTACTGCTGGGTGTAGCTGGGCCCTTACCTTTGTAGTACTGCTGGGTGTAGCTGGGCTCTTACCCTTTGTAGTACTGCTGGGTGTAGCTGGGCTCTTACCCTTTGTAGTACTGCTGGGTGTAGCTGGGCTCTTACCCTTTGTAGTACTGCTGGGTGTAGCTGGGCTCTTACCCTTTGTAGTACTGCTGGGTGTAGCTGGGCTCTTACCCTTTGTAGTACTGCTGGGTGTAGCTGGGCTCTTACCCTTTGTAGTACTGCTGGGTGTAGCTGGGCTCTTACCCTTTGTAGTACTGCTGGGTGTAGCTGGGCTCTTACCCTTTGTAGTACTGCTGGGTGTAGCTGGGCTCTTACCCTTTGTAGTACTGCTGGGTGTAGCTGGGCTCTTACCCTTTGTAGTACTGCTGGGTGTAGCTGGGCTCTTACCCTTTGTAGTACTGCTGGGTGTAGCTGGGCTCTTACCCTTTGTAGTACTGCTGGGTGTAGCTGGGCTCTTACCCTTTGTAGTACTGCTGGGTGTAGCTGGGCTCTTACCCTTTGTAGTACTGCTGGGTGTAGCTGGGCTCTTACCCTTTGTAGTACTGCTGGGTGTAGCTGGGCTCTTACCCTTTGTAGTACTGCTGGGTGTAGCTGGGCTCTTACCCTTTGTAGTACTGCTGGGTGTAGCTGGGCTCTTACCCTTTGTAGTACTGCTGGGTGTAGCTGGGCTCTTACCCTTTGTAGTACTGCTGGGTGTAGCTGGGCTCTTACCCTTTGTAGTACTGCTGGGGGGGCAGGATGGAGTTCTGCACCAGGCGCTGCAGCAGCAGGCCCATGCGCTCCCGAGCCACCGCGCTGCGCTCCAGCGTCGACTCCAGCCCGTTCCGCACGAACACGAAGAGCAGCTCCGTGCTGGCCATCTCCTGAACACACTGGAGCGCCTCCTGGGGGCCACAGGGGGACCACCGTCAGGGGCCACAGGGGGTCAGGGGCCACAGGGGGTCAGGGCCCACAGGGGGACCACCGTCAGGGGCCACAGGGGGTCAGGGGCCACAGGGGGACCACCGTCAGGGGCCACAGGGGGTCAGGGGCCACAGGGGGTCAGGGGCCACAGGGGGACCACCGTCAGGGGCCAGATCTCTGTGTCTCTGTGTTTGTGTGTGTGTGTATCTGTCTCTATGTGTATGTGTGTGTGCGTATCTCTGTCTGTGCGTGTGTGTGTGTGTGTGTGTGTGTGTGTGTGTGTGTGTATCTCTGTCTGTGTGTGTGTGTGTGTGTATCTCTGTCTGTGCGTGTGTGTGTGTGTGTGTGTGTGTGTGTGTGTGTGTGTGTGTATCTGTGTGTGTGTGTGTGTGTGTGTGTGTGTGTGTGTGTGTGTGTATCTCTGTCTGTGCGTGTGTGTGTGTGTGCGTGCGTGCGTGTGTGTGTGTGTATCTCTGTCTGTGTGTGTGTGTGTGTGTGTGTGTGTGTGTGTGTGCGTACCTTCAGGTCGTTGATGTGGACGTACTCCTCGATGATGGCGGTGGACTTCTTCTCCACCTCCTCCTCCGTCAGGGCCGGCCTGGTGGGGGTCGGGGCGGGAGGGGGGGTGGGGGTGGACGGCCGCGAGGGCCGCTTCACCGCTGCACACACACACACACACACACACACACACACACAGTTAAACAGTGTTTGACCTAAGAGCTCATTTGGAGGCTGGTCCGGGTTATTGAGCAGAACCCGAGGTCACAACGCCGAGACCAGAGGAGGTGACGGGAGAATGACCTGGGGCTAACTGGTGTGGGGGCTAACTGGTGTGGGGGCTAACTGGTGTGAGGGCTAACTGGTGTGGGGGCTAACTGGTGTGGGGGCTAACTGGTGTGGGGGCTAACTGGTGTGGGGGCTAACTGGTGTGAGGGCTAACTGGTGTGGGGGCTAACTGGTGTGGGGGCTAACTGGTGTGGGGGCTAACTGGTGTGGGGGCTAACTGGTGTGGGGGCTAACTGGGGGGCTAACTGGTGTGGGGGCTAACTGGGGGGCTAACTGGGGGGCTAACTGGTGTGGGGGCTAACTGGTGTGGGGGCTAACTGGTGTGAGGGCTAACTGGTGTGAGGGCTAACTGGGGGGCTAACTGGTGTGGGGGCTAACTGGGGGGCTAACTGGGGGGCTAACTGGTGTGGGGGCTAACTGGTGTGGGGGCTAACTGGTGTGGGGGCTAACTGGGGGGCTAACTGGTGTGGGGGCTAACTGGTGTGGGGGCTAACTGGGGGGCTAACTGGTGTGAGGGCTAACTGGTGTGGGGGCTAACTGGTGTGAGGGCTAACTGGTGTGGGGGCTAACTGGTGTGAGGGCTAACTGGTGTGAGGGCTAACTGGGGGGCTAACTGGTGTGGGGGCTAACTGGTGTGGGGGCTAACTGGGGGGCTAACTGGTGTGGGGGCTAACTGGTGTGAGGGCTAACTGGTGTGGGGGCTAACTGGTGTGAGGGCTAACTGGTGTGGGGGCTAACTGGTGTGGGGGCTAACTGGTGTGGGGGCTAACTGGTGTGGGGGCTAACTGGTGTGGGGGCTAACTGGTGTGGGGGCTAACTGGTGTGGGGGCTAACTGGTGTGAGGGCTAACTGGTGTGGGGGCTAACTGGTGTGAGGGCTAACTGGTGTGGGGGCTAACTGGGGGGCTAACTGGTGTGGGGGCTAACTGGTGTGGGGGCTAACTGGTGTGGGGGCTAACTGGGGGGCTAACTGGTGTGGGGGCTAACTGGTGTGGGGGCTAACTGGGGGGCTAACTGGTGTGGGGGCTAACTGGTGTGAGGGCTAACTGGTGTGGGGGCTAACTGGTGTGAGGGCTAACTGGTGTGAGGGCTAACTGGGGGGCTAACTGGTGTGGGGGCTAACTGGTGTGGGGGCTAACTGGTGTGGGGGCTAACTGGGGGGCTAACTGGTGTGGGGGCTAACTGGTGTGAGGGCTAACTGGTGTGGGGGCTAACTGGGGGGCTAACTGGTGTGGGGGCTAACTGGTGTGGGGGCTAACTGGTGTGGGGGCTAACTGGTGTGGGGGCTAACTGGTGTGGGGGCTAACTGGTGTGGGGGCTAACTGGTGTGGGGGCTAACTGGTGTGAGGGCTAACTGGTGTGGGGGCTAACTGGTGTGGGGGCTAACTGGTGTGGGGGCTAACTGGGGGGCTAACTGGTGTGGGGGCTAACTGGTGTGAGGGCTAACTGGTGTGGGGGCTAACTGGTGTGGGGGCTAACTGGTGTGGGGGCTAACTGGTGTGGGGGCTAACTGGTGTGGGGGCTAACTGGTGTGGGGGCTAACTGGGGTGGGGGCTAACTGGGGGGCTAACTGGTGTGGGGGCTAACTGGGGGGCTAACTGGTGTGGGGGCTAACTGGTGTGGGGGCTAACTGGTGTGGGGGCTAACTGGTGTGAGGGCTAACTGGTGTGGGGGCTAACTGGTGTGAGGGCTAACTGGTGTGGGGGCTAACTGGGGGGCTAACTGGTGTGGGGGCTAACTGGGGGGCTAACTGGGGGGCTAACTGGTGTGGGGGCTAACTGGGGGGCTAACTGGGGGGCTAACTGGTGTGAGGGCTAACTGGGGGGCTAACTGGTGTGGGGGCTAACTGGTGTGAGGGCTAACTGGTGTGGGGGCTAACTGGTGTGAGGGCTAACTGGTGTGAGGGCTAACTGGTGTGGGGGCTAACTGGTGTGGGGGCTAACTGGTGTGAGGGCTAACTGGTGTGAGGGCTAACTGGGGGGCTAACTGGTGTGGGGGCTAACTGGGGGGCTAACTGGTGTGGGGGCTAACTGGGGGGCTAACTGGTGTGGGGGCTAACTGGGGGGCTAACTGGTGTGGGGGCTAACTGGGGGGCTAACTGGTGTGGGGGCTAACTGGGGGGCTAACTGGTGTGGGGGCTAACTGGGGGGCTAACTGGGGGGCTAACTGGTGTGGGGGCTAACTGGGGGGCTAACTGGTGTGGGGGCTAACTGGGGGGCTAACTGGGGGGCTAACTGGTGTGGGGGCTAACTGGTGTGGGGGCTAACTGGTGTGGGGGCTAACTGGTGTGGGGGCTAACTGGTGTGGGGGCTAACTGGGGGGCTAACTGGTGTGGGGGCTAACTGGTGTGGGGGCTAACTGGTGTGGGGGCTAACTGGTGTGAGGGCTAACTGGTGTGGGGGCTAACTGGTGTGAGGGCTAACTGGTGTGGGGGCTAACTGGTGTGGGGGCTAACTGGTGTGGGGGCTAACTGGTGTGGGGGCTAACTGGGGGGCTAACTGGTGTGGGGGCTAACTGGGGGGCTAACTGGTGTGGGGGCTAACTGGGGGGCTAACTGGTGTGGGGGCTAACTGGTGTGGGGGCTAACTGGTGTGGGGGCTAACTGGTGTGAGGGCTAACTGGTGTGGGGGCTAACTGGTGTGAGGGCTAACTGGTGTGAGGGCTAACTGGGGGGCTAACTGGTGTGGGGGCTAACTGGGGGGCTAACTGGTGTGGGGGCTAACTGGGGGGCTAACTGGTGTGGGGGCTAACTGGGGGGCTAACTGGTGTGGGGGCTAACTGGGGGGCTAACTGGTGTGGGGGCTAACTGGGGGGCTAACTGGTGTGGGGGCTAACTGGGGGGCTAACTGGTGTGGGGGCTAACTGGGGGGCTAACTGGTGTGGGGGCTAACTGGTGTGGGGGCTAACTGGGGGGCTAACTGGTGTGGGGGCTAACTGGTGTGGGGGCTAACCGGCGTGCTAACTGGTATGCTAAATGGCGTGCTGACCGGCGTGTGCCCGGCGGGCTGACCCACCGTTGTCCTTGCTGCTGGCGCGCTCGCGGCTCCCGCGGTCGTCGGTCATGCTGGCCACGCGGCGGACGGGGTCGGCCGAGCCGCGGTGCTCGCGCTCCCGGCTGCGCTCCTCCTTCTCGCGGCTGAAGCTGCGCTTGCCGGCCGGGAGGCGGTGGTCCCGGCGGTCGTCCCGGCGGTCGAAGCCACGGTCCCCGGGGCCGCGGTCTGAGCGCTCGTAGCGGTCGCCGCGCTCCCGGCTGGAGCTGTTCCTGGAGGGGGCAGCACAGAGGTCACAGAGGGGGCAGCACAGAGGTCACAGAGGGGGCAGCACAGAGGTCACAGAGGGGGCAGCACAGAGGTCACAGAGGGGGCAGCACAGAGGTCACAGAGGGGGCAGCACAGAGGTCACAGAGGGGGCAGCACAGAGGTCACAGGGGGGGCAGCACAGAGGTCACAGAGGGGGCAGCACAGAGGTCACAGAGGGGGCAGCACAGAGGTCACAGAGGGGGCAGCACAGAGGTCACAGAGGGGGCAGCACAGAGGTCACAGAGGGGGCAGCACAGAGGTCACAGGGGGGGCAGCACAGAGGTCAGCCTTCAGGCAGACCTTGGCTAAGATTAAAACGTAAAGGCCGACAGCCAAGCTAGGTCACAGTTGTAGTCATTTACTCACTTACACACCTGGACCTTTAAAAGGGGACATCATGCTTTTTGTACTTTTCCCTTTGCTTTAGACTGTTACATGATGTATTCATACATGTTTTTATGTCGGCTAAGCGCTCACACGTTAACAGTGTAACGTCACACTGTAGTGGGCGGTGCCGAAGTGCAGAAGTCCCGCATCCAGCTACCCGCAATGTTTACAACTTCTCCGATTATACCGACATTAGGGCTGAACGATTTATCGTTTTCTGATCGAAATTGCGATTTCAGACAACGCGATCTCGTGATCGCCAAAGCCACGGTTTCTTCCGTGTTCCTGACTGACCCGAGATCTGTTGTCAACTATTTATACCGGCACTTGAAAAATCACCACAGGCATTTGCACAACGAGTGCATGACGAAAAAGTCCGGTGAAAAGTCAACAATTCCGACCGCGGACCCTGTTATAATGTAATGTCCCCAATTAATGTAAAGCAATTGGCCCGCCGGCATATCGCATTTCACGCGATATTGACGCAATTGACGCGCAATTGACGCGCGCCGGCATATCGCGCGTTGACACGCGTCTTGGCGCGGTAACCCTGGCGCGTCAACTCCGACAGATCGCAACCCCCCCCGTCAACAACTCCGGCCCGCGACTTGTCCAAGACTTCAATTTTGAGTTTGACACCCCTGGTTTACAGAATAGATGTGCAATATTCGGGTGCTGCTGAGCCATAGCCCACCTATTATGTCTGACATATTTCGGTAGGGTCATTTTATTTTAGTAAGAGTTTATTTTATTACCATTACTTTTCAATTTCATTTACTGTAAAGTTTCTTTTGTATTTTGTTTAACTCTTTTAACTTGACAAAATTAAGGATTTTTTGCATACATTTGAAATCAATTCTTACCTTTAGTTTTCATTCTTGCATTAGAGTAATGGCATGTAATGTTTTAATGGTATGATGTCATGTTTGTAAATATTACTGTTCATTGTGAATATTGCACTGAAGCTTGATTTGAAGAAAATCGTGGATCAAATCGAAATCGCAATATCTACCAGAAAAATCGCAATTAGATATTTTCCTGAAATCGTTCAGCCCTAACCGACATGTGCGCAAAACGCTTGACAATGCAATTATTAACCCTAAAGAAAGCATGACAGGGGGTCTTAACCATGAGGGGAGTGCAGCGCGCTGCGACCTCCCTGTGTGTGGGGGGCTACCTCTGAGGCACGCGTCGGTCAGAGTCCTGGGAGGAAGGCTGGAGGGCCGAGAACCGGTTCAGGGTGCTGGTGGCCGGACGGTTACCAGAGTCTGGGGCTGGGACACACACACACAGTAAGTAAATATGCACTCATATGCATGATCATTGGGATGTGTGCACACACACAGCGCTGAGAGCTACCTGAGTCGGGGGGGTTGGGCTTGGTGGTGGAGCCGCCGCTGCTGCCCTTGCCCCAGTTGCCCCACGTGTCGCTGCTCGGGGCGAGCACCTGGTTGTCCAGGACTGGAGCCTAATGGTAGGAGGGACAAAGACCTTTGGTTTAGAGCGGCCATTCACAACCCCCTTCTTTTGTTGTCATATTTTATAACTTGGGCTATACGGGTCATGTTATTTCCTTCAACACAGACATAAAATCTATCACTATGCAACTAAACCACGGTAAATGCAATGTGTCTTTGCACTTCTTTGTGTTTAAAGTCTCAGGTGACTTTTCATGTGGTTCTCTTATAAATTGATTTTATATTATTGCATTGTTAAAGGGAGCCTGAGACTATTTCTTTAATGGTTGTGAATATGACAAATAAACCATCTTGAGCCACATCCTTAAAGTTAAGGCATTAAAATGGACTACCTACATTTTTGTTTATGAATATGCCGGTTCTTGAACAGAACAGGTTGGGAACCCCTGGGTAAGAGTTATCTATTTAACCGTTGTTCTTAATGTTTGGGTTTGAAACGTATTGATTTGGGCCTTGTTAGTTTATTAATTTAGCACACATTAACATTAAATGGTGCAAGGAGGGAACGAAGCCCAATGGGCTTGTACAGAGCTCCTACAGAGCCCATCAGAACCCTCTTCTCCAGGCGGGGACCCACCTTGGTGATCTTGCTGAGACGCAGGGCGTCCAGGGGCCTGCTCTTGGTGGTGATGGGCACCGTGTTCCAGCCCTCGTCTTGGGGCTGGCTGCCCCGGCCGGGGGTATGGTGTCCACCGCGACCCTCGCGGCCTCCACCTCCTCCCCCCCCTCTCCCTCCTCCTCCTCCTCCTCCCATGCGGTCTCCGCCGCTGGACTTGGAGAGAATGGCCTGCTGGACCTTCATCT
This sequence comes from Micromesistius poutassou, assembly GCF_964030765.1. NCBI lineage: Eukaryota > Metazoa > Chordata > Actinopteri > Gadiformes > Gadidae > Micromesistius > Micromesistius poutassou. Next base: position 2,115,428 of record NC_140274.1, on the reverse strand, counting down.
GCTCGCGGTGCTCCTCCAGCTCCGCGTCCTTGTGGATCTGGTCGATGGTCTTGGGCCCCTGGTCCCCTCGCCGGGGCACCCAGAGGTTCTGGGGGGACAGAGAGCCGTGAGCTGCTGGGGCCCTGGACCATGCAGCCTGCGCATGCATGTGTGTGTTTGAGTGTACATGTGTGCATGCGTATGTGCGTGCATATGTGTGGCGTGGTGTGAGTGTGTTAGCTGTCGGCGGTCTAGCAAAATCCTGCAGATTGTGTGTGTGTGTGTGTGTGTGTGTGTGTGTGTGTTACCCGTCGGAGGTCCAGCACGTCCTGCAGCATGAAGCGGATCCTGGACGAAGTCTTCCTCTCCTTGATGATCTTCTCCATCTGGTTGAAGTACTGCTCCATCCGGGGCTGAGACAGGGACACCACCCGACACATCACTGCACCACCCGACATCACTGCACCACCCGACACATCACTGCACCACCCGACACATCACTGCACCACCCGACACATCACTGCACCACCCGACACATCACTGCACCACCCGACACATCACTGCACCACCCGACACATCACTGCACCACCCGACACATCACTACACCACCCGACACATCACTGCACCACCCGACACATCACTGCACCACCCGACATCACTGCACCACCCGACACATCACTACACCACCCGACACATCACTGCACCACCCGACACATCACTGCACCACCCGACACATCACTACACCACCCGACACATCACTACGCCACACTACACATCACTGCACCACCCGACACATCACTGCACCACCCGACACATCACTACACATCACTACACCACCCGACACATCACTACACCACACTACACATCACTACACCACACTACACATCACTACACCACCCGACACATCACTACGCCACACTACACATCACTGCACCACCCGACACATCACTACACATCACTACACCACCCGACACAACACTACACCACCCGACACATCACTACACCACCCGACACATCACTACACCACCCGACACATCACTACACATCACTACACCACCCGACACATCACTACACCACCCGACACATCACTACACATCACTACACCACCCGACACATCACTACGCCACCCGACACATCACTACACATCACTACACCACCCGACACATCACTACACCACCCGACACATCACTACGCCACCCGACACATCACTACGCCACCCGACACATCACTACACATCACTACACCACCCGACACATCACTACACCACCCGACACATCACTACACATCACTACACCACCCGACACATCACTACGCCACCCGACACATCACTACACATCACTACACCACCCGACACATCACTACACCACCCGACACATCACTACGCCACCCGACACATCACTACACCACCCGACACATCACTGCACCACCCGACACATCACTGCACCACCCGACACATCACTACGCCACCCGAGACATCACTACACCACCCGACACATCACTACACCACCCGAGACATCACTACGACACATCACTACACCACCCGACACATCACTACACCACCCGACATCACTACACCACCCGACACATCACTACGCCACCCGACACATCACTACGCCACCCGACACATCACTACGCCACCCGACACATCACTACACCACCCGACACATCACTACACCACCCGACACATCACTACGCCACCCGACACATCACTACACATCACTACACCACCCGACACATCACTACAGGGACACCACCCAACACATCACTACACCACCCAACACATCACTGCACCCAACACATTAGCGCTCAGGAGCACACCAATAATTATTCTTATGAAGTGATGATAAAATGATAAACAAAATATCACAGAGCGTAGAGCAGGATTATGAACGTTTACAATGTCTCATGTCACTTTACAATAGGCAGAACGTGTCGTTGGCCGACTCGTTTTTTTCATTAGGATATTGATGCTGCCACCTCCTCTTTGCAACCGAATTTGTTTAAGACATGAAACCATTCAATTTGTTGGACACGTTGTCATGCTGCCACTCTGTCAGGACGTTAGCCATGCATTCCGCAGTGTGCCTCTCTGGCATTGAGCGGGTCTACAGGATCACACTCTGCACAACCAGTCAGTAAAAAAGGTCTCGGTCACGTACGACTCTGTAGTCCACGCTGTCCAAGCATCGGTGGCAGGGCTCCAGACTAACTCTTTGCATTGGTTGCACTGGTGCGCCTAACATTTTTTTTTGGTGCACCAGCACAAAATTTAGGTGCACCCATATTTTTTATTGAGTTGCCTTTAACGCCATCAGGTCATATTTTAATTGCTCTCCATGACTTTCATATAATGTAAATTATTTTTAAGCAAGAAATGCTTGTCTTTATTTGAAGCACAATTATATATAAAAATAAAAAATAAAGTGTTTCAAATGCTTCACACGACTACAAGTTCTGAATGGGGGCGGGTCACAATGGATGGGGCCGAGATGGTTGACAGTACTGATGATAGCGCTCTTTGGTTGACAGTGATGAGAGAGATGGAAGATGGATCCTATATGTTTTTAAAGGTTTTAAAACATAAAGGGTACAGATTAATCAAGGCCTGCATGAGACTCATGTGGTCCTACCAACAAAAGTATATAAATATAAACCCTGTGTGCAATGATCATGTGTTAAATAGAAAATGTGCTTATTAATGATAACCCAAAACATTCAAGTAGCTACTGGACCCCACGACACGCACAAGCTTAAACACGCAATAAACGGCAGGCGTGTTAAACAACCCAATAAATCCAACCTACCTTGTACGCTTGTTCAATAATAAGAGAGGGAGAGGAGATAGACTGATCGGCGCTGTCCTTTAGGACGGCTGGGTTGTTTAACAAGCAGTGGGTTGTTTAACACGCCTGGCATTTATAGCGTGTTTAAGTTTGTGTGTGTTGTGGGGTCCAGACTCTCTGTAGTAGCACTCTGGAGCCCTGGGTGGTGATGGCAACTTTCTCCGCTAAGGACAGGATCTCACAGAAGGGAGGCTGCTGCTTCGCTGTATATTTTCTCCAGCCGTCATAGTTTGGTGACATGGCACGGTGTAATCTGGCTCGCGGAACCCCTTCTCCTTGACTATGCTTATGGGCAGCATATCTCCGGCTATCATTTTTAATTAGTTATTTTGAAAACAGGAATTGCAATGTTTTGAACAGGACATTTAAGAAGTTTATACATATTAGAAAGAGTTGAAGAAGCCAATGAGCTTAGGAAAGCAAAGTATGCTGAAATGGCTGGAGAGGCAGCACAGCGAGGCTGGAGTACGCGACTAAGGCCTATTGAAATCGGTGCGCGGGGGTTCGTGGCTAGATCGGCTATTAGCTTGCTGTCTGAACTGGGCATTTGTGGACGAAATCTGAGGCAGGCGGTTAGTAACATGTCCTTGGCAGCAGAACGAGCAAGTGAATGGCTGTGGGTAAGGAGAAAACATACTTCCTGGGGTGCAAGCTAAGGTAAGCCAGCTGACTAATGTGCTAACGTGTTTGTTTAGTCAGGGTTAGGGGTAGGGCTACGATGCAGTAAAGAGAGTATTTAGATTCATTAAATGTGGCAATGTGGTGGCAGCATAGAGGGGGGTGACTCCAGGACGCTGGTTTCATTGTTAAGCCCTCAGGAGGTGGCGTGGGCCTAACTTAACGAAACATTGGTGAAAGAGGGTTCCCACTTGATAACCCCAATGACATGCTGCATACTGCTGTATTTACTGCTGTTAGTTGGGCCATTTGTCTTGCGTTTTTCACCTTTGGTTGGTAGCTTAGTGGCCAGCGTGCTTATAAGGTTGGTTTGGGCAGGGGCTTCTGAATATGTGATTTCCTTGGATTTTGGCACAAGGGATTATAACATCTGATCCTGTGTATTAATGATATATATATATATATATATATATATATATAACATACTTTTTTTTTTTCCCGATTTCTATTTTTAGAGTCGACTTCAGCACGAGTCGAGAATCGATCGTTGAGTTGACACATTGTTAACATCCCTAACACATACACACACACACACACACACACACACCTTGGCCTTCTCAAAGTCCAGGTCCTTGCCGATGGTGGAGAGCAGCCGGCAGAGGCACTCCACGGACTCCTCATCGTGGTTCTTCAGCAGCTTGACGATGCAGTCGTGCATGATGACCTCCGTCAGCATCTTGAGCTTGAACAGCTCGCCGATGAACTTGATGTTGCCCAGCGAGCGCCGCCGGGCCTTGTCCTTCGCCTCCTCCAGAGCGTCCTTCAGCTTCTGCTTCTCGCCCTGCACCCGAGGGAGAGAGAGGGAGGGAGAGAGAGGCTGTGTTAGGGACGCCCCCGGAGCTCACAGGAGGGATCTGTTCCTCGTTCTAAAACCCTCCACAGTGTGGTGGTCCACCGGTGAACAGTGTGGTGGTCCGGTGAACAGTGTGGTGGTCCACCGGTGAACAGTGTGGTGGTCCGGTGAACAGTGTGGTGGTCCGGCGGGCCGGTGAACAGTGTGGAGTGTGGTGGTCCGCCCTACCTCAGAGGCTGCGTCCAGCTCCTTCTGCTTCTTCTCAAAGAACTCATCGTCGTCCTTGTCCTTCTCAAACTCCTTCTGGCAGCGGTTCAGCAGTAGCTTCCGGAAGTTCACCGTCTGCCCTGGTTTGTCCGTGGTGGCAACTTTGAGCTGGGGGGGGGGACACACCAGTTAACACACCAGTTGACATACTCATCTCAGGTCTGTTCGGTGAGCCTCTTGTGACCTTGTCCCTGGTTGATAATGCGGGGACAGTATGCAGTAGATCCCTTCTGAAGTTAGGGTTTCAGGCTGTGGCACTCAAAACTAATTCTGCTTCACTGTAACATTTGCGGTTGTCTTAACAAGTGATGCCCCATCCAGCCTAGTGTATTTATTTTCAGATGCACATTGCAATATAAATACGACCCCATTGGTCCGTCGAAAAATAGGAAGGAATGGGAAGAAAATTTATCCATTTGCTACAAACTTTCCCCACAAATGAATGAAGCGGGGAGGAGACGTGCAGGTTGCCCTTTGAATCGGCTAAGCAGAGGCTAAGCAGAGGCTAAGCATGCCCCTGGGGTTAGGTTTAGGCTAGCCCTGCCCCTACCCTAACAGGAGGAGCCACATACACTCAGAGGCTAACCTACCCCCCAAGAGACTAAGCATGCCCCTGGGGTAACAACAGGAGCAGCCACCTACCCCCAAGAGGCAGCGGCACATGTTGGCGTAGGCCACTGAGAAGTTGGGCTCCGAGATGGCCTTCTCGAAGATGAGGTCGATGACGCCCTTCAGCCGCTCCTCTGTGTCGATCTGCAGCTCCGTCACCTGCTTCATCAGCGCCTGGAACATCTGCGGCGTCAGCTTGTTGAGCACGCTGCGCACGCGCTTCAACAGCTCCTGGGTCTTGAGCTGCTCGGGGTCCTCGGCATCGCCCGCCGCGTCCTCCGAGTCGCGCCCGCCGGCCCGCGTGGCCTTCTTCACGCCCGGCTTCCAGGCCTTCTCCGCCTTGTTCAGCTGCACGTCCTCGCCCAGAGACATGCTGGTGATGATCTTGCGCGGGCCCTTCCCCTGCTGGAGGCGGCGCGGCCCGGCCATGTTCATGCCCATGCCCATGCCTGGAGGCTGCCGGCGGGGGACAGAGGTTAGGCACTGAACCACATGAAACAGCATGTTTTACAAGAGGAGGCTGTCGGCCACTTACAGGTCCTCTGCCTCCACCTCCGCCTCCTCCTCCACCACCTCCTCCCCCTCCGCCTCCTCCGCCTCCTCCACCCATGCCAGACCTGCCACTGAAGGTGGCAAAGGCGGGCGTGAAGTCAGGGCCAAAGTTCATGCCGGGGCAGCGGATTGGCTCAGACTGGCGCAGAGGGGTCTTATTGGCCTGTCAGAAAGGAAGGAACGTCAGGAGAGTGGTCTACTGAAGATCTAGTGTCCAAGGTCACATTGTGGTCTACTGAAGACCTAGTGACCCGCTGTGTGGTCTACTGAGGGTCAGTACAGGGTCCAGTGACCCGCTGTGTGGTCTACTGAGGGTCAGTACAGGGTCCTGAGGTTCCCCAGGAGAACAGGTGCATGTGAAGATGACCCTCCAGTGCAACCAGAGCACATTTATCGTTTTAAACATGGATTCAACTTGACATGAAGCATAGAGAAAAAAATGCCAAAAGGCAACTGACTAATAAATGTCGTCGCCACTAATGATATTGCAAGTTTTATTTGCTCAAATACTATTCAAGGCATCTCCATAAGAATTGGTGAACAATATAAACCATATAAACAATATAAACCCTAGATTGAATAACATCAATCTTGCCATTCATCTGTAAGTGTGTGTACTGGTGTGTGTGTATTTACTGTTGGGACTGGTGCATGTACTGGTGTGCATGCGTGTACATGCGTGCGTGTGTGTGTGTGTGCGTGTGCGTGTCATCACCTTGTCGAGCACCACGTCGGTGATGGCTGGCAGGCCTTCAGGCTTGCTCATGCAGGCCGAGATGAAGCGGCATTTCAGCAGGAAGTCCCGGTCGTACTTCTTCTTCTCCTCAGGGTCCAGAGGCTTCCATTGTTCTGGATGGGGGAGGAGAGGGGGAGTCAGTCTGGGCTGAGGGGAGGAGAGGGGGAGTCAGTCTGGGCTGAGGGGAGGAGAGGGGGAGTCAGTCTGGGCTGAGAGGGGAGGAGAGGGGGAGTCAGTCTGGGCTGAGGGGAGGAGAGGGGGAGTCAGTCTGGGCTGATACATGTGGGGAGCCAACACAGATGCTCTTAGACAGAAACTGGAGCTGGAGCTCCTGCATCTTCCACAGTGTGAGGTTCTCCCTCTGCTCTATGGTCCTTTAGTCAGTCAGATCATTCCTCAAGTTCAGAGATGTTGGAGGAACCCCAGCCAGGGTTTTTGATGGACACGGTTCTTAATAACCAGCATACAGAAGATATCTAGCAGGGCCGTGCGAGCCCATCATTTGCCCTGCTCCCATCTCACTCTCAAGCTCTACGTTCTCTCTCATTCTCTTTTCTTTACATCTCTGTGATCACGCCGCCAATCAAGAGCTACAACCAGAAAGCCGCGCCTACGTTTCAGAGGAAGCTAAAGAACGGAGATGCAGAGGGATCGAGAGGATTGCTCATCCAGGGAGGAACGGCTCCCAAGGAAGCCAGCTACTCTTTTTTTGCATTAACGTCCATTTAATTATTATCAACATCATACTCTATATTTGTGGGATATTATTATACATATAGCCAGTATGGAGCGATTTGTCTTATAATTATCAATACTAATAGTAGTCAACTTGTGTATGAACGTCTCTCACAACTACCTTAAATAACGATGTAGCCGTTTCCACAGAAGGTGTGCATCAAACACGAGTGTTTGTGCTGAAACCATCTCAAAGAGATGGTTCACCTCATTGAGATGGTTTCAGCACAAACTCTCTGAGGTCAACCCTTCAACAGTAGGGGCGGGACAAAATATCCACACGGTCATATATCGTTTCCCACTTTGTGCAATACGAGAATAGATACACTCGCGCCAGTGTATCCAGTCTATTTAATTTACATTTTCATGCTTTATTCATGAAGATTAAGACAGGAAGTTTCGATATTTAAATTAATAAAACAAGCCGCTGTAAACGGATTTCCCTGCTCCTCGAGGTGGCGCTCAACACATGAATGAAGGAAACTTGACCAGTTAACTAACCAAAGACTAGTGACTGAAAAACTCAGTTTGGACCATGAATGAAAAGACCAAAATCCAGCACTTTACCGTTTCAGTTATTTTGTATTCATCCTTAGACATATATCGTGATGTATCGTTAGGGGATTGTCTAACAATATATCGATTATTGTGGAATCGCTGTATGGTGATATCATCTGTATCACGGACCACGTATGGCTTATTAGGTCCCTTATTAGGTCTTATTAAGGTTTTATAACATTAACATGAGTTCCCCTAGCCTGCCTATGGTCCCCCAGTAGCTAAGAATTGTGTTAGGTGTAAAACGAGCAGTAGGTATCCTGCTGCGCCTTTAACGCTCAAAAAAATTAACGCTCAAACGTGCAGATTTGGGATCTGGCCCCATATGTCGTCATATGGGGCCAGATTACCTCCCCTTTCTCTGCTTGGCCCGCCCAGAGAATTTGGCCTGCCAATGAGACAATGAGCTAGGACCATGCGAGCGCCACATGCGTGTGTGAATACACACACTGTAACGCAAGTGTTCTTTGTTATTTGGATAACCATTCTGCTGTTGGTGTTATGGTGCATAACACGCAACACAATAGCGAAAGCTTGCATAAAGCTCCCATTTGGTGAAAAGACTAGACTGCGTCGGGTTCTCTGAGGTAGTGGGAATTATCTCGGCCATGGTTGAGAAGGAATTGGGAACCGTGACATGGAGGAGGGATTGTTGCCCAGGATTGTCCTCCGGAGCCCCGCTGCCCGCTGAACGCTGCCCCGGGCAACAATCCCCTTCTCCTCCATTTCGCGGTTCAGTCTTTACTTAATATTGATGTGGAAGTGGAAGAACCAGAGGCGTCTGAGGAGCCGATGCAGTCGTTTGAGATTCATAATATCATCCGGAGGCGCTAACAGCTTTTGACCATGATAATATATATTATATTATATAGATATCTAAATATAATATATTATTTAGATATACAGCTCCAGGACTCCCGCCGGAGCACCCGGAGTGCTCAGTGTTCCACTGTAAACACTAGCGCATGGTACCGTGGCTGCAAGCTGCTCAGGGCCACACCCCCACCCTCCACCTTGACCCGCCTCTAAAAATGGCACTTTTGTGGAGAGCTCATTGTGGGACTGGCTCGTAGTGGCTGTAACTCTGCACCAAGGCTGAATTTCTTGAACGTCTTCAAATACTGTATTAGGGGCCCACTAACTGCTATATAAGCATCCATAAAGTAGCATGCCATGGGACCTTTAACGTCTTCAACCTCTTCTCCCACCTCAGGTCCAGGAACAGGGTATCCCCAAGATTGTCAAACCTATATTTAAGACTTTTTAAGACCTTTTTAATACCACTTCAAATAAAATTGAATACCTATGTCGCACCCATTCTGGCAGAATAAATCATATTAAAGGTCAAGGAGTTTAATTGTCATTGTAATACACAACAAAATACAGTTTGGCACTCTCTAGCAGCAGTTAGTGTTTAAATGTCTAAATGACACAAAACACAAAAAGACACAATAAGAAAATGACTTTAACAGAGTCCACCCTCTCCACTTGTTCCCCATTGATGGTAAGTGGGGTCTGTGTGGTCCTCTTGGACCTCCCAAAGTCCACAAGGATCTCATTTGTTTTGGTGGTGTTTAGGACCAGGTTGTTAACCACACACCACTCATGTGTTGGACCTCCTGCCTATAATGGCACTTGTTGTTGTCACTAATGAGCCCCACCACAGTGGTGACATCAGCAAATTTGATAATGGTGTTGGATGAATGGATGGGAACGCAGTCGTGGGTGAAGAGAGTGTAGAGGGCTGAGTACATACCCCTGGGGCGCACCGGTGTTCAAGGTAATAGTTGAGGATGTCAAGATTAAACCTCAAATAATGACTTTAATATAATTATTATTTATACAGACACTTCCCCATGATCTCTCTCGACCTTCTTTCACAACTTCAGATTTTCAACACTGTTTTGCTACACATTAAGAGTTGGTAGGCCTGTAGTACTATCAGACACCAACAGTTAGACATCTTGAGAACCCATTGAACAATTTAGACACTTGTCCCCTCTATTTTCAGGGCAAGTTCAGGGCAAATTGAATTGAATGACACTGAGCCAAACACTCGCAAATACACCATATGGCCACCAGATAGCGATGAAGCACATGTGTTCTTATTGAAGGCAATTTACCCATTTCCTCAGAAACCTTCTCTTTCTTAGTCATTGATTGTAAACACCATGTTTAGTGGCAAAATTGGGCCCAGACACAGGATTATCTGTTTATGGTGGTTTAATGCGATCAAACTCAACTTTGAGGACAAAAACAACAAAGGAAAAAATAAGAAAATAAGGGGAAGTTTGTTCTTGATTTGTGAGTTATATGGTTTGGACTGTTGGAAACAGTGGAGGCTCAGCTTTCATATAATGTATAGCTTGTACAGTTCAAATTTGGTGAAAAAGATCTCTATTGCTGTGCATGTGCATTTATGAAACCCAAACCTTGGTCATTTGCCTCAAAGCCAAATGACTTCTAAACAGCGCTCCTGCCGTTTTCTTTCTCTACCTAAACCGGTCGCGGAGGCGCTGCACTAGACATGCTAGCTGTGTTGGCTAACTTGTAGCTAACACAGTCACACATTGAGACTAGTGCACTGCCAGAGACCGCGGGGGAGTGAGAGGAGTCGGGGCTATGTGGGCACTGATGGGTCTGTTAACTAGAGCGAGAAAGCGCAGCTGATATGTGTGTATTGATACTTGAGAGAAAGATTATTGAAATTGGAGCAAAGATTCCAGAATGTTTGGCTTCATGGACATTACAACGAATATTTGATTTATGCTACGTTACGATATTAGAATGAATCTAGTGATAATGTAAAACCTTAAAAAAAATTAAGACCTCCGTGAAGAAATTCAAGACTTTGAAGATCAAATTCAATACTTTTAAGTTCTTAATTTGGGAAAATGAAATGTAATACTTTTTTAATGCTTTTAAGACTCCGCTGGTACCCTGAGGTAGTCACCAAAGCCTTGGACGTGCTTATAGTCTTTTCATCTGATTCTGTAGTTGAGGTCACAGGATCTAACTTGCACTTTAAAGACCGATTGGTTTATTTTTACAAAAACACTTTTTCAAAGAAAGAGGTTCAATAGTATAACCTAGGTAGTGAAAACAGCCTGTCCTCTCCTGCTAGAACAGACATCCATGTTGGAGTACAGACACACAGGCGGTGCTGCCGCGATTTGTCGACTTAGTCGACCGTGAAAATTAGTCAACGGCAATTTTTTAAGTCGACGAGTCATTTTACTATTGACCGCCTATTTATCTGTGTTCTCCCGTCTCAAACGGCTCACTGTCATTCACCTCCACACAGTCTGTGCGCTGTGCGCGCCCTGCTGGTTAATCTGCTGTCCTCTTTCTTCCCCCTCCCCCCCGCCTTCACTGCTTTGATATCAAAATGGCTGAGGCAGGTGAGTCCTCCGAATTAAGTCCAAGAATTAGACAAAAAGCTTCCAAAGTATGGGAGTATTTTAGGCCAACTGGTAAAAGAGTGTCACGGCTTTCAAACATATAAACCATAAAGCCTATGGATGCCTCGGAACGGACTTGTCAATGCACTGCGGCATCACTTACTTGATGTTTTCATTGAAGATCGGCAGGTTGTAGTGGGTGCGTGCGTGAATGAATGAACGTGTGTGTGTTGCGAGCGTATGCGATTTCAAAATAACAAACAAAGAAACTCAAAGCCGATTCCATGCATCCAAAACTATTCGTTCAAAACCAAATAAATCAAAAACAGCATTGCTTATTCGCTTCAAATACTTTTTCTTCTCAAAACGTGGGAATTAATACGGCGCTGGTACCGAGCAGTTGAAAACAATTTCTGTTGGCGTCTCCTGTGTGTGCCTGCGCACCTGCGTTATATTACTTAATATGGCTGTGGCAGTAATGTTTTAAACCCCACCATGCATGTAAGTGCAAATGTGAGCAGCATAGCTGCGTGCCTGCCTGCTTTCAGCGAGTCATTTTTTATTTGGTTATATTCAAGTTATTTATATTTGTAATTTTTGATTTGGTAACATTCAAGTTATTTGTATTGTTTATGGCTTGGGTGACATTTTATGTTTTGGCCCTTCAGTTGAGTTCAAAATAAAATGGACACAAAGAAATAAACACTTGATTTTTTTAAAATTAGTCGACTAATCTAAAAATTTGTCTAAAGATTAGTCGTTAGAACATTTGTCGTTAGTGGCAGCACTACACACAGGAACAGCCTTCCTGATATAATCTATAGCAGAACTGGCCTGGGATCATAAAGGTAAAAGTAGAGAAGATTGTCAAACAAAACCGATATCTGGGACAAACCAAGCGTGAATCACCTGGACCATTCCACTACAGGGGTTGTGAAACCAGTGTTGTGCTGGGATCAAAGGTACAGATAGGGGCCGGGGGAGGGGACCACACCTACCCTCTTTGTACTGGTACTTCTTGTCTGCAGCAGACTTGGGGGAGAGGGGCTGGGTCTTCTCTGCGTCCAGCTTCTTATCCTTGTCCTCCTTGTCCTCCCAGCTGAGGTCTGCGTCCTCCGGGCCGTGGGGGGTCGCCGTGGAGGGGGCTGCGGGGTCCAGGGCCGGGGGCTCCTGCTCTGTGGAGACCTCCACCACCTGCTCCTGCTACAACACGAGGGGAACCCACAGTGAGACCCAACCTGGGGACAGTCATGTGTTGAAACAATGTGTTTGGATTTTAGTTTGGAAGGAAGGGAGATCTTAGTGAGGTACAACCATACACGTTTAAAACAAAGAAAAAAGTGGTGTAATTAAGACATTCATTGTGGAATGGGGTTAACCTCGCGATTGTTAGTGCTTGGCAGTCGGTTCTATGAACATCCTGACTGTACCGACAGCAATATAGTTATTTCTCCTTCTGACCAATGTACTTATTGTAAGTCTCTTTGGATAAAAGCATCTGACATATGTCCTAATTGTAAAGGACAATGTAACAAATGTTTACACAAAAAAGCACCAAAATAAATGCAATTAGGATGAAACATAAGTCCTAGAATATATTTGTACACATGCAGCAGTCAGAACTGCTCCACATCGAGGACTTCAGCAGCCTGGCCAAGCATTCCACACAGTGAGTGCACTACCAGCTCAATACACACACACACCTCTTTGAAGGCATCCAGGAGGTCGCCCACAGCCTCCTTCTTGTTCAGCTCCTTCATCTTCCTCTTCTTCTTTGGCACGGACACAGCAGCTACAGGAGACCAGAACAGTACCATGTTAGATACACCTAACATCTGCAGAGGTTCAAATGCATCTTCATATGAAATACTCAGTAACATAGGAATGGAAAACATTTCAATTCAGACAGACATGCATATAAAAACAAATATCTTGGAATGCACGTGGAAACAGATCCTTACACTAAGACTGCAAAAAAACAGAATTGTATGGGATGCACTCATCATGTGGTCAGAGCAAGGAGAGGTATCATGTGATGGGAGAGGTAACGCCTTCATTCTGTCACGGTCATGTCACTTGGAAAGAATGGGACCTTTGAGGAGCTTGGAGCCGATCATTGGGGTCATAGCTGCTTGTGGTGGGTCTGAGGTGGGGGAACCTCCTCTAAACTCAGCCTCACAGGATACCTGATTCAAAGCTGAGGATAAGAAAAACAACCCAATACGACACCTTAGTCCCCTTCTATCTGTAACGATAGAGGGACACTATAGCGTAGTGTCTGTAACGATAGAGGGACACTATAGCGTAGTGTCTGTAACGGTAGAGGGACACTATAGCGTAGGGTCTGTAACGATAGAGGGACACTATAGCGTAGGGTCTGTAACGCTAGAGGGACACTATAGCGTAGGGTCTGTAACGATAGAGGGACACTATAGCGTAGGGTCTGTAACGATAGAGGGACACTATAGCGTAGTGTCTGTAACGATAGAGGGACACTATAGCGTAGTGTCTGTAACGATAGAGGGACACTATAGCGTAGTGTCTGTAACGGTAGAGGGACACTATAGCGTAGTGTCTGTAACGATAGAGGGACACTATAGCGTAGTGTCTGTCTGTAACGATAGAGGGACACTATAGCGTAGGGTCTGTAACGATAGAGGGACACTATAGCGTAGGGTCTGTAACGATAGAGGGACACTATAGCGTATGGTCTGTAACGATAGAGGGACACTATAGCGTAGTGTCTGTAACGATAGAGGGACACTATAGCGTAGGGTCTGTCTGTAACGATAGAGGGACACTATAGCGTAGTGTCTGTAACGATAGAGGGACACTATAGCGTAGGGTCTGTAACGATAGAGGGACACTATAGCGTAGTGTCTGTAACGGTAGAGGGACACTATAGCGTAGGGTCTGTCTGTAACGATAGAGGGACACTATAGGGTAGGGTCTGTAACGGTAGAGGGACACTATAGGGTAGGGTCTGTAACGATAGAGGGACACTATAGCGTAGGGTCTGTAACGATAGAGGGACACTATAGCGTAGTGTCTGTAACGATAGAGGGACACTATAGCGTAGTGTCTGTAACGATAGAGGGACACTATAGCGTAGGGTCTGTAACGATAGAGGGACACTATAGCGTAGGGTCTGTAACGATAGAGGGACACTATAGCGTAGGGTCTGTCTGTAACGATAGAGGGACACTATAGCGTAGGGTCTGTAACGATAGAGGGACACTATAGCGTAGGGTCTGTAACGATAGACACTATAGCGTAGGGTCTGTAACGATAGAGGGACACTATAGCGTAGGGTCTGTAACGATAGAGGGACACTATAGCGTAGTGTCTGTAACGATAGAGGGACACTATAGCGTAGTGTCTGTAACGATAGAGGGACACTATAGCGTAGTGTCTGTAACGATAGAGGGACACACTATAGCGTAGGGTCTGTAACGCTAGAGAGACACTATGGCGTAGGGTCTGTAACGCTAGAGAGACACTATAGCGTAGTGTCTGTAACGATAGAGGGACACTATAGCGTAGTGTCTGTAACGATAGAGGGACACTATAGCGTAGTGTCTGTAACGATAGAGGGACACTATAGGGTAGGGTCTGTAACGATAGAGGGACACTATAGCGTAGGGTCTGTAACGATAGAGGGACACTATAGCGTAGGGTCTGTAACGACAGAGGGACATTATAGCGTAGGGTCTGTCTGTAACGATAGAGGGACACTAGCGTAGTGTCTGTAACGACAGAGGGACACTATAGCGTAGGGTCTGTAACGATAGAGGGACACTATAGCATAATGTCTGTAACGACAGAGGGACACTATAGCGTAGGGTCTGTAACGATAGAGGGACACTATAGCGTAGGGTCTGTCTGTAACGATAGAGGGACACTATAGCATAATGTCTGTAACGATAGAGGGACACTATAGCGTAGGGTCTGTAACGATAGAGGGACACTATAGCGTAGGGTCTGTCTGTAACGATAGAGGGACACTATAGCGTAGTGTCTGTAACGACAGAGGGACACTATAGCGTAGGGTCTGTAACGATAGAGGGACACTATAGCGTAGGGTCTGTAACGATAGAGGGACACTATAGCGTAGGGTCTGTCTGTAACGATAGAGGGACACTATAGCGTAGGGTCTGTAACGATAGAGGGACACTATAGCGTAGTGTCTGTAACGATAGAGGGACACTATAGTGTAGGGTCTGTATCGATAGAGGGACACTATAGCGTAGGGTCTGTAACGATAGAGGGACACTATAGCGTAGGGTCTGTAACGATAGAGGGACACTATAGCGTAGGGTCTGTCTGTAACGATAGAGGGACACTATAGGGTAGGGTCTGTAACGATAGAGGGACACTATAGCGTAGGGTCTGTAACGACAGAGGGACACTATAGCGTATGGTCTGTAACGATAGAGGGACACTATAGCGTAGGGTCTGTAACGATAGAGGGACACTATAGCGTAGGGTCTGTAACGATAGACACTATAGCGTAGGGTCTGTAACGATAGAGGGACACTATAGCGTAGGGTCTGTAACGATAGAGGGACACTATAGCGTAGTGTCTGTAACGATAGAGGGACACTATAGCGTAGTGTCTGTAACGATAGAGGGACACTATAGCGTAGTGTCTGTAACGATAGAGGGACACACTATAGCGTAGGGTCTGTAACGCTAGAGAGACACTATGGCGTAGGGTCTGTAACGCTAGAGAGACACTATAGCGATAGAGGGACACTATAGCGTAGGGTCTGTCTGTAACGATAGAGGGACACTAGCGTAGTGTCTGTAACGACAGAGGGACACTATAGCGTAGGGTCTGTAACGATAGAGGGACACTATAGCATAATGTCTGTAACGACAGAGGGACACTATAGCGTAGGGTCTGTAACGATAGAGGGACACTATAGCGTAGGGTCTGTCTGTAACGATAGAGGGACACTATAGCATAATGTCTGTAACGATAGAGGGACACTATAGCGTAGGGTCTGTAACGATAGAGGGACACTATAGCGTAGGGTCTGTCTGTAACGATAGAGGGACACTATAGCGTAGTGTCTGTAACGACAGAGGGACACTATAGCGTAGGGTCTGTAACGATAGAGGGACACTATAGCGTAGGGTCTGTAACGATAGAGGGACACTATAGCGTAGGGTCTGTCTGTAACGATAGAGGGACACTATAGCGTAGGGTCTGTAACGATAGAGGGACACTATAGCGTAGTGTCTGTAACGATAGAGGGACACTATAGTGTAGGGTCTGTATCGATAGAGGGACACTATAGCGTAGGGTCTGTAACGATAGAGGGACACTATAGCGTAGGGTCTGTAACGATAGAGGGACACTATAGCGTAGGGTCTGTCTGTAACGATAGAGGGACACTATAGGGTAGGGTCTGTAACGATAGAGGGACACTATAGCGTAGGGTCTGTAACGATAGAGGGACACTATAGCGTAGGGTCTGTAACGATAGAGGGACACTATAGCGTAGTGTCTGTAACGACAGAGGGACACTATAGCGTAGGGTCTGTAACGATAGAGGGACACTATAGCGTAGTGTCTGTAACGATAGAGGGACACTATAGCGTAGGGTCTGTATCGATAGAGGGACACTATAGGGTAGGGTCTTTGCTTCATGGGTTCTTGGCAGACACATGGACTGACCTTGCATAGCGGTTTCCCCAACAGCAAGGCTGGGCTCCTCCTTCTCCACCGTGGCCGGAGGAGGGGCGGGCATTCTTATGGGGGGCGGTGCCGGGTCAGAAACCATCTCTGTCGGGGCCTCTACCTCCTGCTCCTCCTCCTTCACTTCCTGCTGCTGCTCCTCCTTCATCATCATCTCCTCCGTCACCTCCAGCTGCTGCTCCTCCTTCACCTCCTCCCTCTCCACCTCCTGCTCCTCCTCCTTGGGGACACTCACCGGCTCTTGGACCTCGACCTGGTCCTCTTCCACAGATGCATCGGGCGTGGCCCCTGGCTCTGTGGTGGGCGACCCCACGGGTGCGCTGGTCGGGGGCTCCGGCTGCACGTCCAGCACCAAGGGGGGCTGCTCTGCGACCGCCGCCGGGGGGGCGGCCTGCGCCGTGACTGGGGCCTTGACCTGGGCTGTGACCGGAGTTGTGACCGGGGTTGTGACCGGGGCCGTGACCGGGGCCGTGACAAGGGCTGTGACCGGGGCCGTGACCGGGGCTGTGACCGGGGCCGTGACCGGGGCTGTGACCGGGGCCATGACCGGGGCGACCTCTGGCACGCGGGGGAGTGTGTGGAGGTCAGGTTTCCGGAGGTCGGGCGTGCGGACCCGGGGCGCCTGGACTTCGGGCTCGGCGATGGGGCTGTCGTCGCGCTCCGACAGGCCGGTCGCGGCCGGGGCCTGGGGGTCCTGGGGGGCCGGCAGCGGGAGGCCGTTGGGCAGCCGCAGCTCCTCGGGCTGGACGATGGGGGAGTCCGGCGTGGCTTCTAGTGGGCCGGGGGAAGGCGGCGGGGCGACCAACGGCACCACCGGCTGGACCTCCACCGCGCCGTTGGAGGGCTCGGGCAGAGCTGCCGCCGCGGGGTCGTCGGCTACGGCCACTTGGGCTTCCTTTGGACGTGGCTCCTGCGCCGGGGCCTTCTGCGGGGTGTTCTCCGGCAGAGACTCGGCTCTGCTCTGAGGAACCCTTCTGGGCGTCTTGGGGCCCGGGTTGGGGAGGGGGGCCGGGTACGCTGGCACCTCGGGTGCAGAGGGGGGCGGCGTTGGGGCAGGCTCCCGGGCGGGCGGGGGGGCGTCCATGACGTCGGCGGCGAGGTGCGGGCTGTCCGAGGAAGGGGCGGGGGGGGTCTCGCTGGGGAGCGGCGAGGGAGGAGTCTTAGTGTCGGATGGGCGGGCCTCTAGGGGTGCAGCCGGCTCCACCTTGCAAAGTTCGGTGGTCTTTGAAGGAGGGGGAGGCGTGGGCTTCCCTCGGTCATCTAGAAAAGGGGGGGGGGGGGGGGGTGAGACAAAGGAAAGTACCCCCAATGCAAAGTGACTTTGACCTGAGGACACGGGGGGAGGTCTGGGGGCTGTGCTTCAGTCTACCATAAGTCTATCCACCTCTGATGGATGACAATCACTTTCAAAGGCTATTAACACACAAACCCTAGATGTGGCCACTGATAAACCTGAGACTATGGCGTACTCTTAAGAGTTGCCTGTCAAAAGTCTAACATATCACACTATCTACCTATAAGGATGGAGTTCAGTCACGAGGACCTGTGGTGTGTGGGTGAGAGGCAGACTCACTAGACCCTTACCTGGTCTGACCAGTGTTGGAGTGGCAGCTGTTACACTCTCACCATTGGCCTGTGGCACGGTTGGACTCTCGGATCCAGATAGTATCGACTAATGGAAACAGAACACACACACACCCACACAATGAGACTTGACCCTGGCTGAGAGGAGATGTGGCCAGTGTGTGTGGGGTGGGTTTTGAGTTGGTGATCCAGGAGCCTGCTCCATCGGGACGGGCTGAACACCGTGGACACTAAGAGTGGCTCTAACAAAGCACTGAAACCGAATATTACAGAAAAATAACTATCGGGGTAAGCAATTGAGATGACTAAGGGGGTGTGTGTGTGAAGGTTTGTGTGTGTGGACACGGGCTGACCTGTGGTGGAGTTGGCGTGGAACCACTGCGGGCCCCTGACATTATCTCCTCCGTGATGTCACGGCCCCCCTGGTTAGGGTCGCGTATTCTGATCTATGGAGCGAACACACACACACACACACACACACACACACACACACACACACACACACACACACACACACACACACACACACACACACACACACACACACACACACACACACACACACACACACACACACAAATAAAAAGAAAGATAGCAAAGTCGTTATGATGGCTTTCGCTCACCGATAATCACAAAGAAAAAGAAGGGGCCAGGAGAGAGGAGGGCTGTTTCTGATTATTTGCGGCACTTTAAGAATGTTACGTATATCTCAGCGTGTATCTGGCCTGCCCCCCCGTCAAAGAAGACACGATTCTCACAAACTCAGCACGACGGCAGAACCCAATCCTTAGCCGACAGGCTATCCCCATGCTTAATAAACAAATCTTCTGAAACCCAGTGAAAACGTTGTAGAGGAAGCTGAATCCCAGTTGTTTGATGGGCGTTCAGCTTGGCTTATTCAACCTTTGATGCACAAACAAATTCCAGCACAGCGAGAGCGAGAGACCAAAAATGCCTGGCTCACATAATCACCAATTTGGAGAGCAGACGTTGTGACAGCAGTAAGCTTCCATGCAAGACACAAAACTCAAACAAAGACAAGAAGAAAAATCTATCAAGAGCACTTCTTCCTCCAACCAGTTGCAAGCACACGTTTCATTTCACAATCTTTCTCTCTCTCTTGCTCTCTCTCACTTTTCTTACTCACGTAACCACGGCAGGAGCAAGAGCTGTGACTAACTGGTAAGAACTGGAATCGTTTCCCTGGTACTCCCCTGCTTCTGGTGGGGCTTTACATGGTCCAGAGCCCTCTGAGCTCCAGAAAACCTATCGGGCCTGTCTCATCCGGCGGCTGGAGTTGTGCTGCTGGCTGCCAGAGGCCTCTCCTGGTGGGTGTGGGTGGACTAAAAGGTTGGGCGCTTGCCCAAAGTGAAAGAAAAGTCCAACACACACACACACACGCGCGGATTCATACGTACACACACTAGCCCAGGGCCAGAGAGCTTGTGCGGCCGGACAACAGAAGGGCAGGGCCGGGGCCTCGTTCCACACCAGGCTACAGCTAGCGTCTGTCTGCCTCTTCCACACGCTGTGTGCAGAGCGGGCCAGAGAGTGAGGACAGGAGGTGGGGAGGGGGAGCGACAGAGCGACTGGCCTTGTAAAGCTACGGTACTGGAATGTGCAGCCCCGCCCACTGAGGCAGACAGACAGGCAGAGAGAGCCCGTGTAGCGACAAGGAGGGAGAGACGGGGGTTGTTCAGTGAAAAAAAAGAAAAAAAAAAGGCTCCAACTTTATCGAATGAGCTCTGGCGCACAGAAGAAACTCCCCTCGATCACTCCACCCCCCTCTTCCTCTCTGGGCACCGTCATGCCAAACGCTTTTTTTTCCCTCTACTCGTCTATGCTCTCCCTTTTATATATATATGAGAGAGAGAGAGAGAGAGAGAGAGAGAGAGAGAGAGAGAGAGAGAGAGAGAGAGAGAGAGAGAGAGAGAGAGAGAGAGAGAGAGGAATGCCACAGCAGCAGACAAGGGGAGGGCAGTAGAGGAGGGATGGGCTTAGCTCTTCCGTTAACGGGGGGAGGAGACCGGTAGCCACGTGGAGCAGAGTTATGTGCTGACACGTCCTTCACAGCCCCTCCCCTCGCTGCTCTGACACACAGAGTCCGTGAATGGGGGATACGGCCCTCCAGAGAAGGAGGAAAGAATGAGCTCCTGCAAGTCATAACAGTCTGACGACTGCATTTACATACAGAACTGAGACCCGGAAGACGACTCGATGCGAGGAGAAGATTGGTAAAGCGTGCTTGCCCTATATAGATAAGTACTCTCCCACCACAACCTTGACTTAACCATTTAAGGACGCAAAGCACACAGGCATAAAAAGGATGCTTTGTCACTGACTCATCCCATCACAAGGTCCTCGATGTCGCTTTACACACACATTTCCACCCGCTCACAGACAGCAGGCTCTCCACCCAGTGTGTTTCCCCTGTGTTCATGGTGAGTAAGTGTGTGCAGGCCCACGTGGCCCGGCCACGCTGCATGGTCTCTGGGGTCAGAGTCCAGCGCTGAGCCAGCTGCGTGCCCCCAAATGTACTGATAAGCTCCCTGCTCTAGCCCCGCTGGGAGAGAGGACCATCGAGGGCCGCTGGTCCCCAGCGTGAAGCCCAGACACATGGAGGCTCAGGGGGACTCGGGTCTAACGGACGTCTGCTTTGAACCTTATCTCAAGTCCCTTAAGCCCTGTTCACACCAAAAGCAAAGCCAATTTTACATTTGCGTAACTTGCGCCACTTTGATGGCGCGAACAGCAAGTGTATACTCGCATGAAGAACGCAGGGCTCAACTCGCGTCAACGCCAACGTTGGTCTGCCGGCCATTGCCCAGATAACCACCATAGCCAGACCATCCCACCATCTGTCCTTCTTGTGGATCCCCAGAGAGGTGGGAGAACCCAACGCCGTCGGTCTGGGTTCATGACGCCATCCCGAGCCACACACAACTCGTAACCAATGACGTACGTGAATTTCGAGCCAAGGTTTACATATTTCTACCCGAGCAAACACGGACTTGCATGGTTCGTGCCTCTCCATTCACAAAAGCGTCCCTTCGCTTTTTGTGTGAACACACCTTAAAGGGGACATATTATACCACCAGGTGTGAGTATTATTAACCATCACAAGCCGTGAAACGTGAAAATGTTCTTCTACTTCCATTAGCAAAAATTGCCTAATTTATCTAACGCAAAGGGAAAAGTCGAAAAAGCATGATATCACCCCTTTAAGATTTATCGGCTGAACTGATAAGTGAGATGAGGATTAGGAATGTTAACGACTCAGTATTTTGTGAGTCAACACGTCAGAGTCATGAGTCGACAAATCAAAATGTATATATATTTTTTGGCCCCTTGGCTGCAGCAGTTGCGGAGCTCAAAGGGTCTGCGCTGTCCTTTAAGACAGCGGCCCGCCCGTCATATTGCAACGGTTGCGCTCAGAAGCACACCAATAATGCATTTGATGATGATAAATAAAATACCACAGAGCATAGAGCAGGATTGTGAACATTTACAATCATGTCAATTTACAATAGGCAAAATGTGTTGGCGTCGGTCGACTCATTTTTAAAATTAGGATATTAATGATATTAAATATTCACTAGACTGACATACGCTACCACTCACTCTCCTCGCTCGTCCGCTCACTCGCTGACGCACACACATACGCTACTCGTAACGCTATGCCTCGATATTGAGAATCAGACGTTCATGTTTTTTCCCATAGACTATTAAACATGTTGCCTTCTATACGGCCTGATTATAGGGCTGTACAGTATGGACTAAAACTTATATCATGGTATGATTTGAGGCATAGACGGTACGGTATTATATCACGGTGTGTTAATTTTATATTCTAATTTTGATATAAATGCTTCTGAAGGGGTACAGGTTAGGCAGCTATTTTTGTATAGAAGAAGTATTTTAAGAACATTTATTGAGCAAAACTGCAATAGAAAAAAATGCTAAATATTTTTTTTTTATTTATTTACTTCCAGTATGGATAGATTTCTTTCTCCACTTGGTCGCGGACCTTGCCGTATAGTTTTGGCATCTCAATTTGGCTGAAGTGTGTATGGGCAGGTAACGCGTACCTGGGATCGAGTGTTTTGATCATCTCTTTAAAGCCCTTTCTATCGACCTTTTGAAAGGGAACCATGTCCTTACACAGGTAAACAGTGACGGCGTTTGTTATCTCGTTCCACCGCTGGCTTTTTTGTCGTAAGGACTGGCTTTGAAAAATGCCTGCGGAAGCGATGTCTGAGATGCAGAGACAGCTTCACGCTACCAGCGTCCGTCTTGTACGGTGAATGAGAGCTTGTGAAGGGACTATTGCACAATAGCAGACTGCCTGAGAAGGCAGTATCGCTGTCAAATCGGTCCCTGGGAAAAGTAACGTTGCGCCGAATTGAAAAAGGAACTACGTTTCGTTACCATATTTTCAGTAGTTTCGCGTAACTTTACTTTTCACATTAAAAATAAGTTACGTTACTGTATTTACGTTACTTACGGTCACACCGGTCTCACGGTATGGTCTAAATCCATACCGTAGCGCAAATTCACACTGGTGTACTTTCTATACCGTTTATACCGTACACCCCTACCTGATTATGTTGTTATTTAAGCTACATAGCCTAATGCCGCTAAGGACAGGATCTCACGGAGAGAGCCTGCTCCTTCGCTGTACATTTTCTCCAGCTGCAGTCATAGTTTGGCGACATGGCACGGTGTAATCTGGCTCAAGAAAGGCGATCAGATCGTGGAACCCCTTCACCTTGACTACGCTTATATCTCCGGCTATAATTTTTAACTGGTTATTTTGAAAACAGAAAGTTGTTGCAACGTTTTGAACAGGACATTTAAGAAGTTTATACATGTAAAAAAATAAATATATATAAAAAAACTATTTTCCAATTTCTACTTTTAGAGTCGACTTGAGGAAGAGAATCGATCGTTGAGTCGACACATTTTTAACATCCCTAATGAAGATGAGGATGACTTTACCTGTTTGCGTTCTCGCTTGGTGGCTATGTGCTGGGAAGGTGGGGGTGGAGTCTGCTGCTGCTGCTGCAGCTGTTGTTGCTGCTGTTGTTGCTGCTGCTGCTGCTGTTGATGTGCTTGTTGTTGTTGTTGTTGATGTTGTTGCTGTTGTTGATGTTGTTGCTGTTGCTGTTGTTGCTGTTGATGCTGTTGATGCTGTTGATGCTGTTGATGCTGCTGCTGTTGTTGCTGTTGTTGTTGCTGCTGCTGCTGCTGCTGCTGTTGCTGCTGCTGCTGTGGGGCGGGGCTCATGATGACCGGCGCCGTCTGCACCGGGGACGCAAACTGGGCCGGGTAGTAGGCCCCCGCTGTGGACCAAACAGACGGGGTCAACCAGACCGCACTCGGACATATCGGCCTCACTTTGACAGGAGCATGCTGGCTTAACATTGGACGTAAATATACACACAAGTTAGGCACCATCACACAGACACACACCGTTACTAAATCCTCTGAAATAGGTGTACATTTGGCTGGAGACAACAGGGACATTCTTAAAGAGATGTTGATCAGTTCCAGGCCCTGGATACGGTCATCCAGTTAACCTCCCACCCCCAAGGAAAGCTGCTCTGTGTGAAAAACAGTCTCATGACCATCCAACTCTAGGCACAGCCCTCAGTCCAAGAGCCACTGGACCTCTCAAAGATACAAAATAATATATGCAGAAAGTACCCCAAGTTCAAAGACCGACTATGTTCCAGCAATCGATATTGTCAACAAGCCCTCCTGCATTAGCCGGCCTTAGTCCACAAACTGCACCGGCCTGCACAGCCAACCCACCTTCACATCCCCCTTGATTTCCTTTTCAAAGTACAAAGAAAGCACTATAAAAAGGTGGTTTCCTTTCCCCCCCGCCCAGACCCTTTGATAGCTGTCGTCTGTGCCCCTTCTCCTGCTCTCGCTCCCTCCCCAAGTGCGTTTCACTCACATTACCCGTCAGCATTGTTGACCAGGAGCCACACACACCTAAATATAGTCAAAACCCACAGCCACTGGGAGACAGCAGGGGAATGGACAGAGAGGAACGGGGGGAGATTGAGAGAAAGAAGGAAAGCAGACTGAAAACCGCAATGAAAAGACCTTCCATTCACAAGGCTCCGGGTCTATGAATAGATTAGATATTTACAAGAGAAAGGCCATGGTGAGAAAGGAGTCAAGATAGCAGTGACATGGAGGGGATGTGGCTAAGATGGTGAGGCAAGCCACCTACCCTGGGAGTCCTCCTGCTCACGAGACGTGCGGTTCCCCATGTAGAACGTCGTATGTGGGCAGTGTGTGGAGAAGGCAAACCAGGCAAGACCCAGAGCGGTGTAGGATCCTCTCCAAAGCCCCTCCTTAGCTTCTTTTCTTTTTTTGCTCTTTTTCCGCCCTTTTCCTGTTTTCCCCCACAGGTGCCCCTGAGAAAGACTGGCCCCGTCACTGTTCCCCTTGGCCAGCGTGTCTCCACATAGGTCCTCCTCTTTCAAAAACCTCCCTCCTGCTCTGCCCTTAAGACCGCCCCAGTTCCCTCCCTCCCTCCCTCCCTCCCTCCCTCCCTCCCTCCAGGCTCTGAGCTGTCTGAACGGCCGCTGCCAGTGATCCTACCCTGCTGATGGAGTTACAGCCAACCTCGTTCAAGAGGAGCAGGAGGAGGAGCAGGAGGAGGTGAACGGGCCGCATCACGCGATGCCGCTAGGCTGAGGTTTACATGCTATGGACGCCTGGTGATCTTATACAGCGGATACTAACAGTAGAATGGACCCCAGAAGGAGCCGTCAGCATGGTGGGGAGGCACTGCGTTAGAACCATGTCTAATCCTGGGGCTTTTTACTTTCCTACGGTTTGTGAAATGGCTGAAACCCAAAAACTGTGATATGTTACGACCCAGTACCGTTGTTGGGTACGAGCTTTATAATTAGCCAAGTTGTATATTAAATGAGCCACACACCGTGGCGTTATACTAAGAAACTTTACCATCACTAGGACGTTAACCTCAAAATACATCGCTGTTCAGGTGGAGCTCAACCCAGAAAGAAATCAGAGGATTTTACTCCTGTTTTCACTAAATTAAGAACACTGATACAATAGATTGCTATGTAGGGATGCACCCATTGTGAAATGATGGGTTACTTTGACTCCGAACTGCGTTATTAGAATATATTTCAAATATTAAAACAATTATAATAATCAAACAAATATTAGGCGGCCCTTAATATTCAAACCTTTTATGGGCATTATTTTTTGTAAACGGGACATAGGTTGCCTTAATTACATCTGTCGCATATGTCAGGTGAAAACTAAATGTCAACGGAAAGAGGCGGTGGTTGCATTTAGATCGCTTATTAAGTTCACTCATTGCTTATAATGGTTTATTCGTTTCCCAGTATAATTTCCTTAATTTAGCAGACAGTTTTGTTCATTTTTGTGAAGTTGCGAGTTTTTGAAATTAGTGGAAGCGCGTCGGGCTGACCTTGCCAGCTGTACCCACGACCCAAAATAAAGAACAGCCGAGACAATATCCTCAATTCAAACATGCCGTTTCATTTGGCCTCAATTGGCTACAGATGCGAACTTGGAATGAACATGCGCAACGGGGATTTCTAAAGCTTACTGTACAGTGGTGGAGACTGCAGGAGCTGAAACATCACTACGGTAGAGCTAAGAAGGTTCTATGAGCGCTTCACACCAACCTTACCAACTAACGACGTACGAAAGATTAGTAGCAAAGAACGTTTCGGGAAACACAGGAAATGTTAAGTTAGAACTTAAAGAAGAGGTTACGAATACCGGCGCTTTTGCGCATGGTAAGGCTATGTGCGCGGTGCGCCAACTTTTTTTATGAGATAGAGAGACCCCCTTAAAGATGAAAAGATAATTCGAACCCGTCGCCGGCAATTTAGTCTACTATCGAGTTCACTCACCGTGTGCCTAATGCTTTACAACATTTCCACCCTCTCGATCAATCAACATATTTTTAGGCTTCAGTGAACTATGTTATTGCTTATAAATAAATGAACAGTTAAAGTTAGGCGCGGCGTGATACGGAACTCTCCAAACTGATTGGACGTCATAGCAGTTATGTATACGCCCATTATAGAACAGTTAGGAACCAATCAGATTGCTTGATTTAAACCACCTGTTTTATAATAATACATATTTGAATATATTCAAATATTAATAAACAAACAAACTTCGAATATGATTTTTGGGCAAAAGTCAAAGCCCTAGTTGGTACCCATGTTTAGAATAACATGTTGGCCAATAGCTGAAGCCGTCATCTAGGTTTTTTGGGATGATGCAGCCGACCATCTGATGAGTACAATTGTTCCGATACCAGTATCGGATATGCCCCCTATACTGCCTAACTGTACGTTCACACCAAAAGCGACGGGGCGACGCGACTCCATACAAACTCAACCTAGAGACGCGTATCAGGCGACTTATGTCGCTAGAAAAACGGCATGAACGCCCTGGTACGGGCAAGTGTGTTCACGAGGATTTAGTAGCACGACACGACGATCAAGTTGAAATATTTGAACTTTGCCGTGGCAGTCGCGTGATGACAATCAGCGTTCAATCCCGGAGTGATGTAATGTAACAGCAACTCAGCGTTCAACCGGCTGGGCCAACCATTCTCTGCAGTCCGGAGTGAACCGCAGCATGGAGGAGAAAGTGATTGTTGCCATTTGCGACTCCTGGAGCTCTATATATAATATTATATGATATTATAATATAATATATAAATATCTATATAATATCATGGCCAAAAGCTGTATGCGCCGCCGGATGATATTATGAATAGACTGCGCCGGGTTCTCCGACATCTCTGGTACTTCCACAGCAACTCAACTTCCTCATACACGCGTGACTAAGTTTGAGTGATAAAACTTAGAGAAATCATACAGCGACGGATTTGCGACTGGTGGCGCGACCAAACTCAAGCGACCAGGTGACCGATGTGGCGGTTGGTGTGAACGCACCGCAAAAGTTTTGGGTATCAGTGGGCAAGCACAATTGTACTCACTCACAAAGATTACAATTATTATAGTAATAAATCAAATTTTTAGTCTGAAAAATTACTTATTTTTCAGACAAACAAGATGATAAATGTACAGAGAATGAATTTGATACAACTTTCTTTTATTGACATTACATTTTTGTCATTTACTAGAGGCTTTTATCAAAAAGGGACTTACAATTAGTACATTTTGTCAACAGTAAGTGAACAGACTATTCACTCCTGTGCTATTAGTAGTT
Source organism: Micromesistius poutassou (assembly GCF_964030765.1). Classification (NCBI taxonomy): domain Eukaryota; kingdom Metazoa; phylum Chordata; class Actinopteri; order Gadiformes; family Gadidae; genus Micromesistius; species Micromesistius poutassou. The sequence goes on along the minus strand of NC_140274.1, from coordinate 2,087,719 downwards.
AAAATGCTAGATGCTGAACCGGTATAGTATACAGGGTTAGTAGTATACAGCTGTTAAAATGTTCTCTCGTCGGTTGAGACGGGGAGAGAAGTGTGATAAAGTGACCTGAGCACCTAGTGGACCATAGGGCTCTAAAACCTGTCCGGTGCCCATTCATTATATTCTGCTTAGGCTTCACTGGCAAAGACAACCACTATCGCCAATATCTTTCCCATTATTATATCCACTTGAATAACGGTGCACATTTTTGGTTTATTATTAACTTGCAGCATACACAAGCACACATATAACAAGCCCCACACAAGCTCCTAACCCCACACAAGCTCCTAGCCCCACACCCCTAGCCCCACAAGCTCCTAGCCCCACAAGCTCCTAGCCCCACACAAGCTCCTAGCCCCACAAGCTCCTAGCCCCACAAGCTCCTAGCCCCACACAAGCTCCTAGCCCCACACAAGCTCCTAGCCCCACACCCCTAGCCCCACAAGCTCCTAGCCCCACACCCCTAGCCCCACACAAGCTCCTATCCCCACACCAGCTCCTAGCCCTACACAAGCTCCTAGCCCCACACCCCTAGCCCCACACAAGCTCCTAGCCCCACACCCCTAGCCCTACACAAGCTCCTATCCCCACACCAGCTCCTAGCCCTACACAAGCTCCTAGCCCCACACCCCTAGCCCTACACAAGCTCCTAGCCCCACACCCCTAGCCCCACAAGCTCCTAGCCCCACACCCCTAGCTCCACACAAAAAGCAGACTATAAATGCATCACTAAGCAACATTTGCACCCTCTATTCATCAAGGCTGTACTGGCCACCACAGACGGTGCATCCCAGCTATGATTATTCAACATTGTCCACATGCGGGAACTAGCAAGAAAGGAGTTTTTTTTACATTCCCTTAAGTCTAGCACATTTTATATGAATGAGGCAACACAATTGTCTGTTAATTAGACAGAGGTAGGAAGCAAAATAAGCTGTGCCGTGATCAGAGGACATTACACATCCTCTCTAGCTTTGAACTCCGGTATCTCATGGTATCAGTCAGAAAACAATCAAGTCGAGCTAGGAATCCATAACCAGTCAGAACTATGATGAACTACGCTAGGCTAGAGTTCTTCTGGTGGTTTACCTTAAAGATCTGGAGTTACAGAAGAACCACTGAATGCAGAGGTAAGAATAATGCACAGTACGCCGCTACCGCCACCTATCTACCAGTCCTCCCACGCTGCTCCTAAACCTCCATGAGTCATTCTGACCGGGACCACAGCGATAAGCAGGTCATAGGTCAGATCATTGGACCATCGTGGTCCAATAGCTCTGCAACAATAATGGCACTTTATTAATATACGTTTGGTGGGAAGAAACCAGCCACACACAAATAGGATCAACCCATCTCAGGTATGAGATGTATCCTAGCAACCGAGAGAGCGGGTCCAGTGGCCGGACAGGGGTCTCTGCGGTACATTGGCTCAGGCAGTCTGAGCGATAAGCCTACGACTAAAGAAAACCAGCGCATAGCACACATGCCTGCTGCTAGGGGTCAGCCAGTTTGTTTTTGGTCCCGGGCACAACTTCTACCGACATGCAGCTGCCACTAGAGGGGGTGGGAGCCCAGGCTGGAGAGCAGACAGGCGTCGCTGCACGGGATGGACATGATGCCAGTATGAAGACTCTCCTCCCTTTCTATCAAATGTTTTAGGATTCATCCTTTTTCAATATCCAACTCCAAGTATCCCTGTGCGGGTGTGTGTGTGTGTGTAGAGCCCACTGGTGACTTCATATGTAAACACACAGGACGTCCCCGGGGCGAGGCGCCCCACAGAGCTCCTTACCATAGGCACCGTATTCCGCCGTGCTGCCGGGGTAGAAGCCGGGCGTGGCCGCGGGGAGGGAGTACTGCTGGGGCGTGGTCACGTACGTGGGCCGGTACTGGAGGGAGGGGGACACACACCGGGTTACATATGGAAAGTTGTCTGTCGCTGCAGGCTAGTGCTGGGCCGTATACCGCTGTGTATTTTCGTTATATGTATTTTTAATATACCGCCATACCGGTATTTGATTACACAACGTTTGGACTGTTTCAGACGACTCTTTTCAATGTTGCGCTTCTAAACACACACGGTACGACTGCGTGAGGCATCACATACTTCATGTTGTTTTGATTGAAGATCGGCAGGTTGTAGTGGGTGCGCCGGTGAATGAATGAACGTGTGTGTGTGTGTGTGTGTGTGTGTGTGTGTGTGTGTTGCGACAAACCAACTCAAAGCCGATGCATGCATCCAAAACTATTCATAAAAAAAAAAGTAAATAAATAAGCAAATAAATCAAAAACAGCGTCACTTATTCGCTTCAAATACTTTCTTTTCAAAACTTGTGAATTAATACGGCGCGGTACCGGGCAGTTGAAAACAATGTTGAGTCTCCTGTGGCTGCCTTGCGCACCAGCGTTATATTACTTAATATTACGTTGGAAGTTATGTTTTAAACCCGCAAGTGTAAACGCAAGCAGCATAGCTGCATGACTGCCTGCTTTCAGCACGTATTATTATTTTTTAACAATTTCTTTTGAATTAATCGTTTAGATTAGTCGTTATATCAATTTTTGGACATGGAGCCCAGTACTACTGCAGGCTGCAGGGGCCAGTGAGGGCCCAGCACCCTAACCCAGCACTACTGCAGGCTGCAGGGGCCAGTGAGGGCCCAGCACCCTAACCCAGCACTACTGCAGGCTGCAGGGGCCAGTGAGGGCCCAGCACCCTAACCCAGCACTACTGCAGGGGCCAGTGAGTGACTGACGAGTTCTTGACATCACAAGACTGGTTTGAGCAGATATTGTCCACATCCTGAATATTAATGTGGCCATTTTGAAAACAATACTGCCTCACCATCAGCAAGTACTATGTATTAATGTTGATGAGAACATCATACCCCTGACAAACCCCCCCAGCACTCTACCTGTCCAGGGATGAAGTAGGCCGTGCCCTGCGGGGAGCTGGGGAAGGCCAGCGGCTGCTGGGGGATCATCATCATCTGGGAGCCCGGGCCCGGCTGGTACATGTGGGTGGGGGCCACAGGCCGCGGGGCGCTGCTGGGGGGCACCCCCCGGGGCCCGGCCCCCGGGGGCAGGCCGGACCTGTTGGTGTAGTACGGCTGGACGGGGGCGACATGATCCACACCGACCAGGAGGGGAGAGAGGAACGACATGGGGGAGGGGGGGGGAAAGCAGTGAGAAACCCTGAGGGGAACCACCGGTCACACACGTCCTCCGCCGGGCCCCGTGAAGGTGCAGCAGGGGCCCGATGGAGCACACTGGCCCCTGAGGATAAAGCGGCACTACGGTCCATTCACTGCAGCTCATTGACATGCTGCTGCCTCACTGCCTACAGCAGAGGGCCACACACACACACACACACACACACACACACACACACACACACACCCCAGCGTTCCCGCTAAAAAAAAAAACAGTGCCGGTCAAAGTGACGAAGTGGTCGAAGTGAAGTTTCGTTTTCTTTTTTGATGATATGCCGGACAAATATCCTATTATCGCTTCTTAATTAGGCTAAGTAGCTTAGATGTTTAATAGCCTAACTTTCAAATAGATGGGAACAAAACATGAACGTCTGATTCGCAATAAAAGGTATAGTGTTATGAGTGTGTGAGCAAGAATGGCAGTGTGTGTGTGAGTGGCGTCAGCGAGTGAGTGGACGAGCGAGGAGAGCGAGCGGTAGCGTGTGTCAGTCTAGTAAAGAAAGCATTTTTCGGGATTCCCGCGGGACGGGAGTCAATTCACTGTTGGTAACGTGATCGGGACGGGATAGAGCATATAAATCAAAGGGAGCGGGAGATAAAAAGACAAATAGACTAAATTATATAAATTAATACATTTGATCAATATTAAACTACAGTGTCATTATTGAATCAAACAAAGGGAATATTTAGGTTGAGTTTAAGGTGATATAAGGTTTATTTATTGATTTCCTTTTATTAGATTGCTTCTCTATTTATTTAGCTCCGTTCCCCTCTGCTCCACGGGGTGCGTGCTATTGATTAACACAGAGCACCTGTTGCTGTCTTGTTTAGCGATCGCATCGTAACGTGTTAAACAGACATTTCATAGAACAGAGCGTTAAACGCCTCACATCCATATGAACCAGCGCTGCTCATCCATGGTCTGGTTCGTGGATGCGGTTTTGTGACGGGGAGATTTTTTAACGGGACGGGAGCGGGAGTCATTCTTCAGGATTTCGGGCGGAACAGGAACGTTTTTTTAAGCCCCACCGCGGGACGGGATGGGAGAATTTTTCTGGGAGCGGGATGGGACGGGAGTCAAAAGCCACTATCGTGTCACCCTCTACTCTGGATAAATGTCGTTCAGATCGCATATGAGGACTTCGCAGGCTTTGGAGAAATACAATCCTCCATAGCCACGGAGCACTGTCATCACAGCGAGGGCATCTCATCACAGACTTACGGCATCGATAAGAGGAGCAGTATCAGCACACTATTATTTAGACAGATTATTAGCAAATTTCAATCTGACAATTTGGCGGGAGAGATAAAATTTTTATCTGACATTTAATTTTTTTTTCCCGGCCAATGTCCTGAATTACCTTGACAACGGAAACCCTGGCACACGCACACACACACACACACACACACACACACACACACACACACACACACACACACACACACACACACACACACACACACACACACACACACACACACACACACACACACACACACACACACACACACACACAGCGAGCGGTATTACCTGTAGTGACCTGAACCCTCCCTTGAGCAGCACACACACAGGGCAACACACAGACAGGTCACATGGAAGCAAGAGCAGAAGAGAGCACCACAATCAGTGAGGAAGCATCCCAACACAGTGAGTGATGAAGGCCTCCATATACTTCAACCTAGACCACAGCATACGCACACAAGCACTACTCGACGCACTACAGGGTACCCCGACTCTGGATTAACCAGGGAACACAAAGCCGCCCTTTGCAGGGTTTTAAACGTGGTAATATGTCTTTCATGATCCTCAACATAGTAGTCATTTTATCACCGTTACTGAAATAAGAAGAGAACAGGTTGACTCTGCTTCAGACGCAGGTAGCGTTCTTTTTAGTGACGTTGAAGTGCCTTTAAGTCGTCTTCAACATCACGACCGAGGGACACGGCGAAGAGCTCTGTCCGAGCTAGGGTTGACTTTGGGTCATATATAAGAAGTCATATTCACAACAATTAAAGCAACAGCAATGAGTCTGTTGAGTCTTGAGTCTCAGGCTCCATTCAACAATGTAATAATATAAAATCTAATTTATAAGAGAAACACAAGACTTGAGACAAGTCACTTGAGACTTAAACACAAAAGTAGTGCAAAGACAGTGCATCAACATTGCTTAATTTACAGTGGTTTAGTTGCATATTGATGGATTTTAAGTCATGTGCATAAATAACATGACTTGTATAGCCAAACTTAAAAACAGGACAAAAAAAATGTATTATCCTATTCTGGAAATATTTGAAGGCCCGGTGCTAAGGGGTAGCCGGTCCAGGGCCCAGGGGGGATCAGTGGTCAGGCAGACCTCTACGGTGTGTGGACGGTGACGCTCCGCCTGAGCAGCGGCTTATTTTGACAACGGCGTTGTTAACGGAGGGTTAAGCTTCTCGGACACTTGGAGTAAAACGCTGCTCTCCTTCCTAAAACAGTTTTAATTCCAACAGGGTTTTACTTCCACTCTGAACTAGGCCTGAACGATTTGGGGAAATAATCTAAGCATAATCTAATCTAAGCAATATATCATTCTATAGTTAGACCAACACAACATTGGAAGCAGTCAACATATGAAATGCTCTTTCCTTTAGGCCAGGCCTGTGTTCAGATGAATTGATCCATGAATTGAAATAACATCTTTATTCAACTATTTAATTGTAAAAGAAAAATAAATGCGAATCTTACTGATCTCCAGTCTTTTTTTTTTTTGCAGCCTTTGTGATTTGCAAATCGAGTAAATGTAAATCCATTACATGGCGATGCCGGTCAGCCCTACTTTGAACTAACAACCCCTTAGTCACAGTGACTATAGAGTAACCCAGGCCAACTGGCGTGAATTGACATGCAGCATGCATAGATGACCTAATAGATGACCCCTCCCCCCGCAGTAGACTTTGGTCGCTGTGTTTCCAGATGAATGGCTGGACTCAAAATGACAGGGCAAGGTCTTTTCAGGACGGTACACATGTGGGGGGGAAATGTGCATGTTTTGCATTGTGGTTTTGCCAGACAGGACCGCTGTCTGATTGTGGCAGTAAAACAGCATGCTAGTAGAATTAGTTCTAAACATGAAGGTTAAAAAAAGAACCAAAAGAAGCGTGGTGGGGAGAACGGAGTGGAGGCGCCCTGTGGGGTGTTGACCCACAACAACTGCCTCGGCCAATCGCAAGAAACCTGGTTTGCTTAATGAAGAATCAGTAGCAAAATTTTGAATACTGTCCAGATCAGGGATCAAACTTCCAATGAGAGACGGAGGAGTACAGGTCACACCCTAGGTCAGACCAGAGGTCACACCCCAGGTCAGACCAGAGGTCACACCACAGGTCAGACCAGAGGTCACACCCCAGGTCAGACCCCAGGTCAGACCACAGGTCAGACCAGAGGTCAGACCAGAGGTCACACCCCAGGTCAGACCCCAGGTCAGACCACAGGTCACACCCCAGGTCAGACCAGAGGTCAGACCACAGGTCACACCCCAGGTCAGACCGGAGGTCAGACCAGAGGTCACACCCCAGGTCAGACCGGAGGTCACACCACAGGTCAGACCAGAGGTCAGACCACAGGTCAGACCAGAGGTCAGACCCTAGGTCAGACCAGAGGTCAGACCGGAGGTCAGACCAGAGGTCAGACTAGAGGTCAGACCACAGGTCAGACCAGAGGTCAGACACCGGTCAGACCAGAGGTCAAACACAGGTCAGGTCAGACCAGACGTCAGACCAGAGGTCAAACACAGGTCAGACCAGAGGTCAAACACGGGTCAGTCAGACCCCAGGTCAGACCAGAGGTCAGACACAGGTCAGTCAGACCACAGGTCAGACCAGAGGTCAGACACAGGTCAGTCAGACCAAAATGCACACTGTGGCGTCCTGCACTTCTCCCGCTCTAATCTGACCAATCCTAATGCTGAATGGCCAAGACAGCTGGCACCAGGACTATCACACACGATGTTGGCCTCGTGACAACAGCCACGCTTGGCAAAATGAGGAAACCCCACTTTCCACAGCCTGTGTCTACAGTGTCGTTGTGCACAGACTAGACAAATGATTATCAACAAGCTCAGGGCTACCCGCTGGCTGAGAGCTATGATCCATGCCTCGCCATTCTAGATGATGTCAACAAATGAAGTGGCTTGGCACCAATAGTATTGGGGGACCCAGTGTCCACACCACCAACCGCGCCATGCTGCGAGGTTCCTTAATGAGGGCATTGCATATTGTTTGGCGTGAAAGTAGTGAAAGTGAAAAGTAATGAAGGGGGGATAAAAAACGTTAAAATAAAGTGTTTTAGTGTGTAGTTTAAGACAGTCTATAAAGGGAAAATATAGAAGCAAAGGCATACTTTCAGGTTATATGTGTTGGCCCATGATGTATATAAAAAATGAAATGATACTTATGCGGACCAGGCATGGAAGGGAAGGGATGGAAGGGATCAATATTTACCATCACTGCCCTCACAGATCTATTAAAAACATCCTAGATATTGACAGGAATACTAAACTGAATGATGTGAGCACGCCCCGCAGTACCACATGCAGTGAAGAAGAAGAAGAAGAGGGGCGGGTTGGGTGTGGTTAGTACCTGTTGGTGTATAGGCCGGGGCCCGGGGGCGAACTAGAGGAAGAGGAGAGACAGAGGTTAAGGACCATGGCACAACACACACACACACACTGCAGTAGGACCACACAGGGCCTGCTGACACACTGGCTCCTTTACAACACACACACACTGCAGGTTAACAGTAGGACCACGCAGGGCCTGCTGACACACTGGCTCCTTTGGGGGCAGGGTGTGGGATCTTTGCCCGGGTGTGGGTCTGTGGATGGGAATATTGGCCTATGGGGACAGCACTTATTGGGACACTGGCCTATGGGTACAGCACTTAGGCAGCTTTTCCACTGACAGTACCAGCTCAACTCGCCACGACTTAGTGCAGCACCGCTTGGTTTGGTTCAGGGCACGTCACGTTTCCATCTGAAAAATAACCTCTTCAACGTGGGCGGGTCGTAGAAAAGAACCTCTTCAACGTGGGCGGGTCGTCATTAGGGTTTAATCCTGGGAGACGGGATTCCCGGGAAATCTGATCAAGACTATTTCCTGATTCCCGGGAAAGGTTATGACGGGAAACGGGAAATAAAATTAAATCCACTTGGGAGTGGGTGCGTGGACTCCAGCCACGCCGGACACACAACCACGCCGGACACACAACCACGCCGGACACACACACAACCACGGCGACACACACAACCACGCGCAGCATAACTCTAGCCCAGGGAAAGAAAACACCCCAAACAAGAGGCTGGAAAGGCTTGTGAGTGATGAGAGAAATGCTTCTGCGTGATGAGGCCAGGGGCGTGATGAGGCCAGGGGCGTATGACAAGGACCATACCTGTCGGGGCTGAGGTGTGGGGTTCATTTGTGGAGGCGGTGGGCTGGCAAAGACCATGGAGGGAGGTTGCCCAGGGGGAAAGGAGGCCTGGAGAATCAACAAGAGAGAGGGACAAACACGGATAGGAAGTGAGGGAATGGCCTGTAAGAGCGGTAAGAGGTTAGTGTGGAAAATGGTATTGTCAGTAAGATTGTTCGTTTGAGTGTACTTTGATATAAAAGCCTTAAAAGCCTTAAAATAAAAGTCAGTGATAAGTGATTCAAGTAAGCATTTCGCTCACTTAGTGAGAAGTGAGTTCTGTTTCTATGTGGCTGCGCCTGTAGATCTTAGACCACACAGGGCACCTCATCTTCATTGGCTCAGGGAATCTGCCCATCAATAAGAGGTGAAATACAGCCCTCCCCCATGTGGGAGGAACGTTTTTTTTTGGGTTTCTAAATCCTGTTTTCTTGCACTCTTTCCAGCTGTCAAAGCTGAGCTGAAGCAGCTGTGAAGGTGTGTGCAGGTTACCTGTGGGAGGCCGGGGGAGGGGGCGGGGTGCGGGGGTCCTGCTATAGGCTGTGGTGCTTTATTCATTTCATGGAGTTCTGCATGAGGAGGGGGAACACAGACCTTTGTAGGAATCTGAAGAGAAAGAAAAGTTGTCTGTTACATCCAAATGTCTAATAATGACATTACTTAGTATGTGACCATTTCATTGGTTTCATGCCTGCAACATACTAACTACTAACAACAACAAACTAAAGGCATTTTTACACTGCTAAGCCGGTACAGTCGCGGCTTGGCACACCCTGCGATTTCACTGTCTTGCTTGTGTAAAACCGAGGGGGTAAAATCCCCGTCATGGGGCCAGCTTTCTTGGTTCATCAGCTCGTGGATTTCACCGTCATTCCACTTAGAACGGCTCATGTTGATAGCGCTGTGTAGTCTCTGTTGTAGAAACAACAGCAACACCTCTACCCTGGATCCGAGAATCTGTCTAATTGCATTTACATCAAAATGAAACCGCCAATATGTGTAGGGTCCGAGAGGATAAATTGGGGTGCGAAATCAAGTCAGTGTAAATGCGCGGACCATGCCGGGAAAAAGGCGGGCATATTTGACAGTGTAAAAACGTTTTAAAAGAGAGACAGAATGGACTCAGAGTTTCCTCTACCAGTACTCAGTCCAGAGTAAACGTGGTTTGTACGGGACACCGCCTGTCTGTATTTTATTATCTCTATTCACCTCGGGATGAAACGGTTCACAAGACTCATGGTGCAGTACCATAGGGTATTGTGGTGTCACGATTCGGTTTAAATACGTTGACAAATTAAATGCATACACCTTTTTATCTTCCATAAATTATTACCACAGTAAACAACATGGATGGCTTGGCATCTAACAGCACATGCAAACAAGAACACCGCCGTAGTGCCGGCTGGGTAGGCTTGGGCGGTACCATGGTGTAGCAGGACACTTACCCACCAAAACACACACACACACTTTTCACCACATCTTATGAATACATTTTTATTATGTTGCTAATGAATCAGATATATTTTGTCCAAGTTTATGAGCAGGATATATAAATAAATAGTCAAAAATAAAATGTCTTGAAGATTAAATGTGTTAATTGGCCAATTGTTTTTATTGTTTATTGTTTATTGATATTTAAAGTGCAGTATCACCATAAGCATGGTCTCAAAACACTGTACATAGAAATGCCCTACAACATCATGAGCAACCACATGAGTGTAATGTGTGTGGATTCATGGGTTCAAACAACAATACATTTAGAGTAATAAATTAAAATGAAGTAATGATTTCAATAAAACAAATATAAAACAGATATAAAACAAATGTAAAACAAATGAAAAACCATTATAAAATAACAAATTTGTGGGTTATAGGGTAGGCCATAATGTTTTGAGAAGAGGAAGGTTTTTAGTTTGCTTTTAAAAATATTTGTGGAACTGGCTCCCCTAACATGTGACAGAAGACTATTCCACAGATATGGAGCTCTGAAAGCAAAGGAGCGCTGGCCTGCACATTTTGTTTTTACCCTGGGAATTGTCAACAGGCCAATGACTAGTGGCTGGTACGGGTAGGCGGAGTCCCCCCACATTACCATAACGACCACATTGAATAGTGGGTTCACTTACTGTAGACAAAATGTACTCTAGTTTGACTGAAAAATAAGTTATTTTTCTGTCAAACTAGATCATTTACATTTAGAATTATAATAACACATTTGTATTCTTGCAGTTTAGCGTGAGCATCCATGTTTTCCGACGTGGAAAACACGTGGAATATTGCAGAATGTGCTCAATTTTCCACATTTGGCTGAAATAATATCAACGGTTGGCCTGATTATTGTAGTAACCCAAATGATTTAATAATTGTTAACCCTAAATTACATGACTTGTAGACATAATTCCGTTTTCGATCACTATGTTTTGGGAGGGGGCGGAGGATCGTACCAGAGGCGTATCCACGGGGGGGCCTGGACGGGCCTAGGCCCGCCTAATTGTCAGTCTTGCCCGTCCAATCAGAGGGCTTTCCTTCGTTTACGTTCACCATCTAAAAAAGGCGCGCAAGTCAGCGCTCCACTGAGAGCTCAAGAATCAGTCACATAGCAAACAGCCTGCAGCTCCTCCCCCCTCCCCTCCTGAACGTTTGTGAGAGCCCTCCCACTTTACAAATATAAGAAATATAGCCATTAGACATTAGGCCTGTCTGTCAGTCGAGCTCTCTCTCTGTGCAGTTTTGCACATGTTTAAAATGTTTAGCTTAACAGCGAATTGTTAGCTGTGACCCGAAGCGTTCAATAAATGTGACACACCAATGCATGGTTCATGTAGTTTTGTGTAAGTTTAAAATGTTTGCACGTAATTTGTCAGCTGTGATCAAATGCCTTTAATGAATTACACCTTTATGTCATAAATATAACATGATTAATGTTTGTATGGTGCATCAAATCTAGGCCTATCTTATGTTCAATCAATTGGCTTTGGCTTTTGCTCTGTTTTTTTCTGTGCTCACCCATATGGACATTTCTGGTTACGCCATTGATCGTCACCTCAGAACTTGTCAATGCTTCGAGAAGATTCTAGCAAATTCTGTCAACCTAATATTGATTCGACCCGTAAAAATACGCGTCATGACCACGTAAAGTCTAAAGCCCATGTGAACAAGGAACAGCTTTGTGTTACCAGAGCATGCCTCCTCAAAATACCAGAACGAGTGCAAGCGATCCGCAGATTACAGACGAGAACCTATTTAGGACTGAGTCTGACGTCCCCTTAGAAAAAATAGGAAAGCTTGTTTCTAGTGAGCCATTGCGAACAGGGGGAGCGTTGCGTGAAAATTGGAGCAGCCTCTGAAAAACTCACCTACCCCGTGTTCGACCAACAGATAACTGTTCTTCAGAAGACTGTTCTAAATATCGTCATTGCTTAGCTGTCCGCATATATATTACATCCGCAATTCCAATGAAGTTGGGATGTTGTATAAAACGTAAATAAAAACAGAATATAATGATTTGCAAATCCTTTTCAACCTATATTTACATTTACATTTAGGGCATTTAGCAGACGCTTTTATCCAAAGCTTACAATAAGTACACTTGTCATAAGAAGTGAAACAATATATCGCCGTCGGTACAGTAAAGATGTTCATAGAGCCAAGTGCAAGTACTAACAATCGCCAGGCCAACCCCATTCCCCGTATACAGTGATAGCTAGCTACTGCAGATGCTACACAACTAAGTACATGCTACACAACATGCATGCACAACACAATTAAGTACATGCTACACAATTAAGTACAATGAATGAATACAACCTGTATTAAGTGTGTTCATCAAGTGCCAGGACGTACAACAAACAATAGTGCAACAGACAAATAAGGGACTGAATGGCTATGTAGAGTCTAGGTGAACTCTGAACAGGTGGGTTTTGAGTCGTTTGCGGAAGCTGGTGAGCGACTCTGCGGTCCTGACATCAGCAGGGAGCTCATTCCACCACTGTGGTCCCAAGATAGAGAAGAGTTGTGATTTAGCTGATCGAACTTTGGTTTCTCTTAATGATGGCGGTACCAGACGTCCAGCTGAGGTAGTTGAGCGGAGGGATCGAGCTGGGGTGTGTGGTTTGACCAAGGCTTGGAGGTAGGCAGGGGCAGTTCCATCGACTGCCTTGTATGCCAGTACCATCATCTTGAATCTGATGCAGGCTACTACTGGGAGCCAGTGGAGGTGGCGGAAGAGGGGAGTCACATGGGAGAATTTAGGTAGGTTGAACACGAGGTGCGCTGCCATGTTCTGGATACTCTGCAAAGGTTTAATAGCAGAGACCGGGAGTCCAGCTAGGAGCGAGTTGCAGTAGTCCAGGTGGGAGATGACCAGCGCTTGGACTAGAAGCTGAGCTGCTTCCCTTGTGAGGAAGGGCCGTATCCTGCGGATGTTGTAAAGTGCAAATCTGCAGGATTCGGCCACTGCGGTGATGTTGGCGGTGCAACTAGACTGGTTGTCTAGTACCACACCAAGGTTTCTGGCAGTTGGAGACGGAGATACAGTGATGTTCTCGACAGTGACCAGTAAGTCCAAGTGTGGGCAATCTTTCCCCGGTATTAGGAGGATCTCAGGCTTGTTGAGGTTAAGCCTCAGGTGATGGGCAGTCGTCCAAGTGCTGACGTCTGTCAGACATTCAGATATGCGCGTTGCAATCAGGGCTTTGTCAGAGGAGGGTAATGAGAGGAATAGCTGTGCGTCGTCGGCATAGCAGTGATATGAAAAACCGTGTGATGTAATTACAGAGCCTAGAGATCTGGTATAGAGGGAGAACAGAAGGGGCCCCAGTACAGAGCCTTGAGGGACACCAGCGTCAAGTGTGCAAGGTTTGGACAAGGAGCTATTCCATGTGACCTGATAGGTGCGATTCAACAGGTAAGATGTGAACCAGGATAGGGCCGATTTAGCTATATTCAATTGAATACACTACAAAGACAAGATATTTAATGTTCAAACTGGTAAACTTTGTTGTTTTTTTGCAAATATTCACTCATTTTAAATTTGATGCCTGCAACATTATCCATAAAAGCTGGGACAGGGGCAGCAATATATATATATAAATATATATAAAATGGAGAGATCTATGGAGCATGGAGGCTAGCACTAACAGATTTACGATAGGTGCTACCTATGATGTGCCATCCCATCTCCCCAGAACTTAAATCAATGGTTTGGTGAGGATGAGACATGCACACTATGTTCTTGTGTGTGCAGCCTCCACCATATCCTATCAGGATGTAAGGTCAGTCTCTCCCAGGGGCGGTATAGGTGGCGTCACAACCAGGTATTGAAATGCTTGGCAGTGGCTGTTGATAAATGGAGAGAAGTTAATTCATCAACCCAACTCTAATGTCCCCACCACCAGCTGGGGACATTAGAGTTGGCTTGATTTTTTTTATTATTATTATTTTTGTAGCTTTAAATACAGCCCCTTGGTAAATGTAATTACTAACTGTACATTAAGTATTTCTGCTCAATCTAAAAGGTTTAACAACTGCTTTCTCCTCCTTGACTATGTTTATATACAGTGCGCATGGGCTTCATGTGCGCAGGTTTGATGCACTGCGTTTCTACAGCTCGATGCGTTTTCACAACGAGTCCGTCTTTATGGAGATATTCCTGAAACGCATCAAAGGAAAACGGATTGTTTTCGCCCGTCTGGACGGGGTCTAAATGTGGCAATGTGGTGGCAGCATAGTGGGGGGTGACTCCAGGATGCTGGTTTCATTGTTAAGCCCTCAGGAGGTGTCGTGGGCCTAACTTAACGAAACATCGGTGAAAGAGGGTTCCCACTTGATAACCCCTATAACATGCTGCATACTGCTGTTAGTTGGGCCATTTGTCTTGTGTTTTTCACCATTGGTTGGTAGCCTAGTGGCCAGCGTGCTTGCAAGGTTAGTTTGGGCAGGGGCTTCTGAATATGTGTTTTCCTTGGATTTTGGCACAAGGGATTATAACATCTGATCCTGTGTATTAATGAAATAAATAAATATATATATCAGTGGAGGCTTCTCCAGTGAGGAGAGGGAGGAAGATCCTCCTTAACATTGTTGAGAATGAAAAGTGTAGATTGCCCAGACTACTGTAATGAATTAATGCCCTTAAATATGACTACTTTAATGCCTTTGTATATGTAATGTTCGTTTCCCTGGGTAAAGGTATATTAGTACCCGCCTATTGAATATTACTTCGGGGAGGACGTTCCTCCCTCAGCCTCCATTGACTCGGCTTTTGACACTTAAGAAGATATTGACATTATCTTTTATCTTAAACTTATCTCATCTTTTTATCTTATCTTTTCTCATTTTTTGTATTTCACCTTACTAATTATCTTGTCCTGTTGAGCTGTTTTTATTGTCTTGTATTTGTGATGCTTTCACTTATTCTCTGTAAAGCACTTTGGTCAACAGTGGTTGTTTTAAAGGGCTTAACAAATAAAGTTGGATTGGAAGTTGGACTCCCATTCATTTCTCGGGAACTACTGGCGGCCGGTGGATAACATGGGGGTCAATGGGAGAGAGGAGGAAAGTCTTCCTCTGAGTGGGTGGGACTAGCTAAGGGAGCTGAATCGCGTCAACGTCTATTCGTCTATAGGCTGGAGCCCTGTCTACCTATTTTTCGGTACTTCACCGGTGGGTTACCAAGCCGTCTGAAAGGGTGGCAGTTACACTCGCCGTTATTCTGAAATCACTTAAAAAATATCCAGTTTGGTATGACCAGGTCACTGATATCTTTGCAACACAAACAGCGAGGAGGATTGACTTGATCTATAAATTAAGTCCCTCAATCTTATTTGGCTTAACACCATGACCAACATTCTGAAACATCCATAAACATCCACATTTGCCTCAAACAATGTTAGGCTTACAGCCCATGTCAATAGGTGTGAAATTATATTCTTGTTGTTCTTTTAATTGTTTGTTACTCCGACCGTTCTGTTTAAAATTGTGGAAAGGATGTTAGTGAATGATTCAGAGCATGATGCATTTTAAATGGCATCACTTTTGGTCTTGTGTCTTCATATTTCTTAAAACAAATAGCTGAAAATAAATATAGCCAAATTACAACCAATAGCTTCAGTCATTGAGGGCAAAAATAGGCCCCGATTATTTAATTTAGTTTTACAAATCAAGAGTAGGCCTGATTTGACGAATTGGCTTTGCATCCTTTCCTTCTGCCCTTGTAGTCCAAGACATGCTGCCCACCAGCTTTCAAAGTACAATGCTGCCACTGGTGGATTTGTATCGATTTTTATTCACATAATTATCCCTCCCTGCTATTTTGTCACCAAAACACCCTGAAACAACTTGATTCTCACATACTTATGCCACCATACACCACTAACAGTGCAAGCAGGTCAATGGCAACCAAGCACACAGTCCTTCCACCCTCACTTTAAAAACCATCAGCCGCCACACACACAGAGAGAGAGAGAGAGAGAGAGAGAGAGAGAGAGAGAGAGAGAGAGAGAGAGAGAGAGAGAGAGAGAGAGAGAGAGAGAGAGAGAGAGAGAGAGAGAGAGAGAGAGAGATAAAAGAAGCATCCTCAAAAGGCTCAGTCATTCACAAGCAAGGGTGGGCAAGGTTCACCACTTTGTGCACAACTGCGTGAGTGTGCACGTAAGCGGCAAGACCGAAAACCAACATTGAATGCCCGTAACCTTCGATCCCTCAGGCGGCACTGCATTAAAAACCGTCAATGTGTAAAGGATATTACCACATGGGCTCAGGAACACTTCAGAAAACCATTGTCAGTTAACACAGTTTGTCGCTACATCTACAAGTGCAAGTTAAAACTCTCCCATGCAAAGTGAAAGCCATATATCAACAACACCCAAAAACGCCGCTGGCTTCTCTGGGCCCGAGCTCATCTGAGATGGACTCAAAGTGGAAAAGTGTGCTGTGGTCTGACGAGTACACATTTCAAATTGTTTTTGGAAATGATGGACGTCGTGTCCTCTAGGCCAAATAGGAAAAGCACCATCCGGATTGTTATCAGTGCAAAGTTCAAAAGCCAGCATCTGTGATGGTATGGGGGTGTGCTAGTGGCCATGGCATGGGTAACTTGCACATCTGTGAAAGCACCATTAATGCTGAAAGGTACAAACAGTTGTTCATAAACTGTTGGGCTATTTGCTCACGCAGTTCTTCACAAAGTGGTGAACCTCGCCCCATCCTTGCTTGTGAATGACAGCCTTTCAGGGATGCTTATTTTATACCCAATCATGACACTGACCTGTTTTCAATTAACTTGTTCACCTGTGGAATGTTCCAAACAGGTGTTTTTGAGCACTCCTCAACTATCCCAGTCTTTTGTTGCCCCTGTCCCAGCTTTTTTGGGACATGTTGCAGGCATCAAATTCAAAATGAGTGAATATTTGCAAAAAAACAACAAAGTTTATCAGTTAGAACATTAAATATCTTGTCTCTGTAGTGTATTCAATTGAATATAGGTTGAAAAGGATTTGCAAATCATTGTATTCTGTGTTTATTTACGTTTTACACAACGTCCCAACTTCATTGGAATTGGGGTTGTATTATTCAAAAACGACGAGCGATCGTGATGAAATACCACGACGCTGTCAGCAGCTCAGCAGTTAGTCATACCTTTATGAGCATGTTGAACGGTGTTGTAACCCTAGAATTAGATTTTCCTTGTGGTTGCAGCTGAGGTTGGGAACTAAAGAGGTGATCACTGGAGTCTGTTTCAATACCTTCCCAGGAGACGGCAGCTGGACTCCGCTCTACAAAGCCATCCCTTGGCAAGATTTCTACAACTAATAGGCAATTAGCCTTCCCTAAACAATATGGAACAAGTCAAATGCATTTTAACCGGATTAAACAGATTCTCTATGAGAGTCAATTGGTGGAAACTATCGAATTCTTCACACAAAAAAACACCTACAAAACATTTGAAAGACTTTGGATGAATGTCCGCAGTCTAATGAAGCAATCTGAGGCAGGGGACGAAGACACAAAGGCACTGTGGTGGGCCTTACACCACTAGCCTCCCACTGGGACCAGAGTAACACCACTAGCCTCCCACTGGGACCAGAGTAACACCACTAGCCTCCCACTGGGACCTAACCAGGGTAATACAGCTGGACCTCTGATTGTCCCAATCGTTCCCAGCTTAAGATTGCAATGTTGATTTTTTATTGTAAAAGATAAGAGCTGGTAACAGAGCCCAGCTGCTCTTTAAACTACCTCTTTCTAAAGTGCATTGAGGTTCTGTATCGGTTTAGATAAATTAACATAATGAACATGTTTAGAGCAGCATGGAAGACAACTTCCAGGAGTTTCACTTA
This sequence comes from Micromesistius poutassou, assembly GCF_964030765.1. Taxonomy (NCBI): domain Eukaryota; kingdom Metazoa; phylum Chordata; class Actinopteri; order Gadiformes; family Gadidae; genus Micromesistius; species Micromesistius poutassou. The sequence continues at coordinate 2,069,684 of NC_140274.1, read as the reverse complement.
AATATCCAATGTTGGGTGCATGTGCAGAATTAATACCGCAGCTGAAACACCCGGTATTCCGGTTATGGAATAGCTCCCAAATGATACCAGGTTAGGATAGGACCTAGGCTGAATTACTGGTTTCATGGATGTTAGATAACCGGTAAGAGGGAGTTTTCCCTCTTCATGTAGACACATCATACAACTTAATAGGGATGTATCAATACCAATACCAGTGCTCTGACTCGATACTGTACTCATGTACTGGTAAAACCACTCCAACACAACCACCCCATACCACTTTACACAACATAACGTTAAAGAGACAGGGAACCCATTTTTTTTTTAACATTGTTTGTCTTATAATCCATGCCATTTTATCTCTTATTCTCACACTAATAAGTCCCAAATTAAGGGAAAATGGTGTAAAATAATATGTTTTTGCCATTCTCCCAAAAACACTACCTGAACATTACACTCTGTACACGCACTGTGTGTGAGGACGTGTGTAGCTCTGTCTGGTGTGTGTGGAGCTCTGTCTGGGCGGTGTGTGTGTGTGGAGCTCTGTCTGGGCGGTGTGTGTGTGTGGAGCTCTGTCTGGGGTGTGTGGAGCTCTGTCTGGGCGGTGTGTGTGTGGAGCTCTGTCTGGGCGGTGTGTGTGTGTGTGTGGAGCTCTGTCTGGGCGGTGTGTGTGTAGACGTGTAGAGCTGTCTGGGCGGTGTGTGTGTAGACGTGTAGAGCTGTCTGGGGTGTGTGTGTGTAGACGTGTAGAGCTGTCTGGGGTGTGTGTGTACGTGTAGAGCTGTCTGGGTGTGTGTGTGGACGTGTAGAGCTGTCTGGGGGGTGTGTGTGGACGTGTAGAGCTGTCTGGGGTGTGTGTGTGTAGACGTGTAGAGCTGTCTGGGGTGTGTGTGTGTAGACGTGTAGAGCTGTCTGGGTGTGTGTGTGGACGTGTAGAGCTGTCTGGGGGGTGTGTGTGGACGTGTAGAGCTGTCTGGGGGGTGTGTGTGTAGACGTGTAGAGCTGTCTGGGGGGTGTGTAGACGTGTAGAGCTGTCTGGGGGGTGTGTGTGTAGACGTGTAGAGCTGTCTGGGGTGTGTGTGTGTAGACGTGTAGAGCTGTCTGGGGTGTGTGTGTGGACGTGTAGAGCTGTCTGGGGTGTGTGTGGACGTGTAGAGCTGTCTGGGGTGTGTGTGGACGTGTAGAGCTGTCTGGGGGGTGTGTGTGGACGTGTAGAGCTGTCTGGGGGGTGTGTGTGGACGTGTAGAGCTGTCTGGGGGGTGTGTGTGGACGTGTAGAGCTGTCTGGGCAGCAGTTGACTGCATCGTCCGAGAAACAGTTTTATCTTTTCGTAAAAGTACCACACACAGCGCTACTGTGTGTATAACCTATGTATAACACTACTGTGTGTATAACCTATGTATAACACTACGGTGTGTATAACCTATGTATAACACTACGGTGTGTATAACCTATGTATAACACTACTGTGTGTATAACCTATGTATAACACTACTGTGTGTATAACCTATGTATAACACTACTGTGTGTATAACCTATGTATAACACTACTGTGTGTATAACCTATGTATAACACTACGGTGTGTATAACCTATGTATAACACTACGGTGTGTATAACCTATGTATAACACTACGGTGTGTATAACCTATGTATAACACTACTGTGTGTATAAACTATGTATAACACTACGGTGTGTATAACCTATGTATAACACTACGGTGTGTATAACCTATGTATAACACTACGGTGTGTATAACCTATGTATAACACTACTGTGTGTATAACCTATGTATAACACTACGGTGTGTATAACCTATGTATAACACTACGGTGTGTATAACCTATGTATAACACTACGGTGTGTATAACCTATATATAACACTACGGTGTGTATAACCTATGTATAACACTACTGTGTGTATAACCTATGTATAACACTACGGTGTGTATAACCTATGTATAACACTACTGTGTGTATAACCTATGTATAACACTACTGTGTGTATAACCTATGTATAACACTACGGTGTGTATAACCTATGTATAACACTACGGTGTGTATAACCTATGTATAACACTACGGTGTGTGGCACATTTCATACACAACATTGCTTACTATAACGCTCATACAACGACAGCAATAAAAAAAGTATTACAAAGTTGCCGTGGGTCGTAACCATGGCGATTAGTGTTGTAACGATACACCAACTCACGATTCGGTTTATATCATGATTTTTGACCCACGGTTCGATACATCCCACGATTTTTTTAAGTTTAAAAAGCATTTTATTTAAACAACATTTACTTAAACAATTAACTTTATGTAACATTTAGTTGGAGGATGCTTGCAGGTAGGCAAAAAAATTCCTCAACTAGTTTTGTGGTTTAGGCCTACGTATTTTAAAATATTAATGTCAAATAAATAATAGTAATTTTAAAAGTTTGGTGGCACTAACCAGCGTTCCTGCTAGAAAAAAACAGTGCAGGTCAAAGTGACCTGCAGAGGTTTCGTTTTCCGGACATTTTGCTGATATTCCGGTGAAATATCCTATTATCACTTCTTAATTAGGCTATGTAGCTTAAATAATGACATAATCAGGCTGTATAGAATGCAACATGTTTAATAGCCTAACTTTCAAAAAACATGAACGTCTGACTCGCAATAAAAGGCATAATGTTACGTGTGTTTCGTCCGATAGTAAGTGGACGAGCGAGGAGAGCGAGTGGCAGCGTGTGTGTGTCAAGCTGCTTTCACACCGCCGCGCGGCAACACTCCACCTCCGTTCATTTCAGTGAGGGGAGGGCGGCAGAGGGGAGGCGGTTACAGCCGAGGCGGTTGGACCAGGAAGCGGTTGCCGCCCACGTCAATGTGCACAGATTTTGCCAGAATGGCCGCTCAGCGTTCCCCGCGTTGAAACTTTCAGCGGCGGCAGCGGCAGCAGCCGCTTTTATAAACGCCTGGCCCTTTCACAGCGCCGCGTGGAACCCTCCGGCAGCGAGGCGTTATCAGGGCGTGTCGCAAATCTGCCTTCTCACACCGCGAGACGGGTTTGTGGCGCAGAGTGTCGCGATTTCGGTTTCTATATGCATATCGTTACAGGCCTAATGGCGATACGTTTTTTAAACTGTAATGGTATTATTAAGTACTCGTATCAGTACTCGGTATCGGCAAGTACCCATATGTAAGTACTTGGTCTGAAAAAGTGGAATCGGTGCATTCCTACACATTATACTGCATGTTAAAAAGCCCTTAAAGGACAATTCCGGTATTTTGAACATTCAGCCCCCTTTCTGTTTTGTCTAGGATGAACTAGAGTGGTTGACACCAAAATTTCGGTCCTGTCTCGGGTATTTGGCTCAAGTATTATATTGAGTAGTATATTGTAGCGAAATACCGTTTCTGTTGTGTTTTATTGCACAGTTATTACATTTTGAAAATCCCCCCTTTCCATTTCTGGCCAACAATGAGTCTTCCAGGTGTCCGCCAGGGCGGAATCCTGTCTCCCTTTCTTTTTAATGTGTACATGAATGATTTGTCTCTGATGTTGAATACATGTGGTACAGGTTGTAGAGTTGGTGATCTACTAATTAATCACTTTATGTACGCAGACGACCTGGTCATCTTCAGCCCTTACAGTGCTGGTCTCCAACAGCTATTGAGAACATGCACACAGTATGGTGCTGACTTTGACATAAAGTACAATGCTGGTAAGAGTAAAGTTATGATTATTAGAAGCAGAGAAGACAGACAGTCAACCTTCCCTGACTTCCATCTGTCTGGTACTGCACTCAGTGTGTGCAGTGAGATTAAGTATCTGGGGCATATTATTGTTAATGACTTGTCCGATGATAAAGATATGTACAGGCAGCGTCGTAAGCTCTATGCACAAGCAAACATGCTATGTCGTAAGTTTAGCATGTGCTCTGTAGCTGTAAAAATTGCATTGTTTAAAGCATATTGCACACCTCTGTACACAGCCCACCTGTGGTGCCGCTACAAACAAGGTAGTATAAGAAAGCTTACAGTAGCTTATAATGACAGCATGAGGCTACTGTTGAGAGCCCCAAGAAGCTCCAGTGCAAGCCATATGTTTGTTAGTGTCGGGGTACCCACCTGCTCTGCTGTTCTGCGCAATCTGATGCACAGATTTATGTGTAGGGCGTCAGAATCAGAGAATGAACTTATTAATGTGTTGGTTAATCCTGTACGCAGTTCTGTAAGATTTTCGTCCAGACTGTGGAACCATTTTAGAACATGTTTGTATGCAAGCCTACACTGAATAGTGGGGAAGGCTCTGTACTTTGTATTTTTTTTTTTTTTTTTTCTGTCTTTGTTTTTATTATCTTATTCTGCTTTTATGGTGATATGGATCCCCCTGGGTCTGAAATAAAGATTTATTATTTATTTATTTATTATTATTCCAACAGAAATAAATGGGATTTACAAAATACGATAAATGTGCAATAAAACAGGACAGGAACTGTATTTCGCTACGATACTTGATTTGAAACATCAACGAACACCACTAACCACTCGGTGAGTTGCTCATTTCTGAAAACGAACGAATTTAGGGTTGTTTTAAGGACAGGTTTGTGCATGCATGTAGCCAGCCATTCTGAAGCAGGCAGGGGCGATTCTAAATGAGCCAAATACCTGAGACAGGACCAATAGTCTAAATGTCGGTGTCAACCACTATTTCATCCTAGTCAGCCCAGAAAGAGGGCTCAATGTTCAAAATACCGGAATTGTCCTTTAACCCTTGATAAATAAGAAAATACAGTGGAGGTACATATAATTAATAAAAGTGATCATTAATGCAGAAGATAGTTGACTGTAGGATGGCCTAAACAGAGGATTATTCCTAATCCAATCTAGCCCACTAAAGGATGTTGTCTCACATGCTCACCTGTACCTACATGTATTTAGGTCCCACTTGCTGGGATACTCTCTGGGGAATGGTTTTCCTAAAACAGCAAAGAAAGAGAGAGACAGTGACAAGAAACAATGAATATCATGGGTGATACAAGCATAGTAGGAATAACAGCACTTTGAACAAGACAACGGATCTGTTGAGCGCTTCAGTATAGTGGCTGGAGAACACTCAGGTGTGCTGCATGCAGCGCTCAACTATTCTTAAATTTATTATTTTTTTCCTTTTTTATTATTCTCTACAAACTTTGGGACCTATCTCCTTCCTAGAGACTCCATTCCAATTGTAAAATGTTCAGATTAGCTTGGAATCGCACGCTTCTTTTCAGATTTTTCAAATATTTTATACTTGTATAGATATTCTACTTTTAAAATACTATTTTTTAACAATGGAAGTTGATGGGAGGACGGCAGAGCCATCCGCCCATTCTCTGACACTTACTACTTGAGGCTTCGTAACTTGGTCAATTTTTTATCATTAACCTTCATTCAAATGAACACACTTATAGTATCTTCAATAATCTGAAAACAGAATTTCGATCCCCTTTATACTTTTTTCATAATCACAGTTTAAGTTTCATATTAGCTTTGGTTTCAGTTGGTCTCATTGATTTACGCTGAGAGAGGAGCGCGAGGACGTGCAGGCAGTGTTGCCAGATTGGGCAGTTTTTTCCCACCCAATTTGACTACTTTTAATCACGTTAGAATGGAAAAATTATCATTAGGCGAGTACATAGAATTTCGGTTGGTTTTTAAAAAAAAACTGGCGGGATTATTATAATTTTTTTCTACAAACATCAATACCATACCTTTCATATGGCATATCGTTTGTGCAGCTAGTACCAATATCACTGCACTGCAATACATTTGACCTTTCAGATTCTTCAGTTCAATTCATTTTACATTTCTGCAGCAATGCTTTGCTCCAGGGCTGGGCGATTAATCAAATTTTGATCGCGATTTCGATTTCAGAGTGAAACGACCACCAAACTAATATAATCGAGTTGAAACGTTTTTTTTAAATAGAAATTACAGAACAGCTGGATTCATATCTGGACTTTATTTTCTATTTTACCATTTTGTGTATTATTTTAAGGGTAAATTTCAAAGTTCTCATTTAAAAAGTGTTTTTTTTTAGAGAAATTATGAATAAATGCATCATGTTTTCAAACTCAAAAATAATCGTTTGAATAATCAAGATTTCAATATTGACCAAAATAATCGTGATTATGATTTTTTCTATAATCGAGCAGCCCTACTTAGCTATTTTCATTCAGCTGTCACTTTATTAGTTTCCAACCATCTAATTATTTTTAAATGGTGTGCATGTTTACATTGTTTACTCCATTTAGACTTTGGGAACTCTGTTCCCAATGTTGATGGACCACTGCCCTATACCAGAGCTTACAAAAAATGTCTATGGATTCACAGCGCAAATAGAGTAACAGTGAATATCAACACAACCCCCAAGGAGCCTTATCAACGACCAGATAACCACATCGCTCGCCACTGCCAGTAGCTACGAGAGAGAGAGAGAGAGAGAGAGAGAGAGAGAGAGAGAGAGAGAGAGAGAGAGAGAGAGAGAGAGAGAGAGAGAGAGAGGATTTATTCAAATAATTCTGTTAATAAATAATAGCTTATTTTAACTATAATTGTCACGAAAGAGAAATAAATAAAAATAAAAATTGGATTTTAATTTAAAACACAATTTAGCTACAAAATAATACGTCCTCAGCGTACCGACTTGGGGTGACTAGCCTACGACAGATTAATGAGGTAATTTACAGCTCTGACCACGTGTACGTAGCCAACTCAAGCGCAGCTCAAACCAGCAGGCTTTTAGCCTAGCTATTTCAGTGAAATGAACCGTTGGTTGAGACCAAAGACCTAGCAGACGCCAGCCGAGGAGAGCGGAGAGGCCCTTCCACTGTGGACCTCAGGTACCGAGGAGACGGCCCTGTGGATGCGAAGGACATCAGCCCAGACCAGCCTTCCTCAGAGTGTAGAAAGGAATTGTCATTGGACGTCAACGAACACAGCACTCCCAACAGGCTGTGTGCTCCGAGGTGCTTGCACACCAGAGCCTAAAGCCCGTAAAGATGCTACACCTACGACACTTGAAAATCAACCACCCCTCCCTCGCTGCCAAAGCAGTCGGCTGTCTCGGCCAAAGAAGGGCTACCAGAACAAACAGCTGTCCAAAGAAGGGCTACCACAACAAACAGCTGTCCCTGGCTCAGAGGGCATCATATGAGGTGGCTTTCATAAATCGCACAGGCAAAAAAGCCAACACAATCAAGGAAACGCTTTCAACCCTGCTGCTTTAGCTACAGTGAGCAGAGTCTGTGCCGCTACCGGACGGCACCGCAGCCCAAGGCATGAAGGGTCTGACCAAGTGGGGAAGGGGAAAGAGGCTTTGCAGTTGGATGAATAGACAGATATATCAAATGAAAATATCCTGCAGACAAACATGTTTTTAAATCAATTTGCAGATAATCTGTTTACCCACTTTGACTACTTTGGATTACAGCAAGCAACAACCACAGTGGTATAGTAGAGGAGCTAACGTTTGAGATGTTGGATGAACGTTGAAATGATAGGCTGGCGGTGGAGGCTCTGTTCAGATGGAGTCTAGGTGCTGTTTGTAGAGGAACATCAGATGTGTAGAACCTGTTCCCTACGGTAGGCCTGTCACAATAACTAATTTTGCTGGGCGATAAATTGTCCCAGAAATTATTGCGATAAGTGATAATATTGCAGTTTTGAGACAATTTTCAACTAATATAATGATATTGGCATAATAATGCAAGTACAACCTTTCAAAGATCAATAAACTGTTATTTTTAAATAATATTTAACACTGGAACTGGCAGACATTTTAAATATCCAAAATAAATAAACAAAACAACCAAAAACAATAAATAAAATTTAAATAAAACTACATGAAGCGAACTACAACTGTCAGTGAGTGCGCACCATTTCAACTGTCCTGTTTGTACTTTGTTTGTCGACTAAACGCCCCAGTGATTGTGGACTGAAGACGGAGTCGTCCCATGATCTGTTTTTTTTCGCAGCTGGGAAAACTGCATCGGACGATGCTTTAGGTACAGATGCATGTTTGTTGTATTGGTGCGTTTAGTTTCTACCGTTTTACAACAAATGCGATATACCGGCTCTTACAGGTCAAGTGGTTCACCACGGTTATTCGGTTTGAACCCGAAGTGCCCCCACACGGCAGCTGTCGCGTTCGGCTTTGAAACCAATTCCATCTTTGTTTTTCATTCCTCCAAATCTCAAATAGCGTTTTCTCTGGCTTGTTACTCCTCACGGGGCTCTCATGCTGCACTCTGGCAGAGAATGTCTAGGAAGACGGGCGTATAGACGGGCTCTGACTCCCCACACAGAGACCATGCGGCTGACCATTGACTGACATGACTCGAGGACTCCTCATTACGCTAAGGAAGCGAGAGCAGTCTGTCGAGACCGATGCTCCAGAGTGAAAACTCTTGTCATCCAGTCTCTTTGATAGAGACACGAGAAAAAATAAATTAAAAAAAAGCTTATTTATCGCGGACGGCAAAATTATCGTCTAATTTTAATTTATCGTGCGATTAATTGATTTATTGCTTATCGCGACAGGCCTACCCTACGGTACATTAGAGATGTTTCTGGTGAGGAGAATGTCCTCCCGATCAGCCTGTTAATCAGTACTGGTGAGTTTCAAAACCAGTTTGCTGTCTCTTTCCCACCCTTCTTCTCCACATGCCTTCTGTTCACAAAAGCCTTCCTCTGCGCTCAACATTGGTTAACGTTACGGATAACATTTAGATTGTGGTATTGAAGATAAAACAATGTTAAATGGACAAAATTAAACTCAGATGAAAACCTGTGCTCAGAGCATAGTGCCCGCTAGGGCTGGGCGATTAATTGAATTTTGATTACGATTTTAGCATGAAACGATCATCATCTGTATTGTGCTGCAGATGTCTCTGGCTGTTCCCGTTAACAGCTAACCCTAAATTAAATTGCTATATTAATTAATACTGGTTATTTTGTGTATGCATCAACCCCCTCTGGGGATAGTTGTGTGTGGAGTCTCTGGCATCGTTATTTGGGGGTCAAGTGTTGAGCCTATAGCTATTTTCACATATGTCCTCCGTCTTTTCTCCACATTTGTGGATCAGGAGGTTCAACCATGAGGGTCATTCACACTTATTCACACTTGATGCCCGATATGCGGACATCGTGTCGCTCAGTCATCAGTAGCTAGCAAGGGGCGCGATATGACGTAGGGTCTTGGTTTGTTTTGGTTTGACTGCAGACAGCACAGAGGCAGAAGGGGCAGAACTCATCGCGATCATCTTGCATCGTTGCTGCAGTGATGCATCATATATTCTGTTGCATCCACAACATCTGCATCGATCAATGAAAGGTTGGAGCCTGAGCTATGAACTTATGCATTGTAATTTATTGTATGATGTGTACTTTGAGGGTTACGATAAGATCTATCATTTAGTGTTCACCACGAATGACTCTGAAAAGCAGTGCCACATTTACATATTTTTTAAACCATTCAGCGAACAAAAGGCAACAGGCTGATTATCGTTTAGGGTGCGGGTGACACTCAATGACATGCAAACGTAGACCAAAGCGTCATCAACATGCCTACTCAACTGGTGTGAAATGCTGACATTCTACTGCTCATTCACATATAAGGTAATTAACATTTCCGCTGGCTAAAATACTACCTGAGAGGTCATCTTTTTTCAGGAGGTCCAATGTCAGGATATGTCATTCACATATACGGCCCGTCGGGAGAATAGTGGGAGAATAGCGGGTTGTATGTCCATATGTGAAAGCAGCTTATGATAGACAGCCTGGTCTGGATCTGATCTCCACTGCTTAGCAGACATGCCTATGGTTAAAACAATGTCTTTAAGTGGTGACATCATGCTTTTTCGACTTTGCTTTTTCCCTTTGCTTTGGACTGTTAAATGACGTAGGTATACATGTTTTACGTCTGCTAAGCTAGAAAAATCTAAGTCTGAGCCAGGGGTAGTATTCGCCTCAATAAGTGAGGCGTGTGTGAAACAGCACTTATAAGTCAATAAGTGGGTAGGGCTGAAGTGCAAAAGTTCTGCCTCACCGCAATGTTTACAACTTCTCGGGGTTGAGAATTTGCCGACACATGCGCAAAGCGTTCGACAATCACATCAGAGTGGGCCTGCTGACCATTCACAGCAGACTGGGTTAGCCAGGAGTTGGGCCTTAATGCGACATGATACAAATCAGACAGTTTTTGAAAGATGCTGAAATTGGTTTTGCAGAAATTAACAGTGAGAATAATAAGGGATGTTTTTTTTAACACATTGGCATGTAACCCTAAAAAAGCATGATATAGGATCTTTAAGACTGCAAACACTATGAATCAGAGAGGGATGACTGGCTTGTTTTTTTAATAAACACTGACTGGAAAGGGGGTGGTCATGCAACAGAAGGCCGGGTGAGCACCTGACAACACCGCCACACCCTGTGAACACAAAGCATCGTGGGGCTTCTGCAACACTGGGTTAAACATTGGGAAAGGGAGTCTAGTGGTGGATAATAAAGAGCACTGAATCCTACCAACAACGTTTCACTGTGCAATTTAAGAAATACAGTATACCGTATTCAATCACTTACATGTTACACAAGATGACAACATTCCCTCAGGATGGTGTTGGAGGGGCCGTTATGCAAGAACCAAGACCACCCCCCCCCCCCCCCCCCCTTCCATGACATCCGAGCCGGGCAGGGAAATAGTTCCACCACTGCCAGTTCAACATACTGCTGGTTGTGGTGTAAGGCCCTGGTCCACTCTACAACCTGAGCTTTGCATTAGCCTAAATCTGCCATGTTGGACCCCTGCTCGCCACAGCAGTGCTACCGTACCATACCGTCATAGAGTGAAGGCTGTGGCAATACCATCAGAATAAAGAACGCCAGGGCCAATTAGTTCAAAATGAAGGTGAGACGCAGGTTTGGAGGCGAGGATCACTGGAGGAGTAGTACCTTTTCTAGTTGGCTTACGTACAACTTGGCGCAATATGAGGCCAACATAACAGCAAGTGAGTTCACCGTCTAGCCTCTCACACGATGAAGAGTGTCTGTGTAGCCAACCGCCACATCCTTCACCAGGTGCCTCTGTTACCATCACTGAACGCCACGGATCTACGGGGAGCAGACCCCCGCAACAAAAACGACTTGCCAGAGATGTGTATCCCCTGTACAAGCTATAGAAAGGAATTATGATGGCATTACCAACCATGACCCGAGAGGACCCTCGACATGACTGACTGACTAGACGCAGACCTACACACATTTCAGTCAAAACTACCGTGTACTGTGCAGTAGCCATATTGCCCACTATATTACAGACTATTGAATAACAGACAAAATACGCCCATTCAAGTAACCAACAAGCATGTTTTTGGAATACGGAGGAAGGTGGAGTGCCAGAAGAAGCCAGATGGAAACAGTGAGAACATACCAACTGTATAGTTCGGCCTCATTGCATGGCGGTCAAACATAGAGCCTACTTGAAACAAAACAGCTACAACCACAATAAACCGCATCAAGTATTGCCTTATAGGTGGGTCTGCAGCCTTATAGTTTCTCGAACACACAGCTCATTACCGGATCCTCTCGTGTTCCTTTCATCCACTACAGGCGTTCAGAACACCACACACGGACAGTGCAGCATCTCCATGGGTCCATAGGTAAGCACTAAGCGTTGTGCTCAGAAAGGTTGTGCTAACCCAAACGTATCCAATGCAACAGCCTATGGCTGCCATCTTATTCTGTCCCTTCACTCATTCTGATAATGACATCACCACGCCATGGTTTGGTATAGACATAGAGGCATCACAATAACTCAACCATTGAACCATTTCTAAAAAGCTGCACCCATTTTGAAATCGAACCACGCAACACGTTGCTCCTCTTCCCATCATCAGCACCATGCCCACTGCAGCCTGCACGTTAAACATCTTGTCCACACCGCTGTAGGGCCGACCACTCGCCATTATTCACCAACATGCCGCAGAAACAACCCCTGTGATGTCTGAACGCCATCACGTTGATGATGTCAAGCCACATTCTGACGTAGCATCTATAAGTCACTGGTGTGTGTACTGCGAACAGACCATTGGCCGTGGCTTCGCAGTGACCTACGGGGCGTGTCGGCCTGTCTAAATCCTACGACAGTGATTGAACCCACATTAGACATACTGTGCTGCGCCATGATGCTGACTCTCCTAGGCCCGATCTGGACCACCACGTGGTCTCACCTGCTTTGGCGCGGGCAGTGTGGGCGCACAGCGGTCAACGGTTCAATACCCAATAACCACCAGTTAACTATTAAAACCCCGAAACCTCGTCTGATGATGACAACTTCCAAAACAAAAAACGCCCACATCCACGGCGTTTCCTGCGCAAACGTGAACGTACATGTAGATGAGGGGATTCAGACCACTGTGGATGACTAGCTGTCACACCGACACGAGAGAGCATCACGCTAGACTCACTATCTGGTTAAGATCGACCACGAAACAGCACGACGAATCACAAACAGACTGATCACCGTGTGCCGTACTGACTATGGATGACAGGCAGCTCCAGTGGCTCCACCGGGTCCTCCCGTTAGCATGGTAGCCGGAGCGGGGTCCACGTGTCGGCTCACCTGCACTGGGATACAGTGGACGGCTCGGTCCTCGATCCACTGTACAGTTCGGCATCCAACCCTAACTGCCATCAGACCCCAACCCGTGTCTCCTAGACCCCCACAGACCGGGGGACACACACCGGCCTGAGTGAGGGTGTCAGCCCACAAAGCGACCGCCTTGTCACTGATCGCCACACACAGACCTTACCGCAGATTGCTGTTTGTGGTCCACATACTGTACATTTGACCTCTCGGGTCACTGTGGTGAGAGGGGAGCCTATCTTTGTGTGACTGTTGACCGCTAATCATTCAACTTCCATCGGCTCTCTACTTTGTGCGGCTCATTATCTCCCGCATGGGGAGGTTTCCTTTAGGATTATCCCCACATCTCTGTTTACAATCACAACCGGGACCAAAGCTAAAGCTGAACCCACTGCTGGAAACAGTGGGTCGGGAGGACCCCCTCTCTCCCGGGGGCCAGACCTCTCCGCCCCCCTGGCCAGGGAGCTATGGTCCGTGTTACGGGAGCTAACCGGGCTATGATGTGGAGGTAGCGGGTAGCGGCTAGGCTAGCCGATGGGAAATGACAAACAAACGCACCAAACGATGATGTGGTCTCGCTGGATTCAAGTCTGTGAAGGGGGTTGTGGTTAGGCCGGATCAGGCGTTTAGAAACCAAAGGGAAGGTGGAGCGAGAATGAAGGTGGAGCACCGAAGTCTACTTCACACGTTAGCGTTAGCATGCTAGCGGCTAGCCGGACAGCTAGCGTCTACTTCACACAGCGGTTAGCATGCTAGCGGCTAGCCGGACAGCTAACGTGAAGAAAGAACACCCACGTCGTCTTACGGGCTAGCTCCTGAGCTAGCCCAAACACAGCAGGAACACCAGTCAGCAGATACAACCACACAACAAAGTCCACACGGCTACATGGTTCACACAACCAAACGCGAACGTTAGAGTGGAAGTTCATCTTGAGATATCGTAATATGTCCAATGTCACCCATCCCCCCGAAAGAGAGCAATTTATATTTGAAAATATGAAATCCTTGCGCTACCTTTCTCTCCTTGGGTCCGCAGAGCGGGACGGACGGAAGATGTTCCGGAAGCCGGGAGCGGAGGGGTGATTCCGGTCCGGGTCCCGTCATGTGACGGTCCCGCACTTCATTAATCATTAATTTTGTTAGAATGTATGCGTTTCTTAATATTAAGCGTTTATTTCATGGTGTAGCGTTTTTATTATTTGATTTCGATAACATTTAAACCCTTGTCAAATTCTCCCACAAACACCAGTTCCACTGGTCAACATACAATGTGCAGCAGATGATCTCCCCCTACTGCATACAGACCCTCCGATACCACTGGGACTTTGTCAGCTACCCTACTCAAATAGAATCCCATTAATTATAACTCATTGACATTGAACCTAAACCATTTGCCATTGATATCATCAGGAAACGTTTGCTTATCATTGGGATTTAACACAAGCACCCTGTGCTTCCTAAAGTTTGATTTTTGATTTGATGTAAGAAAAATATTTCTCTAAAAATATTAATTAATGGCAGTTTTCCCAATGCGAAATCGGTAAACCAGGCCGGTCCATTCTCACAATACCACCTAGTGGATCTGAATAGTATTTTGGATAAAACCGTGTAGCGTAAAAAAGGGAAAAAACCAGGATGAACATGACACTTTTTTTCCCAAGCTTTAATTACAAAAAAAAAAAACAGGTGGTGCAAGTACAGAAGAAACAATGAGCACAAGTGATAAAGTGGGTTGACCAGTCGTAGCACAAAGCGTTGTCAGAGCCAAGGCGGCTGTGAACATCGCCTGCATTTGAGCTTGACCGTAGACCAATCCCAGAACCACTGCGTCAGTACACGAGGGACCCCTGGTGCTGCAGGGGCCATCAGGACCCGTCACCCCTCTGAGTGCCACAGCAGTCCTGCCATCCAGACCATGAAACCATTGGAGAAATACGGGGCAACGGATGAAAAACAACAGGCAGCCAGAATGGGTAGGCCAAGCATGGCTTTTCTTTAAGCCATGGAATAAGCAACATAAAATATGAGGACTTATAAAAAAAGCCAGGAGGACTACCCTTCCAAGTGCCGAGGTGGCCTGTAATGGGGATGGGAGTGGGGGGGGGGGGGGGGGGGTCTAGGTTTCGTAGTTGGGATTCTTGCGGAGGATGACGAAGCCCTCGAGGATGGGCGTGACGGGGAGGTACTCCTCCGTGGCCAGCTCCGCCCGCTCTCCGTGGGCCAGCAGCACCGGCGTGGTGTGGGTCTGGAAGCCTGTGATGGCCTTGGGCTTCCCCGCCTGGCCCACCACGTCCACCGCCTGCACACGCAACCAGCAGAACCCCGTGAATACAAGTACAATGATACAGAAACGACCTACAACCCAACCATTGAGCCCAAACCCATGCGCTGTTCGTACCTGTCCCACCCGGACCGACACGGGGAGGGGCCGCAGCTCCTCGTCAAACGTCACCAGCATCCGAGGCTGCATGGCCGCGACCAGGCCATAGAGGACGTAGTGGGACTTCCCCAGTATGACTGCAAGACACAACACCGAGGGGAAGCATTAACAACCAGTGCAGGAATCTTATTCAATCACCCTTACAACGTATAACCACAAGGAGATTTAAACCTCCAATGAGAGAGAGAGGGAGGGGAAGAGGAAATGGACGTACTGTTCTTGACGTCCAGAAAGGAGACCAGGACTGTGAGCAGGCCGGCCACAGCCACCTGGCTCATGAGCTGCCTGTCGCTGTGGTACGGACACAGCGTCAGCGTGCCTTTACCCAGGTGAGTCAGGCCCTGCAACACGGTGCAAAAGATCATCACAGTTAAAGGCAGCAATGAAGAGATTAACAGGATGGTGCCCAAAGGTCAACACAGTCAAAGGCAGCAGTGGAGAGATGAACAGATTGGTGCCAAAAGGTCAACACTGTCAAAGGCAGCAGTGGAGAGATGAACAGGACTACGGTGGTGGTGAGCACCCACCTGTGCCAGGCGGACCATGAACAGATTGTTGGGGTCCTTAGCGTGGTACTGGGCTAGTTGTCGAAGCATGGCTGCCAGACGAGCGTTATTCGTGCCTGGGGAGAGGAAGAAAGTGTTGTTATGACAGAGCATTGTGATCCTACAATAAAGGACGTATTTCAGCCATTCCATTCTACAGCTTTTAACAACAGAAGACAGACTGTTGTCATCACCGACATCTTTGAAAATGGTTAATGGCCTTTTCATTTTCTTAACTTATTTCCATGTTACTTCCAGGGGTGTAATTGTTTCAAAGGGCAACCAAATAAGATGTCTCGTTGGTACAGTAAAGCTGTAAATCTAGCCAAGATTCAATTCATAAAATCAACGTGCCTGTGAGTGAGAGAGTGTGTGTATTTATAAATGAGCCACGTACCGCTGCCCACCATGCCCATGGCGAAGATGGAGTTGTGGGAGACCTCTGGGTCGGCGTCGTGGGAAAACTTGCTGAGCGTGTCCAGGATGTTGAGGCGTGGGTTGGACACAGAGATCAGGGCCAGCGCCAGGGGCACTGCCCGCCTCAGGGTGGGCTCTCCGTACCGCAGCTTCACAACAGGGAGGTGGAGGTTACAACTAGCCCTGGCTCATTGCTGGATTTATGTATATATGTCGAACACAAGCGTTCTCATTCCTGCTGAATTGTTTTACTTCCTTTCCGAGCCCAAATGACAGTAAAGCAATTCATATCTTTGAGCTTGCATTCCTTGGGACTGTAATGTCCAAGAGATAGTCACATAATGAGTCAGAAGAAGTCATAATGGTCACATTTTGCTATGACCACAGAGACTAGGAGAGATGTGGTTGAACAGCCTGTGTGTTACTTACTAACGCACACTAGAGCAGTCAGCGCAGCCATGCGTTGGTACTTACCAGGTGGCCAAAGGTCCGCAGGGCCATTTCCGAGCCGATCTCCTCTCCCATGGCAATGAGCGCAATTCCCAGCACAGCCACACCCTAGGACAAGACACAGGTCACACCCTAGGACACAGGTCACACCCTAGGACACAGGTCACACCCTAGGACAAGACCCAGGTCACACCCTAGGACACAGGTCACACCCTAGGACACAGGTCACACCCTAGGACAAGACACAGGTCACACCCTAGGACAAGACCCAGGTCACACCCTAGGACAAGACCCAGGTCACACCCTAGGACAAGACACAGGTCACACCCTAGGACACAGGTCACACCCTAGGACAAGACTCAGGTCACACCCTAGGACAAGACTCAGGTCACACCCTAGGACACGGGTCAAACACTAGGACAAGACACAGGTCACACCCTAGGACAAGACCCAGGTCACACCCTAGGACAAGACCCAGGTCACACCCTAGGACAAGACCCAGGTCACACCCTAGGACAAGACACAGGTCACACCCTAGGACAAGACACAGGTCACACCCTAGGACAAGACACAGGTCACACCCTAGGACCCAGGTCACACCCTAGGACAAGACACAGGTCACACCCTAGGACACAGGTCACACCCTAGGACACAGGTCACACCCTAGGACACAGGTCACACCCTAGGACAAGACCCAGGTCACACCCTAGGACAAGACCCAGGTCACACCCTAGGACAAGACCCAGGTCACACCCTAGGACAAGACCCAGGTCACACCCTAGGACAAGACACAGGTCACACCCTAGGACAAGACCCAGGTCACACCCTAGGACAAGACACAGGTCACACCCTAGGACAAGACCCAGGTCACACCCTAGGACAAGACACAGGTCACACCCTAGGACAAGACACAGGTCACACCATAAGACAAGACCCAGGTCACACCCTAGGACAAGACCCAGGTCACACCCTAGGACACAGGTCACACCCTAGGACAAGACCCAGGTCACACCCTAGGACAAGACCCAGGTCACACCCTAGGACAAGACCCAGGTCACACCCTAGGACACAGGTCACACCCTAGGACAAGACACAGGTCACACCCTAGGACAAGACACAGGTCACACCCTAGGACAAGACACAGGTCACACCCTAGGACAAGACACAGGTCACACCCTAGGACAAGACCCAGGTCACACCCTAGGACAAGACACAGGTCACACCCTAGGACACAGGTCACACCCTAGGACAAGACCCAGGTCACACCCTAGGACAAGACCCAGGTCACACCCTAGGACACAGGTCACACCCTAGGACAAGACCCAGGTCACACCCTAGGACAAGACCCAGGTCACACCCTAGGACACAGGTCACACCCTAGGACAAGACCCAGGTCACACCCTAGGACAAGACCCAGGTCACACCCTAGGACAAGACACAGGTCACACCCTAGGACAAGACACAGGTCACACCCTAGGACACAGGTCACACCCTAGGACAAGACCCAGGTCACACCCTAGGACAAGACCCAGGTCAGACCCTAGGACAAGACCCAGGTCACACCCTAGGACAAGACCCAGGTCACACCCTAGGACAAGACCCAGGTCACACCCTAGGACAAGACCCAGGTCACACCCTAGGACACAGGTCACACCCTAGGACAAGACACAGGTCACACCCTAGGACAAGACACAGGTCACACCCTAGGACACAGGTCACACCCTAGGACAAGACCCAGGTCACACCCTAGGACACAGGTCACACCCTAGGACAAGACCCATGTCACACCCTAGGACAAGACACAGGTCACACCCTAGGACAAGACACAGGTCACACCATAGGACAAGACACAGGTCACACCCTAGGACAAGACACAGGTCACACCCTAGGACAAGACCCAGGTCACACCCTAGGACACAGGTCACACCCTAGGACAAGACCCAGGTCACACCCTAGGACACAGGTCACACCCTAGGACAAGACACAGGTCACACCCTAGGACAAGACACAGGTCACACCCTAGGACAAGACACAGGTCACACCCTAGGACAAGACCCAGGTCACACCCTAGGACAAGACCCAGGTCACACCCTAGGACCCAGGTCACACCCTAGGACAAGACCCAGGTCACACCCTAGGACCCAGGTCACACCCTAGGACAAGACCCAGGTCACACCCTAGGACACAGGTCACACCCTAGGACAAGACCCAGGTCACACCCTAGGACACAGGTCACACCCTAGGACAAGACACAGGTCACACCCTAGGACAAGACCCAGGTCACACCCTAGGACAAGACACAGGTCACACCCTAGGACACAGGTCACACCCTAGGACAAGACACAGGTCACACCCTAGGACAAGACACAGGTCACACCCTAGGACAAGACACAGGTCACACCCTAGGACAAGACCCAGGTCACACCCTAGGACAAGACCCAGGTCACACCCTAGGACACAGGTCATACACTAGGACAAGACCCAGGTCACACCCTAGGACAAGACACACGCGTTCCCCCACAGCAGCAGCAGCGTGGGTGGTGACCGCTGGCAGGGTGCTCACCTGGTGGGAGCCCATGTCGCCGGGCGCCTCCTTCTTGTCCTTCTTGTCCTTCTTGTCCTTGTCCTCCTCCTTCTCCTTGGCCTCGTAGTGCTCGCTGCAGATGTGGAGGAGCTGCTGGACCTTCAGCACGTTGCCAGAGCCTGAGGAGGAGAGGAGGCGTTACCAGGGCGACCAGAGGCCTCATTGAGCACAACAACAAAAAGGGATGATGGATAAAGTCATCTCAAACGTTATCAAGCACAGAAAATAAACTTCCAAGCATCAAGATGTGAATTCCCGATCAAGATGAAAGGTGTGAAATAACAAAAACACAGGTGGCAATGGCAACCCATCAGCATCCTCACAAACTACCGACCATATGGGAAACAGCTATAGAACGGCATGGATAAAATGCACCTGAAGCGACCCTGACTGACCTGCATAGGCACAGATGTCCACCAGCGTGTTGGCGAAGCTCCTGAAGGGTTCAGGGACTACCTGCAGAGCAGCGAGGGTGGTCTCGATGGCCTCTCCTTTACCTGCCATGCAATGGGGAAAAGTACAGTTACTAACATTTCTTGGGATTATGCCATTCATTCAGAAGAAAATGTGTTTGGGACCACCTACCCCGTTCCCATTCATAATTCTTTGTATTGCCTTTGTGACTGTCCCTACATGCTATAAAACGATATGTTGCGAGTCTGTTTGCTGTGTACCGAGGTGGTTGAGGCCCAGGCCCAGTGGCAGCCAGCGGGCGTAGGTGTCCTTGAGCTCCAGCTCGCTCTTCTCCATGATGGTCTGAACGATGGTGGAGGTCACGTCGCCGTTACAGGAGCCCACCGCGATCATGCCACACGCTAGCGCTGTCACACCCGCCACCTGTTCACGTTGACCACATTAACCACTGGCCACAACTAGAGACTGAGAGACACACACTGACAGCAGGAACCAGGGACGCAGACCGTGAGATAGCAGTCCTCCAGCACATGCCTTCAGTCACTCACCTCCATGCTGGACTTGGAGTCCCCCATGACAGGCAGGAGCAGAGACAGAACATCCTCTCTGTTGGATCCGGCGTAGGCCAGGCCGAGTCTGCACAGCAGGAAGGGGACACAGGAGGATGAGACCCACACAAGACCACCACCATCCATAGCATCCCAACCCTCCAGACCAACCAGTGGTCCAACCATAGAAATCTATAAACTATAAATACTTTTGAGAGCTCCAAATACCCTCTTATTTTTCAAAAAAAGTGCAACTCTACCATGTAATTATTGATTGTCCAATGCTAGGGATTTTAATAACCAAAAGACAACAATAAAGAGACATTTGCACTTATTGCTGTTCTACATGTTTAACCACACATGCTGTTGGGGGACCCCCAGGGCTGTGTGTTTTAAATCACAGGGGCCCCCTACTGCACCCCCTCAATGGTTACATTTTCATCATTAACATTATGAAATATTGTGGAAAAATACTAACTGAAGAGTTCTGCAGTAGAAGAATAGAAAACGCTTGATACTGCAGGTGGCATTAGCTCTGGATTAAATGTAGGTAGGTAGAGTCACGACAAGTACTTTAATAATAGACCGTAGAGAAGTTATAGAAAGTATATTTGATTGTGTAGAGACAGAAGAAACAATATTATGAATCACAAGATGGATGGCTACAAATCAGCACAGAGCACCAGCCAAGAGCACAAACACTGCAGCCCCAGAACGGGAAAAGACATGTTATAGAATTAGATCTTATACAACTATTTAAAATACATGTTATAGAATTAGATACAACAATTTAGGCTATCAATTATCAATTAGCATTTTTACTTTCCTACGGTTTGTGAAATTGCTGAACCGAAAAATCAGGATTTATAAATAGAACCGGCTGGGATTGGAAACCTATTTAAAAAGTGTGTTTTGTTTGGAGAGTTGTGGGAAGGCGGGGCGTGTACTTTGTTAGGACGGCTGCTGTGTATGAGCTTTAGAATGAGGCTTCCCAACAGAGTGGTGCTCTGGAGCCGGACCCCCTTTGAGCTGTGAGAGGAGCCGTGGACGGCACAAAGAGTCAGTGG